>NC_058133.1:263361053-263569970 GCF_016433145.1 Gracilinanus agilis | reverse complement strand
ACACACACACACACACACACAAATGTTTATTCCCTTTCTTCTCTTCTCTTTCCCCAAGGCCATGGTAGAAGGATGTGGTGAGCCATAGCTCCTCCTGCATCCAAAGATATGCAGTAAATATGCCACTTCACCCTGATAAAGTCCTGAAGTTTTGTGGAAGTGGTTTGTCTGAAGGGTTCTAGCTTTTGAATTGTTGTAAAGAGATGCCGTTTTTCTGCATTCTCACTGTCTCCCTCCTAGAAGAAACTGAACATTTCAAGTTCTGTTTAAAACAGTCCCTGATGTATCAATTGGAACACACTTTTTATATTTGAAATGCATGATATGGCAGAACTGCCCACATTCTGAATCAAGAATTGGGGATCCTGGGTTCTAGCCTTAACTCTTTTTTTTTTTACATTTATTAATATTCATTTTTAACATGGTTACATGATTCATGCTCCTCCTTTCCCCTTCAACCCCCCCCCGCACCCCCCCTACCCATGCGCATTTCCACTAGTTTTGTCATGTGTCCTTGTGGATTCGTTTTTATGTCCCCTTGAGGAGTCCTGTATGCTTCAGTTAGGAGAGATTGAGCAGCTGCTCCTTATTCTGCTGCCATCTTAACTGGAAGTCTCGCCTCTCTATGAAGGCTTTTTTAAACTGTTACCTTCTGTCTTAGAATTGATATTAAGTATCAAGAAGAGTGGGAAGGGCTAGGATCACACAGCTAGGAAGTGTCTGAGGCTAGATTTAAATCCAAGATCTTCTGTCTCCAGGCCTGGCTCTCTATCCATGTAGCCATCTTACTGCCTCCTATATACTCTTTTTGTTATATTTTATATTCTTGATATTTTATTTTTATGATCTTTTTTGTAATTCAATAAATTTTTTTTGGTAATTTAGTTGGGATAACATTCAATAATTAGATTCGTTCAAGTAGGACTGCCATTTAAATTATATTAGCTCTGCCCACCCATGGACAGTGAATATTTCTCCAATTATTTAGATCTCACCTTGTGCAAAAAGTATTTTAAAATTATATTCATACTATTCCTGAGTTTGTTTTGACAAGTATTCATCCAGGTATTTTATTCTATCTGTGATGATTTTAAATGGAGTATTTCTATTTCTTCTTACAGGGCTATGTTAGTAATATATTAAAATGTTGATGTCTTACATGGTTTTATTTTATATCCTGCTATTTTTCTAAAATTAATGGCTTACCGTTGCTGGGTTTGTACCCCAAAGAGATCATAGGGAAAAAGACATGTACAAAAATAATTATAGTTGTGCTCTTTGTGGTGGCAAAAAACTGGAAAACAAGAGTATGCCTTTCATTTGGGGAATGGTTGAACAAATTGTGGTATATGCTGGTGATGGAATACTATTGTGCTCAAAGGAATAATAAATGGGAGGAATTCCATGTGAACTGGAATGACCTCCAGGAAGAGATGCAGAGTGAAAGGAGCAGGGCCAGAAGAACATCATACACAGAGACTGATACACTGTGATAAAATTGAAAGTAATGGACTTCTGTACTAGCAGCAATGCAATGACCCAGGACAATTCTGAGGGATTTATGGAAAAGAACGCTACCCACATTCAGAGGAAGAACTGCAGAAGTGGAAACACAGAAAAAAAATAACTGCTTAAACACATGGGTTGATGCAAACACAATTAGGATGTAAACTCTTAATGACCACCCTGGAACAATTATCAGTGATATGGAAATAGGTCTGGATCAATGACACAGGAAGAAACCAGTGGAAACGTGTGTCAGCTACAGGGGGGGGTGGGGAAGTGGGGCGAGAGAGAGCAAGAACATGAATCATGTAACCATGGGAAAATTTTTTTCTAAAAAAAATTTTTTAATTAAAAAAAATAAAATTATTGATGGCACCAGCTAATTTTTTAATTTGAATCTCCAGGATTTTCCACATATACCCTCTTTTCATCTAAAAACAGAGATAGTTTTATTACCACCTTGCCTATTCTGATCCCTTCAATTTCTTTTTCTTCTTTTATTGTTATTTCTAGCATTTCTATTACTGTGTTAAATAATATTGGTGATGAGCATTCTTGTTTCACTCTTGAATGTATTGGGAAGGCTTCTAGCTTTTCCCCATTTCAAATAATACTTGCTGATGGTTTTAGGTAGATGTTTTGTATCAGTTTAAGAAAAAATTAATATATACTCATGCTTTCCAATTCCTGTTGAGGATGACTCCTGAAACCGACCTCTAGCTCCAGAAATTCAGGGCTTTTATAGTGACTTCTTGTCCCTTCCCCTCTTCACAGGGGCCAATCACAGCTTTCAAATTGTCTAGCACTGCCCAGGGGGTCAGGGGGCAGTGTCTTATGGGATCTACTTCTCATCCTTCTCTGGAGGTGTAAACTCTTATCAAAAGGATTCACAATTTTCTGACTGATTAAGTTGTTACCCACTTTAGCAAGTGACTTGCAAACACTATTACTTAGTGTCAGGTGAGGTACTAAGTAGGGGTTCTAAAAGAAAGTCTGATTCATACTTCACAGTCTGGTGAGGTACTAAGTAGGGGTACTTAAGTTAGTGTTAACCAAGTGTTAACTCAAAATAGACAAAGAGGATAAAAAATTCCCTATCACAATAAGTTGGGTATATTTCATTTGTTCTTTTTCTAGTATTTTAGTTGCATCCCCAATTCATCAATCTTTACTTTCTCCATTTTATTAATATAAACATTTAGAGATATACATTTTTCTCTACTGTTTTCACTGTATTCTGTAAGTTTTGGTATTTTGCCTCATTATTATCATTCTCTTTACTGAAATTATTTATTGTTCCAATAATTTATTCTTTAAGTGACTCATTCTTTAAGATTAAGTTATTTAGTCTCCAATTAATTTTTTCCCTATAGTCTCATTTCTATTCCATTATGGTCTGAAAAGAATATATTTAATATTTTTGCTTTTCTACATTTAACGATATTTTTGTGCCTTAATATATGGTCAGTTATTGTAAAGGTGCCACATACTGCTGTTCCCATTCAATTCTCTTTAGATAGCTCTCAAATTTAATTTATCTAAGATTCTATTTATTTCCTTGACTTCTTTCTTATTTATTTTTTGGTTAGACTTATCTAGTTCCAAAAGGGGAAAATCAAAGTCCTCCACTATTATCATTTTGATCACTATTTCCATCTATAACATTTAATTTTTCCTTTAAAAATGTGGATGCTATACTCTTTATGTTTATATATTTTTCTTCTGTCACACTCTAATTATGAGATTTGCTTAGTTCTTTCCCCTTCTTTCTCATTTCTTCTTTACTTTGTTCTTTTTCTCCACCTCCCTCTTCTTCCTCCTCTCAAAACTAAGAGAACAACCCTTCTTCCACTGGCACTATGTTTCTGTTTCTTTACTCCTTTGATCTTTGAAGATAGTGGAATTCTGGATTCTTTGACACATGAATTCTTTCTTTCTGGCTGATTGCAATATTTTTCTTTAAATTAGAGCTCTTTATTTTGATTACAAAATTCCTGGATGATTTCATTTTTTTGGTCTCTTTTAGGAGATCAGTAAATTCTCTCTTTGTTTCATCTTGTCCTCTGATTTTAATATTTTTGGAAAGATTTCTTTTGTGGTTTCTTGAAATATGGCATTCGTTGTTTTTTTTTTTTTTTTTTGCTTCTTTGTTTAGCCATGGTTTTTAGGGAGTTTGATGATTTCTTTTAAAATACATGTTATTTTTAATTTTTATTGTTCCATATGTAACAAACATCATCAAACATGAGCCTTGAACACTGAAGAATGGAGAAAGAGAATTATATGCAAAACCATGAATACATACTTTGAATACACGAAATTCAAATAACAAAATACTATTCTACATATACCAGAAAACACAAGAGGAGATGAAATGTGTTCTGAAAAGCAATGGAATTCAGGATACAAGCTAAGGTGGCCTGCCCTTCAAATATGAGCTTAACTCTTAATGAAAAAAGATGGACATTCAATAATTAAGAAATATTTGAAACATTCTTAGGAAGAAAACCAAACCAAAGGAGATTATTTTCTTTTCAAACACTCCAGATAGTAGAAACACCAAAGGAATGAATAAATTCAGCAGCCGAGGTCAGCAACAGCAACAGAATGACAGTAGAAAATCAATAAAAGACTTCTTGCTAAATATACATAAAGAGACACACATGAAGTCAGATATCAGAGCTAATAATGAAAAAGGTCATTATGGATAGAACCTGGCAACACTTTGAATCAATGTTTTTGTACAACATTATAAAATGTGAGAGAATGAAAAGAGGGGCAGGAAAACAAGGGGATAGAGGAGAATGTGTGATGTGCCGAGATCAAATTGAGATACCAGTGAAGGGAAGATGACCTAAGTAAAAAGAAGGGGAGATGAGGGAGCACTGATATTTGGAGAGAACTTCATTAATATAAGAAACACAGCCTTACCTAAAATAAAAATACTTGTTCAATTGCAAAGTAGAAAAGCCCTTTATTAACATTCTTGTAAGAGAAGGTACCTAACTAGAGTTTGGTAACTGACACATCCTGAGGGCAGGAACAACAGGATGTATTTCCTAAGCCTAGCATGCCAAACCCTCCCCTGTTTGCTCATTTGCTGAGTAATTCAGAGATTACAGCCTATCCAAAGAATCTGACTAACCCATGTTAGTCCCCACCCTTGCTTACCTTTCTTATTGCTCTTCTTTTTGAGACCCTGGCCCTTAATCATTTTTCCTTATATGGTCTTTCTCTACCCCTTGGTCAGGAAATAGTGCTGAGCTCTGATACAGAGCTAGCTAAACTGGTTTTCTGCGCTTTTTGTGCTAGCAAAAAATTGGAAAATAAAGGATTGTCCCTTAATTGGGGAATGGCTGAACAAATTGTAACATATTATGGTGATGGAATACTATTGTGTTATAAGGAATGATGAACTCCTTGATTTCTATAAAAACTGGAAAGACTTACATGAATTGATGTGGAGTGAAATGAACAGAACCAGAAAAACATTATACACAGTAACTAAAACATTGTGGAATGATCAAATGTAATTGACTTTGCTACTAAAAGTAATGGACAATCCTGAGTGACTTGTGAGAAAGAATGTTAACCACATCTAGAGAAAGAACTGTTAAGAGTCAAAATCAGAAGAAAAATATATGCTTTATCACTTATTTATATGGGTATATGATTTGGGGTTTTGGTTTTAAAAGATTATTATAAAAATATGGAAATAGTTTTTGAGTGATAATACATGTATACCCAGTAGAACTGCTTGTCATTTCTGGGAGGGGGGAGGAAAAGGGAAGGGAAAGAATATGAACCATGTAACCTGAAAAAAATTTTTTTTAATTATTTTTTTAAAAAGACATCTGTAGGGGGCAGCTGGGTAGCTCAGTGGATTAAGAGCCAGGCCTAGAGACGGGAGGTCGTAGGTTCAAATCTGACCTCAGACACTTCCCAGCTGTGTGACCCTGGGCAAGTCACTTGACCCCCATTGCCTACCCTTACCACTCTTCTACCTTGGAGCCAATACACAGTATTGATTCCAAGACAGAAGGTAAGGGTTTTAAAATAAATAATTAAATAAAGAGACATATGCAGTATGAGATTGCCTCTCAATTTGAAGTGTGCTTTCCATTTAATATAAACTGCAAAATGTACCCTTTTTGAATTATGCTTTAATGACTTTTCAGTCACTAAAGCACAAAATTTTGTATTATCACTTTAAAATTTACTATTATGCCCATATTTAAATGACCATAATTTCATTTTGCAACTAATATGCCTCTAAAATGAAAAAATAACTAACATTACTGTTTTAAGAGGTAAAATTGTTTTCATATTTAACACACATAGGGGAAAGAGGGAGAAATTTTCAAACCTTACTCAGGGTGACAAATGTCTCAAGTGTCAAAAAAGCCCAACCACTCCCTAAAGACATGTCTTTCATTTTAGGGCTACAGTTCTTGTCTTGGGACAGATTCCTAACACAAACATTTATAGAAGTTTTGCTGACTATCGAGAGGTAAGAAGCCAAACCAATCATTTTCTCTCTAATTTTCTCTCCTCTCTTTTATGGGACTTGCTCTTCCTAGAAACCTATCCAATATTATAGCAAGTGAAAAAACAACAACAATAAAAGTCCACAAAACTAAAAGAAAAGAGACAGGATACTCCCTAAGTTAATGCAATCATTTAAAACTAATTGATAAATAGAGAAATTTAAAAAGAGGTGAGCGAGAGAGTAAGAGAGAAGTAAGAAAATGAAAGAAGGGAAGAAAAAGGAGGAATTGTAGGAGGGTCAAGTAAGAAGGCAAAAAAAGGAGGAGGAAAGGAAGGACAAAGGAATTTTAATGATTTAATAAAATTAGGAGTATGCTGAAATTTTTTTCCAGGCAAAAAGTCAATTAATTGTCAGTCTAACAATAATCAATAAGTTAATTGGTCAGTGATCTCTCTTGATGATCAAAGTCAAAGAAATTCACAAAATAAAATTTTGGAAGGTCTTATTTAGCACTTCCCCTAGAAAGCCCAAGATATCTCCAATTGGCAAAGAGCTAATGAGGTTATGGTCCATTATTCTCATAATTCCTCTCCAATTCCTTGGTTGATGATGGAAAACCACATGCCTAATCCTAGGTTCTAATATCTAAATGAAGAAATCAGGTTAGGAGCGACTTTTTTTCAATACTTTTCAACGTGAGATTTGAGGACTTTTTCCTGTTGTTTGCAAATACACGTGGCATAAGCTGGTTTTTACTTACTGGGCAAGATGGAACTCATAATTTTACTTTTCAATTGTCCTTCAATGGGAGATAATGGAGGATGGGAGATAGAAGAAGTATTCCTTGAATTTGGTAGAAAAAAAAGAAATGAATAAAGAGTGTTAAAGGACAAACTTGAACCTCAATTCAAAACCCAGAAATAGATATAATTCAATATATCAGAAATAAATCTTCTTATTCTCCCCTTTGATTCTTTGGGAGACATTATCACCTCAATGAATTACTATGGATATGGCATTTATAAATTTCAGGATTCACTCACCAGGATACAAAATGACCGAAAATACTATATATTTCATGTAACATTTAAATGTGATATTTGGGTGTTTCTTAACATGATATTAAAAAATGATTTATTGATACTGACAGAAATTCATTAGGGGCCACTCCCCTTCTGATAAGCAGGACTTACAACAAGTAAAATAATGGAACACAAGAAGAAATGAACAAGATGGGTAGCCCAACCTCCACTGTTCAGTCTATTGTATTCAAGGACAGAGAGTCTCGTGATGCAGCTGTCTGATTTCTGGGGACATCGATTGCTGTCATCTTCCCCTTCTTAGTATATCTAAAATTATGATGGCTTTTAGAGCAGTTTCTCTGCCAGATCTGATTTTCCCAGTCCAGGGCATTGGTACTATCTCTAAAATGTTCTTGAAAAATAGATCTTAAAACGTAAAATTTTGCTTTGCCAATAGCTTAGATCATAGAGCTAATTTAAACCTTATGGTTCTAATCTTATTAATGTGAAGTACATCTGTAATAGTAAAATTAGGACTCTGGTCCTTATAATTTAATAAAGTTTATTAGAATCACTTAGAGGTAAATGATGAGAAATAAGTAGAAAGATAAGAGTAAAATAGCCTAATCTAACTCCCACATGTGTGCTACCAGCGTGACCTCCAGCAGCAGCTCTCTTGGCCAGACATCCAGGATAGAGAAAGTGATCACTTCCTTGTTTGAAACTTTTAACCTCCCCTTTCACATCCATTTCAAATTCAGTCATATCCGGTCAGGTTCAGAATCACATAACCTATGCTAGGAGGCATAACTAGGTGACCAGCCTGGTAAGTGACATAGTTCCAGGAATACAGGGATACAGGCAAGACAACATCCCATGGTAATCCTAAGAGAGGATTCCCCCCCTTATATTCCCCCTTTTGATTCTTTGGGAGACCAATATGTTAAATCTCCTCACTTGAGTTCTTTAGGAGATTAACATGTCAGGTCTCCCCAGCAAAGCCCAATTGAGGTAGCTTATATCCTACAAGCATGCAGGATGATTGCAACAATATTATACTTACCCATTGGCAGCTAGGACTATAGAAAATTGCCATATTATAAAAGAAAAAGGAGACAAACATCTGAGGGCAAAGGGAAATATGATTCCCTGATCTCCCTCTGGGAGCCAATCTTTCAACCTTAGCTGAGATATTTCTAACAGAATCTGTTACTGCCATCATTCCAAAATTTGGCAGGAGAGCCCAGACAAACCTCTGTACTGATGGGAATGAGGATGCTACTGAATTTAGCCTTGACCTTTTGGGACTACCCTGCCACCAAGAACCTAGATTCCTTACTGTGGTCTTGTCTACCTGGCCAATATAGTTGTGCACTGATTCAGGTGCAATAACTTAAGCCAAAACACAAGTACCATACCATCCTGGGGGAAGGGTAGAGTAAGTTGAAGAGTTACAAACATAGAACTGTCGAGGGGTCACCAAGCCCCATGAGAAATCCTTCCTCCACTGGATGAGACCATTACAGTCATAAAAGACATATATTTATGCATCCTATCCATTGCATTTCTTTTTTTTTTTTAAACCGTTAACTTCTGTGCATTGGCTCATAGGTGGAAGAGTAGTAAGGGTTTGCAATGGAGGTCAAGTGACTTGCCCAGGGTCACACAGCTGGGAAGTGTCTGAGGCTGGATTTGAACCTAGGACCTCCCATCTCTAGGCCTGACTCTCAATCCAATGAGCTATCCAGCTGCCCCCTCATTGCATTTCTAAGCTTTATTCTAGCACAAATAAATGTGGAGCTAGGGAATAGAATGGTGCAGTTGCACTTCACTTTGTCACCCATGTACTTACTACTACTTAACAGGAACTTTACCTCTTATAACACACAAGTCAAAGGTGGGCAAATGATCAGTCAGAGGTAGTGGTGGCCCTAGGTACCTAAAAACACTTCTGAAGACCTGTTAAAATCAAATGAGATTTTCAGTTCCTTAAATTCCTCAAAGGTCATTGATATAGGTTGTAACCATTTTTATGGGGTCCATCCACCATCATCTATGTGACAGTTAACAAAAGCAAAAGGAACAAAAGGATGTTTAGGTAGCATTTGACCTTCCTGTGGTGCAAGCTGTGGTAACATCTCATTTCTGTGGATTGGAATGCCCATGACAAAAGAGAGCTCCAATGGACCTGGTGTCAGACCCAGCATCCATAGGGACCAATAGCTTTGCCACAGAAAAGAATTTGTCCAACTTGTCAATGGACTTTTATAATAGCATTATCCCTAGTCCAGTAATAAGAAGAAGGTACAAATAAGGACAATGTAACATAACTTATAGCTAATAACAAAAAATACTAACTGAAGATAACATTGTGTAACAGAACATCTTAGATTAGATTAATATGTAAACTTGAAAGCAAAACCAATTAAAAAAAACCCAGAAAATACAATGTATGTGACAGGATAGTCACTCAGTATCAGTAGAGAGTACCCCTTTTACATGTGAGCAATGAATTAAAGAGTCCTTTCCCTGATTCTGATAGCTGTTGGAGTGGTTAATAGTACTTGAAACAGACCTTCCCAGGCAGGCCAAGTTCTTCCAGTGCTCTGGAAGTTCTTTATTTATACCATCCAAAAAGCATCTCAAATGGTGAAATGTGTAGATTTCTCCTAGACCTGCTACAAAGATAAAAGAGGGCTAAGGGAAGAACCTTAGGCCATTTCAAGTGAGTCTCCGTGCACAATTTACCAATCATGTTTTTAAGTTCTCTACTCATGCACTTAACCTGTCCTGAGCTTTGGGGATGGCACAGAGTGTGAAATTGGGGAGTAATCTCCAAACATAAATAAACCTGAGATAAAATAGAGACCATAAAATAGGTTCTCCTGTCTGAATCAATGCATGCTGGTGGGCCAAAGTGAGGGGCAATCTCCTTCAAGAGCACCTTAGCAGGGGGGCAGCTGGGTGGCTCAGTGAATTCAGATCCAGGCCTAGAAATTGGAGGTCCTAGGTTCGAATCTGGCTTTAGACACTTCCTAGCTGTGTGACCCTGGGCAAGTCACTTGACCTCCATTGCCTAGCCCTTACCACTCTTCTGCCTTGGAACCAATACAGAGTACTGATTCCAAGATTGAAGGTAAGGGTTAAAAAAAAAAAAAGAGCACCTTAGCAACAAAAGCTGCTGTGGCCAAAGCCCTGGGGAAGGCTTCTATCCATGTAGTGCAGGGGTTGGCAACCTTTTTGGCCATGAGAGCGATAAATGCCACATTTTTTAAAATGTAATTTTGTGAGAGCCATATAATGGTCACAGTGCACGCTCCTGTAACAGCACCTGAAAAAAATTAACTTTATGGCTCCTGCAGAAAGAGCCATATGTTGCTGACCCCTGATCTAGTGAGTCCCATCTGGTGTGTCAACTATAATAGTAAAATTGGGACTCTGGTCCTCATAATTTAATAAAATTTATTAGAATCACAAGGATAGGTTAAAGATGAGAAATGGGTAGAAAGATAAGAGTAAAATAGCCTAATCTCACTCCTCTATGGGTGCTCCCAGTGTGACCTTCAGCAGCAGCTCCCTTGGCCAAACTCAGGACAGAGAGAGCAAGGACTTCCTTGTTCAAACTATTTAACCTCCCCTGTCACATCCAGTTCAAATTCAGAGTCATGTTCAGATCAGGTTCAGAGTTACATAACCTATGCTAGGTGATATAACTAAGTGACCAGCCTAGAAGACATAAGTGACGTATATCCAGGAACACAGGGATGCAGGCAGGACAACATCCCATGCATGATCCTAGGAGAGGATTCCCTTCACATACATCCAATTATGAACCTCTCTACTAGAGAATTTGCATTTTCTATACTTCTTGCTGCTCTTTATCGCTCTTTCTCTCTCTTCCCCTCTATCTCTCTCTCTCGCAGGTACTTACCTTAAAAAACTACCAATAACAGACTGAAAAGAGAATTTATTCATTTTTAATAGTTCTATTCCTTTTATTTTTTCAGTGACATGGAGAAACAATTTTCAGCAGTTATTTTCTGACATTTTGTGATTGGGGGGTATTTTTATTAAATAATATGTAAAGCTGGGTTTTTACCTCCTTGCTCTAAAATAAATACATCAAATATATCAAAATACATCAAGAATGCATCAAAAGAGATCTGTTTAGACTCTCACCTTTAACTTTAGGTTTCATCTATGATAGAGAATAAAAATAAAGACTTCTCAGGTTGTTCTTGTGTCATGAAAAAGCTGAGAAATCTCCTCAGTATAATACTTTGTCTTCCAGGCTGTGTACATTCCAGGGGTGAAAATTTTCCAGTTCTGCACTGCCATCACTTTTGTAAATGTTGAAGAAATCAAGCATGCACTGTTAAAAGAGGTAATTTCAGCAGTTCTCCACCTACCCATTTCCATATTTTCCCCTTTCCCTCCACCACCTTGCTTCCCCTCTCACTTTGATATTCCTCCCATCTCTTTCAGGTGGATCTGAAAACTGTGCCTCTTTCTGATGAAGACTTGAGACTCTTGTTCAGTGAAAACAGGTCTGAAAATGGTGAAGCTATTTTTAAGTGTTCCTGCAACTGTGATGAACCAGAACCACCCCCCAGGGTTAGATACCCTTCTCCTTTTCTCCTCTTTTCTCCTCACTTCATCAAGAACTACACCTGTCATTTCTCAAGAATCCCAGGATCCACATTTGCTTGGGGTTTGGCTATATAATGTGTCTTTAATGAGAGGTATCTTGAATAAGGTACTTAGATGAGCTTTGAAGAGTTAGAAGGTAAGGGTTTTCCATACATGTGAGGATATAGGCATTTCAGATCTGAAGCTGGCTTTCATTGGATTTATAGTTTCCTGAAAGTGGGCAAGGTTTTTCTGGAACAGGTGGGTCTCCTACATCACATTTTAATATGTGACTAAACTGAACAAATTTCCCTATAACAGATTCCACAAATTCTCTATATACAGGTGCTTTACTTGTTTATAGAAGTTTGTTTCTTCAAATTGGCATCAAAGACTTTCTGTGGGTGGATATCTGCTCTCCCAGCCTTTCTCTGCCCATCTTTTTAGGCCTTTCTCTGCTCATCTTTTTAGGCCTTTCTCTGCTCATCTTTGGATCTCTGAATTTCCTAAATTAAAATGGCTTTTAAAGATTGCTTTTGGGGGCAGCTGGGTAGCTCAGTGGATTGAGAGCCAGGCCTAGAGACGGGAGGTCTTAGGTTCAAATCTGGTCTCAGATACTTCCCAGTTGTGTGACCTTGGGCAAGTCTCTTAACCTCCATTGCCTAGCACTTACCACTCTTCTGCCTTGGAGCCAATATACAATATTGACTCCAAGACAGAAGGTAAGAGTTTTAAATTAAAAAAAAAAAAAGATTGCTTTTCCTTCCTAACTAAAGTAATGAGAAAATCAATAGAGCTCTTAGGAATCTCTCAGAGTCCTTATAGCTTCTGTTTCTGATTCAGTCATAGTATTGAGAGTACTATTGAGTATTGAGAGAATAGTGTAAAAGACCTATTCTAGACAGTGATTTTAATCATTGTATCTAATTGCTGTATTAACTTATGGACGTGGTGGGTTATTATTTAATGTCAAGACACACCTGACTTAATGATTCCTTTCTTCCCTGGGTGGGGTTGCTCCTCTTCTATTGAAGTTTAAGCTTTCTTCCAAGGAATATGTAAAGTGCATTCTGGAAGTGACTACTTTATACACATACACATGTTCCATGCTTAAACTTGATACAATTTTACATAAACATTTGCTCTGTCCCTTTCATACATTGCACCTTGACTCACATTCTCACATACACCCTTCTAAAGCATCAACACTGTTCCTCTGGGCCCCTCTCCACAGGTATTTTCTACACAAAAACAAAATGAATGCTGCCAGTCATGTTTGTTCTGCATCTGTCCTCCCTTCTTTCTTTCTCCCTTCTTGGTTTCATATATTGGATAAAACATACTTATAGCCTCCATGACAAAAAATAGCACATTTTATTGATCACCTACTTGTAGAGGACTCAGCATGTGCTAGCTCTTTCAAAAAAAATTCCCCCAAAGTATTTCTTGATTCCTATCCAAAGTCAGCCAACAAACTAGTTGAGGAGTCAAGAATTCTACATTCTGATTAACACATGAAATAATGATAAACAATATAAAGCAGTATGTAATTAACACTAAATTATATAGTAAAGCTATAATGTAGGCTTTCAGAGAAAAGGAAAATCATTTTGAGCTAGAGGTAGTCAGAAAATATTTAATGGAAGAGATGGGACTGATAAGATTAGGTAAGTGAAAGAGGAAAAATGCCCTTTCGGGAATGAGAATAACATGAACAAATGCCCAGAGCAGATGGGAGTATGGTATGCTTCTGTGATTGGGGGGAATTTGACATAACTGAAGTAGAAGGTTCAGTTCAGAAAGTAGTTAAGAAATTAAATGAAGTAGGTTAAAGGAAGCTTCATTCTATAAGTCCTTAAAAAATAATGTGGAGTTTCTACTTGATATGGTAGATAATAATAACAATACCTAGCACTTATATACCACTTTAATGTCTGCAAAGCACTTCACCTATATTATCCCATTTGATCTTCACTTGTCAGATGCTATTATTTTCTCCATAATATAAAGATGAGGAAACTGAGACTTAGAGAAGGGAAGTGACTTACCCAGGGTCACACAGCCAAATACGTGTTTGAGGTAGGATTTGAATGCAGATTTTCCTGATTCCAAGAACAGTATTCCATCCATTATTCTACCTAGTCATTGCTGATTTCTGAGCATACATGGAATGCCCTTCCTCTTCTCAATTGTCTAAATTTACTTCCCTTTCCTCAAAGTTCAGTCTGAGTATTACCTCCTTCACCTAACCATCTAACCTACCTACACCAAGCCTCACAGACAACTATCTATTCCCAGACCTTATAGCACTTGTTATCCATACCATTCATTTATTACCCAGCATTTGCTTTCTTGGTTTTTTTTTAAATTGTATTTCTAGGTGTCTATCCCATCTCCCTTCATTAGATCATAAACTTCTCAAGGATAATGAAAGTCTCATAATTCTTATGGCCCAACACATAATACGTACTCAATAATGAGCACCTGAATTGAGGATGGGCAATATAGGAGTAAAAGAATCAAGATGAATGACATTTTTGAGGAAAAATTGATAGGAACTAGTGATTTATTGTGATTTTGGATTTTTTTGGAGCTGGCAAAAACTTTAGAGACCATCAAATCTAACCTTCTCAATTTATAAATGACAACATGGAGGCACAAAACAGATCAGTGATTTTTTTTCCTCCAAGGTGACACAGCTTTAAATGTCTAAACAAAGATTGTAACCAGACTTCTTGCAAGTCCATTCCTCAAACCACTATTTTAAAAAATTGTCCTAAATAGAGACAGGATATTAAAAAGAAAGAAGTAAAAAATGATTTCAACTCTTGTGTGAAAAGGAAAACAAAAGAAACTGATAATCCAGCTTAGAAATGAATATAGCAGTCCATGAAACATCTCTTTTAATTAGATGATTAAATGTTTTTCTCAATTTAGTTAACTCTAACAAGTATACAAGCAAAGGCTGTGCTTTCTATAGGTGTAGGGAAGTTGGAAGAGAGAGACTTTTGAAAGGAGGGATGAATAGGTTGCACTAAAAATTACCCTGGATTTGGAGTCAGAGAAACAGAGTTAGATTACATATTTGTTACTTACTCCTTATGAACAAGTCACTTAACCTTTCTGGGTCTCTGTTTCTTAATTTGTATAGTGAAAGTGTTGGAGTAGATGTCTTTTCAGGTCTCTCTCAGCCCTAAATCTATGAGACCATAGATAAGACTATGCTCTAAGTCAGTTATTCCCAAAGTGGGTGCTACCGCCCCTCGTGGATGCTGCAGCGATCCAGGGGGGGTGAGGTGGTGGCTACAGGTACATTTATCTTTCCTATTAATTGCTATTAAAATTAAAAAAAAATAATTTCCAGGGGGCTAAGTAATATTTTTTCTGGAAAGGGGGCGGTAGGCCAAAAAAGTTTGGGAAGCACTGCTCTAAGTAGACATATCTAATACCTAATCTAGGAAGACTTTCTGAAGAAGGGAAGATTTAAAAATAGTATGGAATAAAGCAGGGGTCGGCAACGTATGGCTCTCAAGCTATATCTGGCTCTTTTGAGGGCCAGATATGGCTCTTTCTGCAGGAGCCATAAAGTCAATTTTTTTTTCAGGCGCTGTTACAGGAGCGCGCACTGTGAGCACTGTACGGCTCTCATGAAATTACATTATAAAAAATGTGGCCTTTATGGCTCTCACGGCCAAAAAGGTTGCCGACCCCTGGAATAAAGAGGGATGAAATGACCTGACAGGTGAAAAGTAGTAGATTCTACCAGCTTCCTTGCTTTAAGTAAAATCACCCTAAGTTCAATTTCGGTTCAATTTACATATTGCCTCTTTACTCTTGTTCCAGATTGCTTACACGGAACACCTAGAGAATAAAAGTGAAAGTGATGGATCCTCTGTTGACTTGTTCAATTGCTCACCATTTGAAGGTCCCAACACAAGCCGTAGTATGTCTGAAGAGCAGATGGCTTACATGATGAGCCATAGCAATTTAAGACACTTAATATCAAAGGAAGAAATAGAGAAAATCTGGGATCCCAGCCATTCCACAATAAATAGTTCTGGAGCTCAACTCTTAATGCCTTCATCATCAAATGCTGAACATGGTGAAAGTCACCTTAGGAACAAACATGAGCCTGGAAAGCTTAGTTCTGATGTATCTTTTATATCAACTATCCACACTATCATCCTGGATTTCACCATGGTAAATTTTGTAGATGTAAAGGCCACACAAGTAATAAGACAGGTAAGTGATTCATAAGGAGGCTTTAGGAGCAGCCCCACTGATTATTTATTCTTAATCTGAAATTTCTGCTATTTTCATTAGTCTTTTATTTCCTATTTTTCAGAGTTCAACCAAAATACAAAAAATAAATAAACTCTGATCGTGTAATGCTTAGGTAAATATAATATAAAGATCTGTGGAAGGGGAAGTTAGTGAGGTGAATGGGACATTGGTCTTAAAAGAGTGAAGGCATTTAACACTGGAAGCTGCCTTGCCATTTCTGGCATTATTTGGTTCAACAAACATTTATTTTATGTTTACAATGTGTGATGTACTGGAAATGCAAAGGCAAAAATGAAACATTCCCTGTTGTCATAGAGCCTTACCTGCTGCTGAGGAGTTTCTATATGTACACAAATAAGTAAATGAAAGGGGTGTCTTAGGGGGGAAGTACACTAACTACTTGAAGAATGATAAAAGACTTCATGGAGGTGATGGAAACTGAATTGGGCTTTGAAGAAAGAAAGGAATTTAGAGATGTAAGAAATGAGAAGGGAATACATTCAGGAATGGCAAATGACTCAGGCAGATGCACGGAGCAGCAGATGGAATGTAGAATTCAGGGAAAGCTAGAGCTCGAATTTGGCTGGAATGTGTAATGCATGATAGAGAAAAATTATAAATAAGCTGCACCAATGATTTTGTTTTTATTCCTAAAGGGAATGGGTAACTACTGAAGGTTTTATTTTTATTTTTTATTTTTAAATTCTTATTTTCTGTTGATACTTAGTATTGATTCTAAGACACAAGAACAATAAAGGACTAGGCAATTGGGATTAAGTGACCTGCCCAGGGTTATATAAGTAGGAAGTGCCTGAAGCTAAATTTGAACTCAGATCCTTCTGACCCCAGGACTGGCACTCTAACCACTGTACTACCTAGCTGAACCCTATTAATGGTTTTTATCAGAGAAGTACTCTAGGAAGACCATTTTGTTATTCATAGGAAGGAATAGAAAGGGGACCAATGGGAAATAAGGAGACCAATTAGAAAGCTACTTTACTACAGTTAGCCACTTAAGAGATGAAGAGGTTCTAGGATAGAGGATATGTGGGTAGAGAAAAGGAAAACTACAGATGCGAAAGGTTCAGTAAACATATATTTGACAAGATGTGATCACTGACTGGATATGAGGGAAGGAGAGAGGGAGGGATGGAGAAGGAAGAATCAAGAAAGACTTCGTGGTTATGAATATGGATATGTGGGACATGTTGATGATCTCCATAAAATTAGAGAACTTTGGAGATGGGGGAGGTGATGATTTCTCTTTTAGATATTTTGAATTTAATGTGTCAGTGGAATATTTAGTTCATTAACAAGTATTGTTGTTGATAATGAAGAACTAGAGTTTGAGAGACAGATTAGGGAGGGATATATAGATTTGAAAGTCATCTCTGTTAATTTTCTGATATATTTCTCAATATGGGGCCAGTTTTCCATACTTCACTTTTTTTTCTCCAAATTCCAATTATTTACTCACGTCTTTGACATAATTACAACTACATTTCTTTTTCCCACCTAAAATCCTTTTTACACAGATAATCTGTGGAAAAGAAAAGATGATTTCTTACTTTTCCCCACATTTGATTTCTCTGAATTAAAAAAAGCCAAAACCTTTTCCTGTGCTTCTAAAATAGTAGTAATTGACTGTCCGGAATCATAAACTGAACATACTAAACAAAATGGGAAATAGAAAATTTTTAAAAGATTAAAAAACCTATAATAATGGATAATCCTGGACTTCAGTGCAATGAAAATGGAGTAGGAGGTTTCAAAGCCTTTTTAATTTTTATTAGCTCATCTTAAATTTTTTTGTCCTGATCATCATTAATACACACATACACACAAAAAAAATACAATCAAGAAAAAGCTTTAGAGAGTGCAGATTTCTTATCCTCAGGAACTAAAGTCCAGCTACAAATCAGTTTTATCAGCACACTTTAATGGAACATATGGCTTTTGTCTGTTTGTTTTCCTGCCCTCTACTTTTTGCCCGAGTCAGACCAAGTTAGACTAAGCTGGACACCTGGAAAAAGAAGCAGTGATTAAAAAGTGGCTTCATGGCTTCAATGAACAAAATTTATGCTAAGCTGTCTATCCTTATTGTTGACAGTTACCAGAGCAGGGAATTGCTATATATAAAATTTGCCTAGATTTTAGCAATTTAGTCCATTAAGCATTTTTTTAAACCCATACTTTACGTCTTAGAATTACTACTATGTATTGGTTCTAAGGCAGAAGAACGTAAGGGCTAGGCAATGGGGGTTAATTGACTTGCCCAGGGTCACACAGCTAGGAAGTGTCTGAGGCCAGATTTGAACCCAGACCTCCTGTCTCTAGGCCTGGCTCTCAATCCACTAAGCCATCCAGCTGCCCTCCATTAAGCATTTATTAAAGAATGAAATACGCATTTATTGTCTACTATGCATCAGGCACTTTACAGATATTCTTATTTGACTCTTACGACAGCCCTGGAAATTAGGCATTATTATTATTCACATTTTATAGTTGAGGAATTTGAGGCATACAGAAGTTAAGTGACTTGCCCAGGGTCACACAGCTAGTATAAGTCTGAGGTCATAATTGAACTCAAGTGTTCCTGACTCCTGTCTCAGTGCTCTATACACTGTGTCACATAGCTGCCTTACATACAGGAGATACAATGTATTTTATTTTTTAAAATAAATTTAATTAATTAATTTAGAATATTTTTCCATGGTTACATGATTCATGTTCTTTCCCTCCCTCCTCTCTGCCCCCTTCCAGAGCCAACGAGAAATTACACTGGGTTTTACATGTATCATTGTTCAAAACCTATTTCCATATTATTAATTTTGCACTAGAGTGATCATTTAAAGTCAACAAGGATATACAATTTAGAAAATGAAACAGGACCCAAACTTGAGGCTTCCATTTTGAGGAGAAACAACATTTTTTTGTTTTAGTTTTTTTAATACTTCAATAATGTTTAATTTCCCCCCATTTACATGTAAAAACTAGCTTGGGCATTCATTTTCTAATATTTTGAGTTTCACATTCTCTCCCTTCTTTCTCTACCCTTCCCCCTAAGATGGTAAGCAATTTGACATTGGTTATACATGTACTATCATTCAAAATATGTTTCCATATTCATCATGTTGTGAAAGAAGATTCATACACACAAACAACCATGAAGAAAATGAAATGAAGTCTTCTGCTTCAATGTGCATTCAGATTCTATCAGTTAATTCTTTGGAGGTGGAAAATATTTTTCACCATGAATCTTAGGTTGTCCTGTATCATCACATTGCTGAGAATAGGCAAGTCATTCACAATTGATCATCATACATGATTGCTGTTGCTTTGTATAATATTCTCCTGGTTCTTCTCACTTAACTCTGCATCAGTTCATGTAGGTCTTTCCAGGTTTTTCTGAAATCCTCCTGGTCATTAGTTCTTATACCATAACACTATTCCATTACAATCATATATCACAACTTGTTCAATCATTCCTCAAAGGATGGGCATCCCTTTAGTTTTTAGTTTCCAATGCTTTGCCACCACAAAAAGAGCTACTATAATTTTTTTTTTATCCTGGGACTCCATTCTAGGAGCATAGGGCCACAACCAGTAGGTTGGGACACACAGTCACTCAGGGTCACCCAGCTGGGAAGTGTCTGAGCCTGGATTTGAACCTAGGACCTTTCGTCTCTAGGCCTGGCTCTCAATCCACTGAGCTAGCCCAGCTGCCCCTACTTTAGGTTGCAGTTTCTTTAGCAGATGCAGTTTTTACAGGGTGGGGTTGCTAGCCCCACGCCCAACCCTCCTTTTTTCATCCGGGCTAGGGACCGTCCTTGGCCCAGGAGTGGTAAGGGTGGGCAGTAGGGGTCAAGTGACTTGCCCAAGGTCACACAGCTGGAAGTGTCCGAGGCCAGACTTGAACCTAGGACCTCCAGTCTCTAGGCCTGGCTCTCAATCCACTGAGCCACTCAGCTGCCCCTAAATACTATAAATATTTTTGTATAAATAGGTCCTTTTCGCTTTTTAAAAAATCTCTACATGGGATATAGACCTAGAGGTGGTATTGCTGAGTCAGAATATGTACAGTATAGTCCTTTGGCCACAGGACTATTATTATCAATATTCAATATCAATAATCAATATTAAATTGCTCTCCATAATGGTTGGATCAGTTCACAATTCTACATTAGGATACCAATTTTCCCACATCCCCTCCAACATTTATCATTTTCCTTTTCTGTCATATTAACCAGTGTAATAGGTGTGAGGTAGTACCTAAATTATTTCAAATTGTATTTACCTAATCAATAGTTATTTGAAGCATTTTTTTCTTATGACAACTGATGATTTTTTCTTCTGAAAACTACCTGTTCATACTCTGACCATTTATCAATTGAGGAATTCCATATTCTTAGAAATTCTACTCAGTTCTCTATATACTTGAAAAATGAGGCCATTTTCAGAGACACTTGCTATAAAAAAAATTTTCCTAGTTTTCTGTTTTCCTTTTCATCTAGTTTTGTTTGTGTAAAAACTTTTAAATTTAATGTAGTCAAAATTACCCATCTTATATCATGTAAAGCTCTTTATCTCTTATTTGGGCATAAATTCTTTCCTTATCCACAGATTGGCAGGTAAAATATTCCATGCTCCCCTAGTTTGCTTATGGTAGCACTCTTAATATCTAAATCCTGCACCCACTTTGAAATTATCTTGGTATATGGTGTAAGAAGTTGGTCTATGGCTAGTTTTCTGCCATATTGTTTTACCAGTTTTACCAGCAGTTTTGTCAAATAATGAGTTCTTATCTCAGAAACCTGACTTTTTGGATTTACCAAACACTAAATTACTGTGGTCATTTTATTCTGAGTATTATGTACTTAACCTATTTCATTAGTCTACCACTCTATTTCTTAGCCAGTACCAGATTGTTTTGATTTTTATTGCTTTATAGTATAGTTTGAGATCTGGTACTGCTAGGTCACCTTCTTTACTTTTTTTTCCCATCAAATCCCTTGATAATCTTGACCTTTTATTTTTCCAGATGAATTCTACTATTATTTTTCTAGTTCTATGAATTAATTTTTGGATAGTTTCATTGGCGTAGTACTGAATAAGTAGATAAGATAGAACTGTCATTTTTATTATATTGTTTCAGCTTACTCATAAGCAACTGATGTTTTTTCAGTTAGATCTAACTTTATTATTTGAAAAGTATTTTGCAACTGTGTTCATATAGTTTCTGGGTTTGTCTTGGCAGGTAGACCCTCCTAGGTACTTTATATTGTCTACAGTTATTTCAAGTGGAATTTCACTTTCTATCCCTTCCTGCTGGACTTTGTTGGTATCATGTAGGTTTATTTTATATTTTATAACTTTGTTAAAGTTATTATTTCAATTAGTTTTTTAGTTGATTCTCTAAGATTCTCCAAATATGCCATCATCTCATCTGCAAAGAGTAATAATTTTTTTCATTGCCTGTTTTAATCCATTCTGTTTCTTTTTCTTTTTTTATCGCTATAGTTAACATTTCTAATACAATATTGAATTAATAGTGACAACAATGGGTATCTTTTGCTTCATTCCTTATTTTATTGGGAAAGCTTCTAGCTTATCCTCATTACAGATTTTTTTAAAGTAGATTGGTAAGTTCCATGTGTATCCAAATAAGTTTCCTTTTTTGTACAAGTTTCAATTTTTTTTGTAAGAAAGGTAGTAAGGAGAGAAATTTTTAAAAAATATTATTTTTTCCACTTACATACAAAAACAGTTTTTAACATTTGATATCTAAAATTTTGAGTTCCAAATTCTCTCACTTCCTCTCCTATCCCTCCCTGAGATAGTAACCAATTTGTTATAGATTATACATGTGCAATCATGAAAAAACATTTTTCTGATGGTCATGTTGTAGAGGAAGCACCATATTCTTCCTCACAAGTATTTTGCTTATGACTAGTATCTCCCCCAATTCACCTTCTCTTCTCTCAGTCCTCCCCCACCCCCTATTTCTTCTACCCTCCCTTTCTATTTCCCTTCAGGGTAAGATAGATACCTATACCCAAATGAATGCAGATATTATTACCTCTTTGAGATAATTCTGATGAGAGTACAGTTCAAGCATTGCTCATTACCTCCCATCATCCCTTCCATTATCATAGTTCTTACTTGCCTCTTCATGTCAGAAAATTTACCCTATTCTATTTCTCCCTTCCCTCTTCTCCCAATGTAATTCTCTTTTTCATACCTTAATTTTGTTTTTCGTTTGTTTTTAAAATATCATCCCATCATAGTCAACTTATTCCTGTGCCCACCATCTATTTATATTCCTTCTAATTGCCCTAGTAATGATAAAATTCTTAAGAATTATAAGTATTGCCTTCCCATGAAGGAAAGTAAGCAATTTAAAGTTATTGAATCATTTCATTTTCATTTACCATTTTATGCTTCTTTCAAGTCTTGTATTTGAGAGTCACAGTTTCAGTTTAGCTCTAGTCTTTTCAGAGGGAATGCTTAAAAGTCTTCTATTTCATTAAATATTCATTTTTCCCCTCAAAGGAGGAAACTCAGTTTCTCTGAGTAGATAGTTCTTGGTTATAATTCCAACTCCTTTGCCTTCTGGAATATCATATTTCGAACCCTCTGATCCTTTAATGTAGAAACTGTAAAGTCCTGAATAATCCTGACTGTGACTCTGTGATACTTGCATTATTTATTTCTAGTTTCTTGCATTATTTTCTCCTTAGCCTTAGAGTTCTGGAATTTGGTCCTAATATTCCTGGGAGTTTTCTTTTTGGGGTTTCTTTCAAGAAGCAATCAGGGGATCCTTTCAATTTAGATTTTCTCCTCTTGTTGGAGATTATCAGGGTAGTTTTCCTTAATGATTTCTTGTAATATGGTACTCAATTTCTTTTTTTCCCAAATGGAAATATTTATTTATTTGTTAAATTAAAATTTGATCATGGGTGTCATTGTTTTTCAGTCATTTCAATTGTGTCCAGCTCTTCTTAATCCCATTTGTGGTTTTCTTGGCGAAGAAACTGAAGTGGTTTACACATTTCTTTCCCCAGATCATTTTACAAATAAAAAAACAGAGGCAAACAGGGTTAAGTGACTCACCCAGGTTCACACAGCTAGTAAGTATCTAAGACCATATTTGAACTCAGGAAAAGGAGTCTTCCTGACTCTAGGCCTGGCACTCTATCACTGTAGCACATAGTTGCCCACTCCATTTTTTAAAATTAACCTGCTTGGGGGCAGCTGGGTAGCTCAGTGGATTGAGAGCCAGGCCTAGAGATAAGAAGTCCTAGGTTCAAATCCAGCCTCAGCCACTTCCCATCTGTGTGACCCTGGGCAAGTCACTTGACCCCCATTGCCTACCCTTACCACTCTTCTGCCTTGGAGCCAATACATAGTATTGACTCCAAGACAGAATGTAAGGGTTTATAAAAAAAAAAAAAAATTTACCTGCTTATCACCTATGTGACTTTGAGCAAGTAAGTCACTCAGCCTCCCTAGGCATCAGTTCTACCTGTTTGAAAAATGAGTGGGTTGGACTCTTCTCTGAGATCATGATCCAGTTAATGAAATCTGATGTTCCAGTTGCCTTTTATGGTTTTTTTTTGTTTTTAATTTTTTCAAATAAAAAAATTGAGTTCCAAATTCTCTCTCCCTCCAGCCCCTATCCTACCCATTGAGAAGGCAAGAAATATGATATTAATTATACATGCCCATATTAGTCATGATGCAAAAAAAAGCAAGAAAAACTGAAAAAGTTATATTAAAATTCGCACTCAAAGTTCATTAGTTTTCTCTCTGGAGGTGAATAACAATTTTTATTATGAGTCTTTGGAATTGTCTTAGATCATTGTATTTACTGATCAGGGTAGCTAAAGCATTCACACTTGATCAATGTATCTGTGCACAATTTGATATATGTTATGTATGTGTAGTCAGGCAAAACATTTCCATATTAGTCATGTTATCAAAAAAATGCCAGAAAACAATAACAACAGCAACCCAAGCACAACAAAGAAAGCTTTTTTTAAAAAAAACAAACTAATGGGCAAGAGACATGAATAGGCAATTTTCAGGTAAAGAAATCAAAAATATCAATAAGCACATGAGAAAGTGTTCTAAATCTCTAATAATTAGAGAAATGAAAATCAAAACAACTCTGAGGTATCACCTCACACCTAGCAGATTGGCTAAAATGAAAGAAGGGGAGAGTGATGAATGTTGGAGGGGATGTGGCAAAATTGGGACATTAATACATTGCTGGTGGAGCTGTGAACTGATCCAGCCATTCTGGCTGGCAATTTGGAATCATGCTCAAAGGGCTATAAAAGAATGCCTGCCCTTTGATCCAGCCATACCATTGCTGGGTTTGTACCCCAAAGAGATCATAGATAAACAGACTTGTACGAAAATATTTATAGCTGCGCTTTTTGTGGTGGCAACAAACTGGAAAAGGAGGGTATGTCCTTCAATTGGGGAATGGCTGAACAAACTGTGGTATATGCGGGTGATGGAATACTATTGTACTAAAAGGAATAATAAACTGGAGGAGTTCCAGGCGAACTGGAGAGACCTCCAGGAAGTGATGCAGAGTGAAAGGAGCAGAGCCAGAAGAACATTGTACATAGAGACTGATATACTGTGGTAAAATCGAATGTAATGGACCTCTGTACCAGCAGCAATACAATGACCCAGGACAATTCTGAGGGATTTATGGTAAAGACGCTACCCACATTCAGAGGAAGGACTGCAGGAGAGGAAACATATAAGAAAAACAACTGCTTGAACGCATGGGTCGGGGTGGACATGATTGAGGGTGTGGACTCGAAACTACCACACCAATGCAACTACCAACAATTTGGAAATTGGTCTTTATCAAGGACACATGACAAAACTAGTGGAAATGTGCATTGGCCATGGGTGGGGGGAGTGCGGGGGATGAAGGGGAAAGTAGGAGCATGAATCATGTAACCATGTTAAAAATGAATATTAATAAATATTAAAAAAAAACAAACAAACTATACTTTGATTTGCATTCATACTCCCATTAGTTCTTTCTCTAGAGTTGGACAGCATTTTTCATCATAATTCTTTTGGAATTGTCTCAGATCATTGCATTGCTGAGAATATCAAGTCATTCACAATTGATCATCATATAATATTGCCATTCCTGAGTATAATGATCTCCTGGTTCTGCTCACTTCACTTTGTATCAATTCATGTGAGTCTTTCTTGGTTTTTCAGGAAGCATCCTGCTTGTCATTTCTTATAGTACAATAATATTCTATCACAATTACATACCACATTTGGTTTAGCTATTACCCAAGTGATGGGCATCCCCTCAATTTCTAATTCTTAGCCACTACTAAAAGAGCTGCTTTAAATATTTTTGTACATATAGGTCCTTGTCCTTTTTGGAGGCAGGGAGGGTATGACTTTGGGATATATACCTAGTAGTATTGCTAAGTCAAAGGGTATGCACAATTTTATAGCCCTTTGGGCACAGTTCTCTGGAATGGTTGAACCAATTCGCAACTCTACTAACAGTGCATTATTGTCCCTACTTTTCCATATTCCTTCTAGTATTTTCCTTTTCTGTCATGTCATCCAGCCTGATAAGCATGAGACAGTACCTTAGAGTTGTTTTAATTTGCATTTCTCTTTTTTAACTTTGAAGCATAATAGATTCTGCTCTAGCCCTTTGTCTTTACTCTCTGTGTATCTCCCTGCTTTAAATATGTTTCTCGTAGACAGCATATTTGGGGATTCTGGCTTTTTATCCACTCTGCTTTCCTTTTCTGTTTTATGGGTGAGTTCATCTTGTTCTCATTCACAGTTATGATTACTGTGTTTCCTTCCATCTTATTTTCCCAGTTTGTCCTTCTTTTTCTCTCCTTTCAGCCTTTCCTTGTTCAAAAATGTTCTTGCTACTGATTACCATCTCCTCCAGTTCACCCTCAAATGGTCATTCTTTCTTTTTCTTATTCCCCCTTTCCATCTTACTTCCATATAGGGAAGTCAGGTTTCTATAATTAACTGCCTAAAGATGTTATTCCCACTTTGTACAAATTCTGATGAGAGTAAGATTCAAGCATTGCCTCCTACCCTCCATCTTTCCCTTAACCATAATGATTCCTATGCATTCCTCACGTGAGATAATTTACCCTTAACTTTATCTCCTTTTCTCCTTCCCCAATGTATTCCTTTCTTATCCTCTAATTTTTTTTTTGGAGGGGGGTTGCTTTTTGGATATCATCCCATCATATTCAGTTTACTCCCTGCTCTCTGTCTGATAATAAATACTCCTTTTCATTATCCTAATAGTGATAAAGTTCTTAAGAATCTTCAGGACCAAGAAAATTTCCCAAGAACTTTAGGTACTTCAAGTATCATAGATATGTTAAGGATCTTAGTCAATGATTCCCAAAGTGGGTGCTACTGCCCCCTAGTGGGTGCTGCAGTGATCGATGGAGACGGTGATGGCCATAGGTGCATTTGTCTTTCCTATTAATTGCTATTAAAATTTAAAAAAATTAATTTCCAGGAGGCTAAGTAATATTTTTTCTGGAAAGGGGGTGGTAGGCCAAAAAAGTTTGGGAACCACTGATCTTAGTTATCACCTTTTTATGTAATAATGTGATCAGTTTAACCCCATTGTTTCTCTTGATTATATGTTAAATATCTTGAGTACCTTAAGCATCTTTTGTATCATATATATGTTAGGTATCCTAGTTATTATTTTCTGTATAGGAATATCATTAGTTTAACCCCATTGGGTCTCCTGAGCCTTTTCTTTTTCTTTTTACCTTGTTATGCTTCTCTTGAGTTTGATCCTTAAACTTTCTTCTCAACTCTGGTCATTTTGTCAGGAATTCCTCGAATTCCACTGTTTCATTAAATGTGCATTTCTTTCCCTGGAGTATTATGCTCAGTCTTATTGGGTAGATAATTTTTGGTTGTAGTCCTAGCAGAATAACATATTCCACTCCTACCAATCCTTTAATGTAGAAATTGCTATGTTTTGTGTAATATTGTCTAGGGCTCTATAATATTTGAGTTGAGTTGTTTCCCTGGCTGCTTACTATGTTTTCTACCAGGTCTGAGAAGGAATTTGGCATTAATAGTTCTGGGATTTTAAATTTGGGGAACTTTTTAAAGAAGTGATCAGTGGATTCCCTCAATTTCTGTTTTTTTCCTCATGTCCAAAAACATCAGTTATCTCTGATAACTTCTTGCAATGTGGTATCCAAACTCTTTTTTATCATCATGGATTTCAGACAGCACAATGATTCTTAGGTAATCTCACCTGGATCTATTTTATAGGTCAGTTGTTTTTCCAGGAAGTTATTTCAGATATTCTTTTTTTAATTTTTGTTGTTTTTTATTTGTTTTGTTTACTTGTGTTTTATGGCATTGTTAGCTTCAATTTGTCCAATTCCATTTGTGATGGAGCCATTTTATTCTTTGACGCTTAATAGGTAGAACTCTAAGGAGTTTTTTCTTATTTGGGGTTTTGTATTTCCTTTTTAAATGAGCTGTTTTCAATGAATTTTTATTGTAGACTCTTGACTTTTTCTATCATTTTCTCTTCTAAATTTTTCTTCTAAGTCTCTCTCTTTTTTTATCCTCTTTTGGAGCTCTTCCAGTCATTCATATTGGGTCTGACATTCTTTCACATTTTCCTTTGGGGCTTCACATGTTTTCATTTTTATATTGTTATCTCTTCTGAACTTGCATTTTGGTCATCTCTATTCCTGAAATAATTTCCAGTGTCAGACTTTTCCTTTAGCTCATTTTGGGGGACTTTTCCCCCTGACTTTGCCACTTTGTACAGCTTAGCTCTGGCTATATATGTGCTATCATAGAATACATAGTTCCATATTCATCATTTTATGGAAGATACATATCTAAAAAACTTATAAATGATATGTTTCTATCTGTATTCAGGCTCTATCAGTTCTTCCTCTGGAGGTGGATTGTAGTTTTCATAATAAGTTTTTTTGGATTGTCTTGGAACATTGTTTTGCTGATAATAGCTAAATCATACACAGTTAATCATCATGCAATATTGCTGTTTCTGTGTACAGTATTTTCCTAGTTCTGCTCACTTCCTATGTATAAGTTCATGTAAGTATTTCCAGGTTTTTATGAAATCTGTTCATCATTTAATAAAGCACAATAGTATTCCAATACAATCATATACCAAAATTTGTTCAGCCATTCCCCATTTAATGAATACCCTCTCAATTTCCAATTTTTTGCCACCACAAAAAGAACTGATATAAAAAATTTTGTACAAATAAGTACTTTTCCCTTTAAGGTGTTATTTTCTTTAGTACTGGGGGGGGGGGTGTTTCTTCACAATGCTATTGATTTTCTCTTCCATCTCTTTTGTTTGTTTTCTCTATTTTTCTTTTGCCTCTCTTATTTGACTTATAAAATTCTTTTTGAGCTCTCTCAGGGCCTGAGACTACTTCACATTTTTCTTTGAGGCTTTGCATGTATCTGTATCTGAGTTACCCAGCTTCCCCCTTGGATGCCTTTTCTGCTATTTCCCTTCAAGAATAAGTGACTGAATATTAACCCCAAGAAGGATGTATAAAAACTTAGAAATGATCTTAGGAGTTCAAGAAGTCTTGGAGCCCCATCAAACAGAGCTGACTGATGGTGACAGGAATTTTTCCATTTGACAAAATGGCGCCAGACAGAAGTCACGTTCCTGGAATTGTTTGGGTACTGCAAAGGGAAATTAAATGGGACTTTGACTATCTGTTCTTCAAACTGCTTCATGTTCTGATGGTGTGATGTCAACCACCTGGCAGAGAGTAAGAGCATTTGTTAGTGATTGTTTAAGACTCATTGGTATTCTTTGAACATCTTTTCAAGTCAACAAGATTTTACTCAGTGCCTATATTTCTTTACTTTCCCAAGATGGGAGCAATGCTTTATGAAAGGAAGTTGTATAATCATAGTGAATGGATCCACTACAAATTTTATCACTTAATCTCAGTTGAGCCCTGATAGTTGCACTGAAGTCTTTCTACATTTTAAAAAGATCAAAGTTACAGTGAAAATAATTTTCAAAGGAGTAACTTACAACATTCTCTTAATCTATAATCCAAAAGAATCTAGGTTTAAAAGAATTTATTATTTTAGCAATAGGACCAGATTCATCTTGAACTTTCATCCACTGTACAAATTAGTAAACTAAAAACAGCCTGGACATCTTTCTATAATTGGTCTAGTCCAGCTACTCTTCTATATCTGATCTGTTTTAGCCTCTAATATATGCCCAACTGTGGTTACATATGTGGGGGCTTTTATTGAAATTGTGAGTATTATAGATTGTAAATCTTCAAGTCTAGTTAACTATTTTGGACCAATTAGAATAGAGGAGTAAACATGGAAAAAATGTTTAAAAATCAAAATAGAATAAAATTCCCCACAACACAAGATGCTATAGTTTAAGATTTATTGTGATAATAGTTTGGCTCTAGTTTATTGTTCTTTTCATTTATATTGTTTTGGTTGTTATGTTAATTGTTTGCCTCATTCTTCTTATTTCACTATCAGCTTCCTAATTTCTCATATTTATATTTACTTATGACACAATAATACTCCATTTCAATCATATGCCACAATTTTTCAATCTTTCCACAATCTTTTGCTACCACAAAATTGCTACTATAAATTTTGAGATATATTTGGGCCCTTTGTTTCTCTCTTTGAACTTCTTGGGACGTAAATTTATGTCTAGCAGTGGGATCCCTAGGGCAAAATTTAGTCAAAAAATTTGTTTTAATTAGTTTGAAATTATTTTCCAGAATAGTTGGACTAATTCATAGTTTTATCAATGTATAAGGAGCATAATTTAAGGACATTGGAGGATCATTTCTCAAAAGAGCTAAAAAAGATGAGGTTGCAAAAGGGTTGGGGGAAAAAAATCTCAGATCAGATTTGATTGCCAAAAAAAGGGAGGAAAAGAAGGGTACTTGAGATAATAACTAGTTAACTTCAAATCAATATATTTACCTTAACATTTCTACAGAATCCTTATAAGAAAAGCTTATACATGTTTTGAGGATACCATTGATGAAGGTTTAACAAAGAAACAGGATGGCTTTTGTAAACAATATTATATGGGAGACCACATATTTAGATAAACAAAGATGTTTTGCTACTATCATGAAGCAATGCTTAGCACACAGTGCAAATGAGAGGGAGCATTCCCTATAAATGATGAGGCCCTCCAGATGTTTTTATTTATAGATGACCTTGGAATGATTGCATCAAACCCCAGAATGTTAAAGAACCTCTTAAATAAGATCCATAATCATATGAGTTCAACCTAATGACAAAGAAAAAAATGGAGAATGCTTATAGTCTTGACCATTGTACATAGTTGGATAGACAACCCATAGAATTGGTTCATCAGTATGTATAAACTAGAACCATGCTATGGATGGGCAATGAGTTGGGTGCCAGAACTGAATAGGAAGAGAAAAGAAAGATTGCCTTTCAGAAATTGTGCAGTACTTTTAATACAACAAATACTTTCCTTTAAAAAAAAAGTCTATTTAACAATATTATTACATAACTGTAAGTCAGAATGAATTTTTCTGTCACTTTAAGGGTCTATTTTTTATTCCAAATTTTACAAAACCAGATAAAAGAAGCATTTCCATATACAAAGAAAAAGAAGACCATACACAAATGAAATCACAAATCTCTTATGTGTTTAGCTTACTTTTCTTCATATCTAGATAATAAATCCCATTCACAAGTTTTCTAGCCTCTTTTTACCCTCCTCACACCACAGAAGGTATTATCTGAGAGAACAACATGTTCAAATAAATTAGATCCTTCAGGTTTTCACCTTCCAGTTCACTTTCTGGAGATAACTTTCACAGTTTATTCTTCCAGCATTAATTCTGTAGCTGTATATAATGTTCTTTTGATTCTATTCATTTCACTGTTCATTGTCTTATGTAGTTCTTTCTAATTTTTTTAAAAATTAAATTAGCCTGCTCATTGCTTCGTATGGCACAGTAGTATTCCATCACAACCATATACCCCAATTTATTTAGCAATTTCCTTCTTGATGGACATCCCAACAATTTCCAATTCTTTGCCACCAGAGAGCTGCTATAAATATTTTGGAACACATGAATTCTTTTCCTTTCCCCCTGATCTCCTTGGAAACAAACCTAGCAATTCTATTGCTGGATCTAAGGATATTTACACAGTTTTATAACTCTGGGTATAATTCCAAATTGCTCGCCAAAATGGTTGGATAAATTCACAACTTCACCAACAGTGTATTAATGTCTCCATTTTCCCACATCCCTTCCAACTTTTGTCATTTTGATCTCAGAATATAATTTTTAAAACCTTACTATATCTGGGACTAAACATTGAAGATGCAAAAAGAGGCAAAAATATAGTTCCTGCCCTCAAGGAGCTCACAATCTAATGTCCCAAAGGTTATGATAGTCCAGGGGTAAGATGATGAGGAACAACCCCAGGATGGTGGCCATGTGAGTGGAGAGAAGAGGATATTTTTACAGGAGATATTATTATAAATATAGATATGACAAAATTTGGCAACAGATTGATATGTAGGATGAGTGAGAGTTGACATTTTAAGTTGCGAATGCAAGCTCTCAGAGGGCAGGAACTATATTGGTTGCTTCTGTTTGTTTCCCCAGAATTTAGCACAATAACTGGCACAAAGTATATGCTTAAAATGCTTTTTCATTCATATATGTTTGATAAGTGGATTTGTTTTATTGAATTGTGTGTATTTGGGGGGAAGGTTCATCTCTTTTTTATTCTTTGTTTCAATTTATCATTCCTTAAAACAAAAATAGAAGAACTTTCTGACTTTAACCTAACAAATTAGTAGATTAACATCTCTTTTTTTGCCAGCTTCTTTATCTTTGTCTGATTGTTTTCATATCATTCTGAAAAATGAGATTCTGGAATTTAATCTCATACATAAATATATAAGTATTAGTAGATAGATGACAAGTTCAAGCACTAATTTGCTTAGTTGCCTAGGATATAGGATGACGACAAATAGAAAACAGTAAAATCTTTCATACTTATAGCTTATTATAGTAAATCAAATGTTTTAGCATTAATTTTAAAATTAGCATTTAAAACCCAGTGGAATTGCATGTCAGCTATGGGAGGGGGAGGGGACAGGAGAGAGAAAGAGCATGAATCTTGTAACCATGGAAAAATATTCTAAATTAATTAAAACTTTAAAAGCAAATAAATAAATTAGTAAAAATAAGATTTAGTATTGCAGTAATAGACTGCTATTCACCTGCCCTAATTACAGAAATTTGATATGAGAGGAAGAAGAAACATGATTATGAAATTGTTCCTTGCCAATCACACAGCAAAATACCACATTCTCAGAGCATCAAAAGCCAAGCTCAGAATTAAAAAGAACATTTTCCTGTTCATAAAGGAAATAGCACCATGCAAAACTGAGTGAAAAGTATCCTACATAAACTCAAAATAAGGTCATCCCTCAACTTTTTCCAGGGACATTTACCTGTTGTCATTCTCAGAATGCATTTCCTTTGAGCATCTCTGTTGGCATCTCTGTTGAATAGTGGACTATTGACTTCATGTCAGTGCAGCCTGAATATCTGAATTCAAAACTTAGAATAATATCAAATTAAAGTCCCATGAGATTTAATTCCAACAAGCAAAATTTTATTAATCACAGTCGAGGGCTAGGATATTATTATTACCTCTCATGTTCCAATAACAGTTAACAAGGAGCGTATGTATAAGGACACCACATTCTGGATTTTTATATATACAGTGAATTCCAGTTTACACACAATGACTAATTGCCTCAAAACCCCAGAAAATTGCTAGCTATTGTAAGTCTCCATACTAATGAACATATTTATTGCCAATTAACACCTAAGGCAAAAATAAATCTTTGAATCTAAAGTCTATTTCTACTAAATTGGTTCAAAGATATAACTGCAATACATACAACTTATTAACAGGCAGAACTTCATAATTTTCATAAGTGATTAGCCAAATAACCTTAGATGAAACTCATTCTTTATTAAATTTTCTCCACTCTTTTTGTAAGGACCAGAAGAGAATCCCATTTTTTCAGTAAACCAAAAAAATGTAGTTTTGGTTTTAAATTTTTAAAATTAAAAAAATTTTTCCATGGTTACATGATTCATGTTGTCTCCCTTCCCTGTTCTGTCCCCCCTCCCAGAGTTGACAAGCAGTTATCCATGTGTTATTACTCAAAACCTACTTCCATATATTGTTCATTTTTGTAATAGAGTAATCTTTTAAAACCAAAACCTCAAATCACATACCCATATAAACAAGTGATACATCATATGTTTTCTTCTGCATTTCTACTCTAACAGTTTTTCTCTAGCTGTATATAGCATTCTTTCTCATAAGTCCCTCAGAATTGTCCTGGATCGATGCATAGCTATTAGTAGCAAAGTCTATTACATTTGATCATCTCAAAATGTTTCAGTTATATATAATGTTTTCCTGGTTCTGCTCATTTCACTCCATATCCATTCATGTAGATGTTTCCAGTTCTTATGAAAATCAAGCAGTTCATCATTCCTCATAGCACAATAGTATTCCAAGACCATCCATTCCCCAATCAAGGGACAACCCCTCATTTTCCATTTTTTTCCACCACAAAAAATGCATTTATGAATATTTTTGTACAAACAGATTCATCCCCATTTTTTTTATCTCTTTGGGTTACAGACCCAGTGTAATGCTGGATCAAAGGGCATGCATTCTTTTAAAGTCCTTTGGACATAATTCCAAATTGCCTTCCAGAAGTGTTGGATCAGTTCACAACTCAATCAGCACTATGCATTAGTGTCTCAATTTTACCATATCCCTTCTAATATTTATTATTTCCCTTTACTGTCGTATTGGGCAATCTGTTAGGTGTGAGGTGGCACCTCAGAGTTGTTTTGATTTGCATTTCTCTAATCCTGAAAGATTTAGAACATTTTTTTCATACGATTACTGATCATTTTGATTTCTTTATCATCTGAAAATTGCCTTTTCATATTCCTTGACCATTTGTCAATTGGGAAATGCCTTGGTTTCTTATAAATTTGACTTAGTTATTTATATATTTGAGAAATTAGACCTTTATCAGATAAATTTCTTATAAATTTTTTCCCCAGTTTGTTACTTCCCTTGTGATCTTGGTTGCTTTGGTTTTGTTTGTTCAAAACCTTTTTAATATAGTATAATCAAAATTATTCATCTTACATCTTAAAATGTTCTCTATCTCTTGTTTAATTTTAAATTCTTCCCCTCTCCATAGATCTGACAGGAATGCTATTCTACATTTGCCTAATTTACTTATAATATCACTTTTTAAAGTCATATACCCATTTTGAGGATATGAGTTGTTGATCTAAACCTAATTCTTGCCATACTCTTCCAATTTTCCCAGCAGTTTTTGTCTAGTAGTGAGTTATTATCCCCAAAGCTGGGACCTTTGGGTTTGTCAAGCACTAGATTGCTGAGATCATTTACCTCTGGTCCCTATTCCATTGATCCACTCTTCTGTCTCTTAGCCAGTACCACGTTATTTTGATGATAACTGCTTTATAGTACAGTTTAAGATCTGATACTGGTAGGTCACCATCCATCACATTTTTTTCATTAGTTCCCTTAATATTCTTGATCTTTTGTTCTTCCAGATGAATTTTGTTAATATTTTTCTAATTCTATAAAATATTTTTAGTAGTTTGATAGGTATGGCACTGAATAAATAAATTGATTTAGGTAGGATTGTCATTTTTATTATATTAGCTGTATAATTAGAATATGCTCCCCAGGACTACAAATCCCAGCATCCCATTTTCCTTCTCATGTTATGTGGTAACATAGGGAGGATTTAAGTTTTGTGTAGCCCTGCTTCTATCTCTCTTCAGCTGATCACGTTTTGTGGAGGTGGTATGAGGTGAGAGGCAGGAAAGTTTTACTCATGTGATTTACTTTTTGTTAGATAATTAGATTTGAACTACTATTTCTTTTAATTTATTCTCTTCCTACTTCAAGTGGTTATTAATAAACTTTAAAAATATAATACTTGGAGTTTTGGACATTAATTTAAACCTTACATTTTTGGTGACCCATCGTCTGCCATTTAGGACCCTTACTCCTCTCTGAGTAGATTAGTTTGAAAAAATTGTGTTTCTCTCTTTCTGTGGCCCTTTCACCCTCCCTCTCCAGGGAACTCTCTTTGGAGTTTTCCCAGTGGTGGGAACAAGGTAGTGGAGTCTCTGCCTGTCTGCTTAAGCCTGAGGTTCTTGGCTCCATCCTGCCCATGCCCATCTGCCTGCACCAGCACTCCTCACTGCTGCCCCAGAGCACTGTGGATTCCCTGAGATTCCTGCGGTGGAAAGTGAAAAGCTAAGTAGCTGGCCCCCTGCCAGCCTGGCTACACTCCTCTCCCCTCCCCTTGCCTCCCAGATGTGGGTCTCAAGCCTGTGGTAGCTGGGACCTGAAACAACTTTTTAGACTAGCAGCAGCCTAACAGCACAGCATGGATGCTGCCTACCCCCTACTTACTCCCACCCCCGTTAAGCTCCCAAGTCGATTTTAAACTAACCCAGATTTTAAACTTCCACGCTCCTTGCAGTGAGAGTGGAGAGAAATATTTTGCATTTTCTTTTAGCTAAAGCCTTTCAGCTTCCCTCCATTTTTTAAACTAGCTAAGAGGGGTGTGACTAAGAATGATATTTAAAATCATGTTGGCAATGGGGGAACAGCTTTCCCTAAATTTGAAAAAACTTGTGTTCATAGATAATTTTACTGAGTTCGAACTGTTCCACACTTCAGAATGGTTTTATTTAGCCCTGTTCCTGGGAGGGCTCTTATTCATAGCATATTTTCTCCTTGAGAAAAATGAACATAAGGTTACTTTGATTAAACTACAGACTCAAATAGACAGCAATGAGAAACACTTAAGTAATTTTAAAATTCAGAAGGAAGATTCCCCTCCATTCAAACCTTCCCAGCCCATACCTCAAGCTGATTTCCTCCTATCTCATCTTGTTCAGCTTTTGGAAGCCTATGGCCTGACCTCCTCAACCTCCTTGCTTGACTTCTCCATCTGTCTCCCCTTCCCCCCACCCAGCCTCCACCCTTTCCCCTCACCACTTCTGTCCCTGCCAGATCTACCTCACCCCAAACCTCCTGCCCTGCCTCCCCATCCCCAGACCAACCCCTCCCTCCTAGCTCACCTATTCCTCCCCCTTCCCTCACCTGTTCCATAGCAACCCAAACATCCAGCCAAGAGGCAGAAATTGCAAATAATTCAGTTAAAGGCCTATTCCCCTGAAAAGAAGTACTCACCTTCAATAAAACTGGATATGTGGTGTCCTTAAGACACTATACACCCTTCCCCCCTCCAGATATTGAGAGATTCCAGCAAAATACTCCTTCCTTTGAAGATTATCCTATTGTAGTCATTAAAAAGCTAGAAAATGTCTATCATACATATGCTCCTGTATGGCAAGATATGGAAAATTTGCTCCAAATCTTCTTGACAGAAAGAAAAATAAAATTATTTCTCTTGTTAATGAGGCCCAAGGAAGAAGAGCAATTCATTGGCCTCAGCAGGATCCTAAATGGAATTTGAATACAGAGGAAGATTACTTAAAACTATGCCAGGTTAGAGAGGCATTACTTACAGCAATGAGCACTTGTTCTAATAGGCCTGGTATATGGGCAACGTTCAAAAATATTAGACAAAAATGAGGAAAATCCCTCCCAATTTATGGATAGACCTAGTGAGCTGGAAGATAGGTATATAGACTTGGATCTGTCCAGAGAAAGAGATGTTGGACAAACATATAGACAATTCATTAAAAATTGTTGTAATGTGGTTAGAGACTATTTTAAGACTAGCTGCCTGAATTGGGACTTTGGATCTCAAGGAATTAAGGAGGGTAGCAGTCTATGTAAGAGTCATGAAAAGAAAGATGAGGAGAACAATGACTTAGTGGAAGACTTAGGGAAAGAAATAAAACTTTTAAAGGAGGAAATTAAAAAAGAAAAAGAAAATCATGGAGTAACCATAGTCCCTTTGCAGGAATCCACAAATAAATCATTAATATGTTACTTCTGTGGAAAAAGGTGTCACATAATGATGAATTGTAGGAAGTGGAATCAGGCGAATAAAAGTAATAACTTTAGAAATAATAACAATTGCAGAAATAATACTCCAAATGAGGCAAACGATAATGCACACCAAAATACCCAACAACAATATATCCAAAGAGGGGCTTTTCCATGCTATACTCAGGATGAAAATGCCTCTCAGTGTGGGAGATCCCAGAGGAATGCCCAAGGATCTTTCTAAAAGTGTTGAGGGACTGGGGGGTGGGTTAAGGGGCCTGGAATCAAAGAGTGAAACCTTTGATTTCCCAGACCTTGATGTTTTAATGCCAATTATCCCTATCCATTCTCCACCCCCATAGTGATGAAACTCGTGTAACCCTGAAAGCTAGAAACACATATTATGATTGCCTCTTGGACACTGGAGCATCCAGATCAGTATTGATGAGTAAACCTGATTCTGAATGCAATTCTATTGGCTCACTAAATTTGTGGGGGTATCAGGGCCACCCCTAAAGATCCCAAAGCTTTCCCCTTGAATGGTGTCTGTGGGACCCCATCCGTAGAACATTCTTACCTCCTAATGCCTGACTCCTCTATAAATTTGCTAGGGAGAGATTGTTTATGCAAGCTTAGAGCCCCAATAACTAGCTCTATGTCACTAGAATTGCCTGAGGAATTCTTAACTTTGCTACCTGTACTTCTTTCAGACAGTCAAGAGATGAAGGAGCCTCCCGCCTTTGAAATCCCAGCTGATATACCTGAATATCTCTGGGCCACATCATCTTCCAATGTTGGTTTACTTAAATCATCTGTTCCTGTTCAAATCAAAACAAAAGGGGGTCCACCTCCTTCTATTCTTCAGTATCCTCTATCAAAAGAGACAATTGAGGGAATTACCCCAGTGATAGATTCATTACTTGAGAAAGGAATAATAATCCCATGCAAACCTGAATATAATACATCCACCCTACCTGTAAAAAAGCTAAAATCAGGCCCCAATGGGAAAATTGTCTATCGACCTGTCGAGGATTTAAGGGCTGTAAATAATCATGTCATTAAGAGACATCCTGTGATTCCCAGTCTAGCCACAATTATCTACTCTATTCCCAGCATGACCAAATACTTCACTGTGGTAGATTTGTGCTTGGCATTTTTCTCAATCCTTATTCATGAAAATTCAAGGAACATATTTGCCTTCACCTGGAAAGGTTCTCAGTGGACATGGTGTTGGTTATCACAGGAGTTCATGGAAAGTTCCACCCTGTTTTCACAGATTTTAAGACAAGATTTAGAAAGTATTAGGTTTAAGGAGAGCTGTTTGATATAGTTTATGGATGATTTGCTCTTGGCTTCACCAAATGCCACAGTATGCCAAGAAGATAGCAAACATCTTTTTTTAGAACTACATAAAAGAGGCCACAAGATCTCTAAGACAAAGGTTCAGTGGTGACTCCCCAAAGTGGAATATTTAGGGTTCATTTTAACTGTTGGTGCCCCCTCCATTTCCCCTAAGTACATTGAATATATTCAGAAATTGAGTGTACCCTCTACTAAGAAACAGTTGAGGGCAATTCTTGGAGCAACAGGGTTTTATAGGCAGTGGATCCCTTGCTATGGGGAAATCGCCAAGCCCCTTATAGCTCTTGACAAAAAATTCAGTCCCTGAACTGTTTAAATTAGAGGCTGAACACCTGTCAGCTCTTTCAAAATTAAACCTGGCTATCCTGTCTGCCCCTGCTCTAGGCATCCCAGATTACAACAAGCCATTTACTTTGCATGTACATGAACAGATAGGGGTAGCTTCCGTTGTTTTAACTCAACTTTTGGGACCAGTTGCTTATTATTTGGCCCATCTGGACCCAGTGCTTCCAGAGCACCACCATGTCTTAGAGGTGTAGCTGCCACAGCTTTATTGGTAACTAAATCTGCTGATTTAGTCTTGAGATGCCCAATAACCATAATGTGGCCACATGAAGTTGAAGCATTGTTGCTAAGACAGAACACAGGCATTTTCTGATCAAAGACTTGCTAGGTATGAAGTAACATTGTTAGGTAATGAGAATATTACCTTAAAACGCCGTACAGTTCTAAATCCTGTAACCTTGCTTCTTGATCTACCAGTCTCAGGAGAACCATTGCATAGTTGTGAATCTTTAGTGTCCATGGCTGAAAAGCTTTGAGACAATCTCCTGGATACTCCTTTACATAATCCAGACTTAGTCTTATTCACTGATGGTTCTTCTTTCATGAGAGATGGCATAAGTGACACTGGAACTTCTGTAGTCACAGAATTTGCCACTCTGTGGTCAGTTTCACTTCCCTCAAATATAAATGCTAAAGGTGCAGAACTGTTAGCTCTGAAGCATTCCTGTATAACTGCCAAAAATAATAAGGCAACATTTTACACAGAGTCTAGATATGCCTTTGGAATATGTCATGCAGTGTATATACTATGGCTTCAAAGGGGTTTTTTTAACATCAGATGGAAAATGCATAGCAAATGCAGAAATTATTAATGAAGTTCTTTCTGCCCTTCAGCTCCCTGAAGCCCTAGATGTTCATTGCCCTGTCCATACAGGTGGCACTCACCCTGTCTCTAGGGGGAATGACTGGGCAGATATCGCTGCAAAGCTAGTGGCCTTAGAAGAGCCTGAGTTAATTTTAACACTGGCATCAATTGATGATTTAAATTTATCCCTTTCTTACAATGAAAATGAACTGGGAAAATGGAAGCAAAAATTTAAGGCCAAAAAGATAAGTGGAGCATAGGTATCATCTGAAGGAAAACCCTTTCTCCCTAGAAGTTTTTATCACCAAATTTGCCAATCCATACACAAAAATGGTCACTTTGGTACCCAGGGCATCATGGACTCTGTTAAAAGAGTTTGGATAGCCCCTGGCATAACTACCATAGCCTCTAAGGTATGCACAACCTGACCTACCTGCCAAGCATTCAATCAGCACTCCTTTCATGGCAAAGCTTTTAGTGGGTGTCCTCTGGCTTACACACCTTTTGAACACCTGCAAATTGATTTTATAACTATGCCAAAGGCTGGACAGTATAAATTTTGTCTAGTCGTAGTGGATCAGCTGACCAGATGGCTGGAAATATTTCCTACTGCCTGGGCCACAGTAGTTTTTGTTGCCAAGGTGCTCTTAAAAGAGACTATTCCTCACTTTGTCCTGCCTGCATGTATTGATTCAAACAGGGGAACTCATTTTAGGATTCAGTTTTAGCTCAGATATTCTTGTTTGGGGATAACTCCCAAATTCCATATACCATATCATCCCCAGAGCTCAGACCAAGTTGAGAGAATGAATAAAGATCTTTAGATATATATGTTGATTATGTGTACTGATTCCATAGGGAAACTAGGCATGTAAATCTAGGAGATTTCTACAAGCTTCTTTTCCATTGGAATCGCAAGGGGGATTGTGTAATTAGAATATGCTCCCCAGGACTTCAATTCCCAGCATCCTACTTTCCTTCTCATGTTACATGCTAATGTAGGGAGGATATAAGTTTTGTGCAACCCTGCCTCTCTCTCTCTTTGGCTGATCACATGTTGTAGAGGTAATGTGAGATGAGAAGCAGGAGAGTTTCACTCATGTGGTTGACTTTTTGTTAGATAATTAGGTTTGAACTTCTATTTCTTTTAGTTTATGTTCTTTCTACTTCAAGTGGTTATTAATAAACTTTTAAAAATATATAATACTTGGAGTTTTTGGACATTAATTTAAATCTTACATAGCTGAGCGTACCAATGAGCAATTAATGTTTTTCCAATTGTTTAGATCTAGTTTTGTAGTTGTGTTCATATGATTCCTGTGTTTCTCTTGACTGATAGATTTCCAGTAATTTCTCTAGGGTTATTTTAAAGGGAGGTTCTCTTTCTAACTCTTGCTGCTTATTTTCAATGAAAATATATAGAACTGTTGATAATTTATGTGGGTTTAGTTTGTACTCTACAACTTTGCTAAAGTTATTATTTCCACTACCTTTTTAGTTGATTTTCTTGGATTTTTCTAAGTATATTATCATATCATCTACATCTCCTTTAGTTTCCTCATTGCCTACTTTAATCTCTTCAATTTCTTTTTCTTCTCTAATTGCTACTGCTAGCATTTCTAGTACAATATTAAATAATAGAGGTGATAACAGGCAATCTTGCTTCACTCCCGATCTTATTGGGAAGACTTCTAATTTATCCCCATTGCAGGTGATACTTGCTGAAGGTTTTAAATAAATACTACTTATTATTTTGAGGAAAGGTCCTTTTATTCCTATGTTTTTAATAGGAATAGCAAAACTAGTTTTGAATTCCTTATGAATCCCACCTAGTCATAGTGAATAATCCTTGTGATATATTGCTATAGTTTCTTTGCTAGTATTTTATTTAAGATTTTTGCATCTATGTTCATTAAGGAGATTTGTCTAAAATTTTCTTTCTCTGTTTTGGTCTTCCTGGCTTGAGTATCAGTACCATATACATGTTATAAAAAGAATTTGATAAGACTCTTTCTTTTTTTATTTTGTCAAATAGTTTGTATACTATTGGGATTAGTTCTTTAAATGTTTGATAGAATTCACTTGTGAATCTATTTGGTCCTGGGGATTTTTTTCCTGAGGAGTTCATTGATGGCTTGTTCAATTTATTTTTCTGAAGTGGGGTTATTTAGGTATTCTATTTCCTCTTTTGTTAATCTAGGCAATTTATATATCCATTTTACCTAGATAGTCATATTTAATGTCATATAATTGGGGAAAATAGCTCCTAATAATCCTTAATTTCCTCTTCATTAGAGGTGAAATCACCTTTTTCATTTTTGATACTGGTAATTTGATTCTTTTCTTTCTTTTTTTTTTAAATCAAATTAACCAATACTTTATTTGGTTTTTTTTCCTCATAAAACCAGCTGCTAGACTTATTTATTAGTTCAATAATTCTTTTACTTTAACTTTTGTTAATTTCTCCTTTGATTTTTAGGATTTCCAATTTAGTCTTTATCTGGGAATTTTTGATTTGTTCATTTTCTAGGGTTTTTTTTAACCATTTATTAATATTCACTTTTAACATGGTTACATGATTCATGCTCCTACTTTCCCCTTCACCCCCCCTCCCCGCACTCTCCCCACCCATGACCGATGCACATTTCCATTGGTTTTAACATGTGTCATTGATCAAGACCTATTTCCAAATTGTTGTTAGTTGCATTGGTGTGGTAGTTTCAATTCTACATCCCCAATCATGTCCACCTCAACCCATGCGTTCAAGCAGTTGTTTTTCTTATATGTTTCCTCTCCTGCAGTTCTTCCTCTGAATGTGGGTAGCGTTCTTTACCATAAATCCCTCAGCGCTGTCCTGTGTCATTGCATTGCTGCTGGTACAGAAGCCCATTACATTTGATTTTACCATAGATTTTTCTAGTTTTTTTAGTTGCATTCCCAGTTCATTGATCTCTCTTTTCTCTATTTTGTTGGTATACGTACTGAGGGATATAAATTTTCCCCTGAGTACTGCTTTGGCTGTATCCCATAAATTTTGATATGTTGTTTCCTTGTTGTCATTTTCTTCAGTGAAATCATTGATTGTTTCTATGATTTGTTCTTTTACCCACCAGTTTTGAAGGTTTATATTATTTAGCTTCCAATTAATTTTGAATTTGCCTCTCCATGAACCCTTATTATAATTTTTATCAGATCTGAAAAAGTTGGATTTATCATTTCTGCTTTTTTACATTTGGGGGTGATGTTTTTATGCCCCAGTATATGATCAATCTTTGTATATGTACCATGTGCTGCTGAAAAGAAGGTATATTCCTTTTTATCCCTATTCAGTTTCCTCCAGATATCTATTAACTCTATTTTTCTAAAATTTTATTCACTTCCCTTACTTCTTATTTATTTTTTGGTTTGATTTATCTAGTTCTCATAATGGAAGGTTGAGGTCACTCACTAGTATAGTTTTACTATCTATTTCCTTCTTAAGCTCCTTTAGTTTCTCCTTTAAAAATCTGGATGCTATGCCATTTAGTGCATATATGTTGAGTACTGATATTTCTTCCATAATCTTTTGTTTCTTCTTTTCCATTTGGACCATTCTTTTCATGTCACTCTCTTCTTCATTTGATTTTTGTGTCTCTTTTTCCAGTTCACAAATTTTGCTTTTTAAACTGTTGTTTTGTTTTACCCATTTTTCTGCAACCTATCTTATTTGATTTTTTAATTCCTTTTGAGTTATTTCAAAGTGTGAGCCCAATTTCCAGTTGTTTTTTTTTTGAGGTTTTGTCTGTAGTTCCTTGTATCCCATCATCCTCTGTTATTTCTTCTCTTTGGTCCTTTTCCCCATAGAAACTTTTGATAGTTACCTCCTTTTTCTGTTGTTTACTCATTTCCTCAGCCTTCTGTTTTTATTGTTTGTTTGTTTTGCCTGTAGGGTGTAAATTCTCTTCTTTGTTGGTTTACTGGATTAGGCCAGTTGAACTAATCTCTCTGGGGCTAAGTCTACAATGTAGCCAGCCTCTGGTGCCCCTGGTCTTCCCTGCCAGTTGTTGTTGGGGCATATGACCTTAAGAGATGTGTTTGAGATTCTCCTCCACCTATGAAGCCCCCATCCCAGTGTCCTAAAATCAAGCTACACCTAATTGTAGATCCCCTTGTGGTAGTTAGAGGGAAGGGGGTTTCTGTTCCTTCCTTAATTTCATGAAAATTTACTCTCTCTCTCTGCCTACCTTTCAAGCTGCATTCAGCAGGACAGCTCTTTGACTCTAACTTGTTGTTGGGTTTAGGTTTTTTTGAGTTACTTTTTAAAAATTGGTATGGAAGGTTGGTCAGAGCAGTTTTGGCTTTTGCTGCTATCTTGATTCTGCCTATTGTTCTAAATTTATTTGTTTGTTTTATTAAAATTCCAAGTTAACTCCTTCCTTCCTCCCCTCCCCTCCTTGCACTAGAGAAGGCATAATTTAAAATATAAAACCATGTCTTGCTGATTTCCCTTATTTTACTCTTTATGATTTCATACAGATTTTTCGATGTGTTTTTTTACAAATTAACCTGCTCATCATTTCTTAGATTATAGTAGTATCTAATCACAATCATATGCCAGAACTTATTTAGCCATTCCCCAATTAATGAGCATATCTTCAATTTCCAGTTCCTTGCCACCACAAAGAGAGTTGCTATAAATATTTTAGAACAGATAATTTCTTTTCCTTTATCTCTGATTACTTTATTTTTATTTTATTTGTGTTTATTTTTATTTTTTAGTCTTAAAAATTTTTATTTAATTCTCTTATTACTTTAGGAATAAACCAGTTGGTGATGTTGCAAAGTCCAAAGGCACACAGAGTTTTGTAAATCTATGAGCATAATTCTAGATTGTTCTCCAAAATGCTTGGATCAGTTCACACTTCTACCAACATTGTATAGGTGTCCCCATTTTCTCAAATTCTTTCCAACATTTGTCATTTTGTCCTCTTATGATCTTAGCCATTCTGATAGGTGTTGAGATGGTATCTCAGATGTGTTTTGAAGTCCATTTCTCTAATCAATAATGATTTAGATAATATATATGTGTATATATATATGTATATTTATATATACACACACATATGTATGTGTATATGTTTGGCTTTAATTTATTGATCCAAAAATTATCTGTTTATAACTTTTAACCATTTATCAATTGGGGAATGGCTCATATTCTTAAAAATTTGACAAAGTTCTCTATACATTTTAGATATAAAACCTCTATCCAAGGAGCTATCTATAAAAATTTATTATTTATAGTTTCATAGCAATAGCCAGCTCTTTTACAGGACTGTTGAGATTTTTATGGTCTTGCCCAAGCAGATGGTTTTAAGAAACTTCTAAGTTTACAAATAAGGAAATTTTACAAGGTCTTTTCTTTCTATCTTTTCCCACATAAAAAGTAATTATCAGTTTTCCTCTTAAAATATACCTGATTAAAAGCTTAATAGATTTTACTATTATGACTATAGCCTCTAATAATAATTTCACAGTATCTAAAATAAAAGGAGTTAAATTAAACATTGGCATGATTTTATCATTCCCTAAACAACATCTCTTAAAAAATTGTTTCTCAGAATTTACAATACAAAAAAGAATTTAGAAACATGACAATGACATTTACAATATAAGATGGAATTATATCAGATGGCATTAATTTGGTTAAACACATTTACACATTTATATAGAAAAATATTCATTCACCACAAGTGGCTCCTAACATTTGAATCTGTAAGTCAAAAAAATTCAGATTAAAAGAGAATTTACTTTTCTAACAAATTTTTTAACATAATTCATTATCAAATTTATGCTAGGCACTTCACAATCATTATATCATTCAGTTCTCCCAATAACCCTAAAGATAGGCACTACCTTTTTCTACTTTATGGATTAGTAAATTGAGATAAAACAACTTGTTTTAAGATCACACAGCAAATTTCTTAAGTATGGAGCTTCCTTAGTCAATGCATTTCTCCAACATTTTATCTTAATGCTAAATAGTAGAGTCAATTCTGACTTATCATAATTGTCCTATGAAGAGAACACATTCCACTTAAAACAAGACCAGAATAAAGTCAATCACACCTGGATCTAATTTTATAAATGGTATCATACAGAATCTCAATTTTTATTTTATTTATTTGTTTGTTTACGTAGGCCATTTATTCCAAGCATTTCATATTATAGAGCCCACTACTTCCAGCTAGCATATGGCCAAAGATTTTAAAGTGTCAGTCTTGTATTAGGTTCCAATATACCACAAGTATCCTAATAGGGAAGGACTCTTAGACCATATTCTGATTTATTTTCAGGACAGATTTTGAGCAAATCAAATCTGGATTTTATAATCACTAATGGTAACATTTAAAATCTCAAATTTTTCTGGTAGTACTTCAAATGATAGGGCCTACTACTTTCAGTTAGTCTACTGCCAAAGATTTAAAGTGACAGTCTGATATTTTTGCATCTCTTTTAGGATTCATGAAACTTTTCTTATATGAATGAGATCAAAACCTTTCCTCACTTCTCTTTCCAAATCTTCAACATATTTTACTTTTAAGTCCTCTCTTCAATCTATAAGTATAGACTATAACTTTTCTTAACTTCCCATCCATTTCTGGCTACTCCTAATTTATTTAAATTTTATCCCCTCTCTTCTTTCTTAAAAACAAACAAACAAACAAAAAAACACCCTTAACTTCTGTCTTAGAAGCAATACTAAGTATTGGTTTTGTCAGAGAGGGTAAGAGCTATGCAATAGGAGTTAAGTGACTTGCTCAGGATCACACTGCTAGGAAGTGTCTGAAGTCATATTTGAACCTAGATCCTTCCAACTCCAGGCCTGGTGCTACCTACCTGCCCTACCTCCTTTCTTTTAAACTTAGATTAAAGTTCTTCAAAACTGCACATGTCTGGTTTCTTTCATATTCTGAACTGATACTTACCTTACTAATCATATCCAAGACTTCCTACATAAATAATCTATAATAAACTGAATTTTTTTTACTCTTTCTTTTTTTGTCCCTCCAACTTGGTCACAGTCAGAAAGAAAAGGAAGGAAGGGGAGGGAGGGAGCGAGGAAGGGAAAGAGAGAGAGAAAGAGAGAGGTTTTTTTTTTTTAAACTTTTACTTTTGTCTTAGAATCAGTATTGTGTATTAGTTCCAAGGAAGAAGAGGAGTAAGGACTAGGCCAATGATGGTGAACCTTTTAGAACCTTTTGAGGACCCCATGCTGTGATGTGCCATGTCCCCTACTTTGAGCATTGGGCCTGCATTGGAGGCAAGGGGACTGCTGCTGGGCTTCGATGGGCCCAGAAGGTGGGGCAAGGCTCAGAGACCCAGAACTCCCACCCCCCCACACACTCTATGTTTGATGGCTGGGCCAGCTCCCAGCCAGCTTGTGTCCAGGGAAGCCTCCTCCTGCGGCCTCGGGACCTGCCCATGCATCTAGCCCTACCTGCCTATTGGGCTGCAACCCACGTGGGGGTGGGAGTAGGGGATGCAATTAGCCTTTGTGGGGTGGGGTCAACCCCTAGCCTGGTGGCTGGCAGGGAAGGAAGGAAGAAAGTGATGTTTTAGGGGGTGGGGCTGGGCCCAGTGGAGAGGAGACCCCCCTTACTACCCTGCAGCCTCTGGTCCCAGACAGGGGTGAGAGAAAGGGAGGAGCATGGCCTGAGCACTCTGCTCAGGGGAGTAAATGCAGAGGAGCTGGGAGTCATGGTGGAGAGGAGGAAGGGAGCAATTCTGCAGGGGACAGCCCCAGCTGCCTACAGAGAGGTCTTTGTGTGCTATCTTTGGCACACATTCTATAGGTATGCCATCATGGGTCCAGGCAATGGAGGTTAATGACTTACCCAGGATCACACAGCTAGGAAGTAACTGTAGCCAAATTTGAATTCAGGACCTCCCATTTCTAGGCCTGGCTCTCATTCCAATGAGTCACCTACCTGCCCCCTCACTTTTTTTTTTTTTTAAGCCTTGAAAGTTCTATGTCAGTCTTAACAAAAAGTATTCCTAGGATGGAGTTGGTTGGTCACTCCTCACAGACTCTTTAGGGTTTTGTTTTGTGTTTTTTTCCCTAAATTTCCCTCTCCATTTTTTAATGTCTTAACCTCTGTCTTTTACCCTCAGCTATTCTGGTCTCTGTCCTAAAATAATATGGGCAATTGGTGTTTCAAAGCTTCTCTCAAAAGTGCCAAAAATCCAATATTTGCCTAGGTTATGGATTTTCAAATCACTTTTAGACTCTATATCTGACTGAGTGCAATATCTAAGATCCCATTATTTCCATGGCCAAAATGAATTTTTCCTTCATAATTTTCTTAGTCCTTACAGATCCTAATAATTAACTCATTTGTAGACCCAGTCTCTACCCATTCTCACTGTTCAATTGTGAACATAACCTGCTATTACAGTTTGTCCACTTGGGAGTCCTCAGGAAGTTACATCTTCCTGTTCCCTATTCAGTTGCCTACCTGGAATCCAGGAAGGCTCTCTCTTCCCTTTATGAATACTGGCTAAAAATTTGCCTGATTCTTCCCTGTGAGTCCTTTTTTCTGCCTTCCCTTCCATGTACACAAATGAAAAAATGAAAAAAAAAATCAAAATTTGGATTTGGAGACCTATTTCTCCTTTTTTTCTGTCTTGAGTTTCTCTACTACTTCATGGCTTAACTAACCACTGTGGGAGAAGGATCTATTCCATCCCAAAACTTGCTATTAGGCAGGGCCTGATTGCCAGTTGGCCGGATGAAATAGCCCTTGCCTCCCACCATGATGATAGCCACGGATGGTTATATATAGTCCTATATATAGTGTTCAAAATTCCTGGTAAGGCTGACCATTTGTTAGTAGGAAAATTCATTGTTCATACTTTTGCTCTGGTTAACAAGGCAAAACTCAGGAAAAAGAGCACTAAAAGAATTTATTTAAAAAAATATGTAAGAATAGTGACACATTGATGACCCAATCACTAGAGGCAAGCAAAGGATTCAAGATGAAGCCAGTTTTTATTGATAACTTTTGTAATGAGATAAAGGCAACTCAGATAGGTCCATGTCAGCAAAAGGGAATGGGTCACTTGCATCTCAGCTCTTCCCCAATGGCCTTAAGTGCTATTTAACAGGTAAACTGCTAAGTGCTAAATAGCAGGTGATACAAAAGCTATAGACTAAGTGACACCTCTCCCCAACACTGATTGAGAAGGAGGCCTTGGAGGAATGAAGCCACTGAGTCAACCTAACTTTGAATCCCTTGACCTTTCTGTTTCCCTGCTGGAGCTGACTGCACATTCAGCCTTTGAAAACCTGATTCCAAGGTTGTGGCTTGATTCTAGACCCAATGGGGATTTCGCCACCTTTACCTAGAACTGAAAATAACAAATTAAACAGACTAAAATAAAATCCCAAGCCCATTTCTTAGGATCATGGGGCACTTTCTCTCTCACCAGATCAGTTCAAGGTGAGCATGCTATGAACAAACTGGACTTTTAACCTTTCTGAATGCCACCAAAAAAGGGAAAAGAAAGGAGATGCCATTTTAAGCTGCAGCTTTTTGGGCTATTCTATAACCTTCTATGATTTTTCATGGCTGCAAAAAAATCTTGCATTATAAGAATTTCCTTTCCTTTATGTTTGTAAGAGAGAGTAAAGTTTTTGCCATTATGATTACTGTTTTACTCTCAATCCTACTCCCTTCATTTGTCCTATTTTTCTCTGCTTTCATTCTGTCCATCCTAAAAGTGTTTAGCTTCTGACCACCACATCCTCCAATTTGCCCTCTTTTCTATCAGTCCCACGCCTTCTCTTATTCCCTTCTCCTCCTCCTGTCCTGTAGGATAAGATACGTTTCTATTCCCAAATGATTGTGTATGTTCTTCCCTTTGAGCCAATTCCAATGAAAGTAAGATTTAAGTACTCTCCTCCCAACCTCTCCCATCTTCCCCTCCGCTGTCAAAACTCTTTCATACCTCTTTTGTGTAAGATAATTTACCCCATTCTATTTTCCCTTCCCCCTCCTCCCATTCCTCTTTCTCATATCTTAATTTTATTTTTTTTAGATATCAACCCACCATATTCAACTCATACCCTTGCCCTCTGTCTATGTATACTCCTCCTAACTGCCCTAGTAATGATAAAGTCCTTAAGAGTTACAAGAATCATCTTCCATGTAGGTATGTAAAGTTTAACCTTATTGAATGTCTTTTTATTCCTCTTTCCTATTTTCCTTTTTGTGCTTCTCTTAAGTCTTATATTTAAGAGTCAAATTTTCCATTCAGCTCTGGTCTTTTCATCAGGAATGTTTGAAAGTCCCCTATTTTACTAAATACTCACTTTTTGCCCTGAAGTTCAGTTTCACTGGGTAAATGATTCTTGGTTGAAGTCCTAGTTCCTTTGCTCTCTGGAATATCATATCTTTTAATTTACAAGCTTCTAAATGTTGTTTTTCTCATTGTGGCTCCCCAATATTTGAATTGTTTCTTTTTTATTGCTTGCCATATTTTCTTCTTGTCCCAGGAGTTCTGAAATTTGACTAAAATATTCCTGGGAATTATTCTTTTGTCTCTTTCAGGAAGTGGTTGGAGGATTCATTAAATTTCTGTTTTAACTGCTGGTTCTAAAATATCAGGGTACTTTTCCTTTATAATTTCTTGAAATATGATGTCTAATCTCTTTTTTTTATCATACCTTTTAAGTTATCAAATAACTCTTAGATTATCTATCCTGGATTCATTTTCCAGGTCAGTTGTTTTTCCAATGAGATATTTCACAATTTCTTCATTCTTTTGACTTAGTTGATTGTTTCTTGATGTCTCATAGGATCATTACCTTCTACTTGCTCAATTCTCTAGAAGAGCATCCCGGGGATCTTTGCTTGGCCCTTGTCTGTTTAGAAGTTTTATCAGTGACTCAGAGAAAGGCATAAATGGCATCCTTTTATTTGTATTTGACAAATGCCAAAAAAGGGATAGCTAACACACTGGAGTCAGAATTCAAAAGATCTTGATGGGCTAGAATTTTGAGCAGAATTGTATGAGATGAAATTGAATAAGGATAAATATGTCTTTCACTTGGCTTCAAATTAATGACTATACAAGTACAGTGTGGGGCAGGCCAAGTTAGCAATCTGAAAAATATCTGGAAGTTTTTATGGATTGCAAACTCACCATGAGATAGCAGTGTGATAAGGGATCCAGAACATCCTAATGAGATATTGGAATACACTAAGAGATATAGTCTTCAGTTATAAGGCAGTACCAGTCTTACCGTCCTCTTACCTGGTCAGGCAATATCTGTTAGTACTGTGTTTTCTGTTCTAAATAGCACAGGTTAGGATGGACAGGAAAAATTTAGAAAGCATTCAGAAGAAACCTGAATGGTGAGGGGCCTCAAGTTCATAGCCTATGAAGATTAGCTGAAGGAAATGGAAATATTTGGTCTAGAGAAGAGAAAACATAGGGAATGTGATAGCTTTCTTCATGTATTTGAAAGGCCATATTGTTGAAGAATTAGATTCACTCTACTTAGCCCTGGAGGGCAAAAGTAGAAGAAATGGATGGAAATTTCAAATAAAGAAATTTAGTCATTATGCAAAGAAAAACTTTCTAGGAACTGGACCTAACTAAAGGTGGAATCGGCTTCTTTGGAAGATAGTAATTTTCCCCTTACTGATAGACTTCAAGTCAAAAATGGATAGCCATTTGTCAGGCATGTGGTTTAGGGCTTCTTTTTCTAGAATGCGAATAAACTATATGGCCTCTGAAGTCCCCAACAATATTCTATGATTCACTTCCTCTTAGTCCTGAATGAAGTTAATGCCTTGCACATATCATATATACTTAATAATTGTTTCTTGATTTAAATTGAAGTTCTACTCCATTATTTCATTTGTTTGGATAGCTCAATCCATCAGTATATTCAATCTGGAGTTTGAGAAGAAGAATGTTTATTTCAACTTACATTATAGTGAATTTCAAGATTTATTGACCCAGTATGTAAGTGTTAAATAAAATATGGAAGTATAATTGAACTTTACAAGGGGATTCTGAAACTGAGTATCAGGATTCCTAACTTCCTATCCTATCCCTACCTGCTCCACTTGTATTGTCTATTAATTAACTCTGTCTCTCAGTTTATTTTATCTTTACTAAGGCAAGAAAAACAATATTCAACAGCCCAAACAAATAGAAACCTGGGAAGAAGATATATAAATATTATATATTAACAAGATGTGATTTGCTGTATGCATGTGTGTATCCTAAAATTTTTCATGAAGATTCTTCAGTGAGTCAATCAGAAAGCAGAGATTCACATGAACCAGGCAACTTCCTCAATGAGTTCTTGAAAACTCTGTTATCACAATTTTTCTTCTGTATATTCAGTTCCCTAATTGTGATTTGATACTTCTCTCCACAGATCTGCAATGCATTTTACAACATTGATGTATTAGTTCTCCTAGCAGGGTGTCATCGTGAGTATCATGCCCCTGAACTCTTGTTTTGTATTTCTGGATCTTCTTGCTGTTCAGATGACTGAGTCTGCCCTGGTTTGATTTTCAGCAATGATCGTTAAAACCTTTGAGAGGAATGATTTCTTTGATACTGGCATTACCAAAGCCCAGTTGTTCCTTAGCCTTCATGATGCTGTTCTTTTTGCTCTTGGGAAGAAATTCTTAGAGACTGCTGATGATGAACAAGATTATATAATGAAGGTTTGCCGATCTTGTGTATTTTTGGAGGGGAATGGGTAAAATTGAAGTCAAATTAACACTAACCAATTGTTTTAGGAAGAAAGGTGAGGGTGAAACACACCAGGATAGAATTTCTGGTAATTTTAACATCCTATATGATATCATAGGAAGTAGAGACAACATCCAAGACATTGACTATTTGCTCACACCATCGTTTCTATAGAAGTGCAGTTTATTCTCTGAAACACTCTCTCTTGGGTAGTCCAACTACCAAACAAACTGAGAGTTCAACAAAAGAGAACATTCAAACATTCAACAAAACACCATTCATTTAAAAATGTAAAGTATTTCCCTTTGCTTAGTCTCTGACCAGCCATCAATGCTAGTTCAAGATTCTAGTTTTTCCTCCAAACCTGAAAGACTGACTCAAACTAAACAAACTCTGATTTTCATATTGAAGGAATGAATTGTAAACTTATTTCCCAGCTTTCTAAGTAAAGCTTCTGCATGAGTTAATATTTTCCCAAGAAAGAAATGTGTATATGATTTTTAAAGTATCTTTTTCATGCCAAGCATCAGGCCAGATACTGGATATAAAAAGCCCAAAATGACATAATCCTTAACCTCAAGGAGCTTACATGCTCTCAAATATTCTTTTTTTTAACTTAGTATGTACACATATAAATTAAATAGAACTGTTTTATATAGATATTTAGCTCCTTGTAGCTAAAAAGATCAGAACAAATCTCAGTTCCATTCTCTGTCCATCTCCCCTTCACAAAATCAAAGAACTGTAGAATCTTTCAGGAGTTCAATGGGGGCATTAAAGGTCATGTAGTTCAACTTTACAGCAGATGGATGAATGCCTTCTAAAACAATCCCAAGGTCCTCTAATCTTAGCTTAAACACTTCCAAGGATAGAGACCAGATCTCTCTTTTTTTAATGTTTCTCTTTTATTTTATTACAAATTACATGTAATAACAAATTTCCACTATATTTTCTGAAGTTATATGATCCAAATTGTCTCCCTCTTTCCTTCCCTCGCCCTCCCAGAACTGACAAGCAATTCATTGAGTTATGCATATGTTATCATGCAAAACATATTTCCATATTGTTCATTTTTGTAAGTTAATAATCTTATAAAGCCAAAGCTCCAAAACATATACTCAAATTTGCAAGTAAAAAAATCATATGCTTTCATCTGCATTCCTACTCCAACAGTTTTTTCTCTGGAGGTGGATTGTATTATATAGTCCCTCAGAATTATCCTGGATCACTTATATTGCTGATAGCAGCTAAGTTTATCACATTTGATCATTCCATAATATTGCTGTTACTATATATAATGTTTTCCTGGTTCTGCTTATTTCCCTATGCATTATTTCATGTAGGTCTTTCCAGCTCTTTCTGAAATCATCCTCTTCATCATTCCTTGCAGTACAATAATATTCAATCCCATGAATAACACATAAATAGGTTTTGAACAATAATATATATATAACCCAGTTGAACTCCTTGTTGAATTTGGGAGGGGGAGGGAAGAGCGGGGGCAAGGGGATTATGAATCATGTAACCATGGAAAAATATTCTAAATAAAAAGGAAAAAAATAATATTCAATCACCATCATATACCACAATTTGTTCAGTCATTCCCCAATTGATGGATATCCAATTCTTCGCCACCACAAAAAGAGCAGCTATAAATATTTTTGTACAGGTAGATCCTCTCCCATTTTCTGATTACTTTTTAAAGCAATACAACCTATTTTAGACATTTCTAGAAAGTTAATTTGTTAAGACATTTTTCCTTATGTAGAGGTGAAATCTGCCTCCCTATAATTCATATATACATTAGTCCTAAGTCTGCTATTTGGAGCTAGACAAAATCAGTTTAATTGCTCCCTAATAAAATAGCCATTTAGAGATTTGAAGGCAGTAGTCATATCCCCAGGTCTTCAGTTCTTCAGAACAAACTCCATTCCTTATGCACAGTTTTCATCAGGACAGTTTGCCATCCTGGTTCTGGTCTTTGCATGAATTCTAGTTTGTCAGTCTTTCCTAAAAATATGATGGCCCATATTGAAGAGCCTTGTATGATCTCTTCAAACCTATCTCCATGAATCTGTAGTGATGGTCTTATATTGGCCATTCAGTACATGGCTCACCAAAGAAGAGTACCGGTTTGAACCTCAGGCCAAGTGAACTTGATTGGCATCTGAAGAAATGTCATATAATCTTTTTTTTAACATTTAATAATATTTATTTTTTAGAAAAGTTAACATGGTTACATAATTCATGCTCTTACTTTCCCCTTTACCCCCTAACCTCCTCCCCCCCATAGCCAATGCGCATTTCCACTGGTTTTAACTTGTGTCCTTGATCAAGACCTATTTCCAAATTGTTGATAGTTGCATTGGTGTGGTAGTTTCGAGTCTACATCCCCAATCATGTCCACCCCGACCCATGTGTTCAAGCAGTTGTTTTTCTTCTGTGTTTCCACTCCTGTAGTTCTTCCTCTGAATGTGGGATTCTTTTCCCTAAATTCCTCAGAATTGTCCTGGGTCATTGCATTGCTGCTAGTACAGAAGTCCATTACATCATATAATCTTAGATACATCTTATAGCAAGTAACTCCTTCCCACTCCTTTCCTTTATCATAATCCAGGAATGACCTGGTCCCCACCAGCAGTGTGACCTTTTACTCTCACATATTTGCAGTTATTTATTAGCACATGCATCTAACTTTGGGCACAGAAATCCTTGAACTAGGACATTTTAAAGCTGCTTCACTTTTTTACTCCTTAACAGAAAAGCACAGCACTTTCCTCTCCCTCTTGTACTCTTTGTTCCACTGAATATAGTCAGATTCAATTATTCAGTTCCCTACAGAAGGACTTTAAAGTCTCATTCTTTTGCAGAAAATAGTTTTATAGCTAATATCTATGTCATCAAATTTCTGTAAATAAACAATTCCAGAACAATTGTCAAATACTGCCCTTCTTTGTTTACTTTGTTTACTTATTTCTCATTAAACATCTCTGCTCTACCCAACTGTGGTTGTAGACCTAATTCTATCCCAGGGTTGCTGCTGCCACTATTCCTAGCTATTCATTTCTATACCACTGGACAGTTTGAAAAGTGCTTTACACATTATATTATCTAATCCTCATGACAATACTGAGAGATAGGGGATAATATTAACTCCTTTTGAAAGATGAGGAAACTGAGGCTGAAAGATGCTAAATGACTTGCATATTTTAATAAGCAGTTTAAAATTTTTCCAGGATAAGATTACTAAGGCTGTAATTTCTAAAATCTACCCTTTTCCTTTTTAAAAAAGGGTTGGATATTTTCCCAGATTTTCTATAATATTTCTCCCATTTTCCATGATATCTCAAAGGTTATCAACTCAGGTTCTGTAGTTATATCTGTAAGTTATTCAAGAGACTTGAAAGGTAATTCATCTGGGTCTGAAGGTATTTTCTTATTTTCTTTACTTAAGTATAGATGTGGAGGACTAGTAGAGATGTTAATGGGGAGAGATGCCATTTTCACACAGGAATAGTCCCCAGATAATGAATTACTAGATTTATAAATTGAAATACTAGCAATTACTAAAGCTTGTGTATTGATCCCTACTATGAATTAGTTCCTCTGAATGTTGATTTCTTGCTTTGGATTCTAATTCCTGCTCTTTGTATCTCCTTTATAGGGCACACTGAATTCTCTACCCTCCAGTCAAATATTGGAATCAGAATCAAGAAAGAATCTTTTCTCAGCATCTCCCAAGGTACCCTGCTACAAATGCAGCTGTGGCTGGTTCATAATATATTTTATTTCCCCAGAAGACTACATTCTCCATTATTATACCATGGAAAAATTCACTTTGCCCAGCCAATAGATGTCTGGTCTTAGAGTTCAAATTTTTCCTCTGACACAGAAAGGTTAAGTGAATACAGGCAGGTCATTTAACTTCTTTTTGTCTCTAGGCCACATTCTAAGACTCCTAATGGCAAACCTATGACACATGTGTCAGCACTGACACGCATAGCCATTTTTGATGACATGTGGCCACATACAGAGAAGTATGTTATTTAAACTATAAATATCGTGAAATTATGTTTTTTTCCTCAAAGTGACACACCACCTGAATTATGCTCATTTTTTTGGCAAATTTTGACACACCAAGCTCAAAAGGTTGCTCATCACTGCTCTAAGACTGATCATCATTGGTCCTCATCAGGAATTCCCTATTTTATGAAATCTTATATCTTGTCCAAAAAAAAAAAAGAAAAAAGCCCCAAGTGTAAGGAATAGGGTTCTCACCAAAAAAACATAGATAAGATAGTTAGTAAATCCAAAATTACATCCTTGGCTGTAGGATCTCCTAATGGAAGTTAAATACTACAAATCCCTCAGGAAGAAAGGTTTTGGTGTCAGTACCAGGAATGCTTTCTGGCCTCAGACTAGCTCTTTTTTTTTTTTTTTAAACCCTTAACTTCTGTGTATTGACTTATAGGTGGAAGAGTGGTAAGGGTAGGCAATGGGGGTCAAGTGACTTGCCCAAGGTCACACAGCTGGGAAGTGTCTGAGGTCATATTTAAACCTAGGACCTCCCATCTCTAGGCCTGGCTCTCAATCCACTGAGCTACCCAGCTGCCTCCTCAGACTAGCTCTTAATAACCACCAGAAAAGTTTTTTTTCTCCACCACAAGAGGTCTGTTTCAGCACAAATAGAATCTCTGCCCTGAGAAATACTTCAGACACAAAAGTGTCCTGCACGTTTCCCACTTTCTTAGTGGGGAAACACAGAAAGCTCCCTTTGAAAACTGTCCCAGGACTCAGAACAACGTGTTCAGTTCAGTTTGGGTCTACCAACCAACAAATTCAGAAACTGAAGCGCGGCTGTCCCTGCAGTGCTGGAAGGGCTCTCATCTGGTCCAACACCCTCATTTTATAAATGCAGAAACTGAGGCCTAGGGTGATTAAGTGACTAGCTTCATATAGATACTCAGAATCAAGAGGTTGGATTTGAACCCAGATCCTTTAACTCCAGAATTAGGGCACTTTCTATTATATCATGATTTGCACCCAACAAAACAAGTCTGGCTTAGAACAGTATTAATGGGTCAATTTGTTGATGGGCTTGCCAAAGCAGATAATTATAAATATTCTTTTTCTAAAAAAAATTATTGATATATTTTATTTGATTCTCCCAGTATCCCTTTCCATACCCCTCCTAGAAAGCCATGCCATGTAACAATATTTTTTAAAGAAAAAGAGGAAGAAGAGAAAAAAACCAGGAAAACCAATCAATACATACATAAATCTAAGAATATATGTAATGTTCCGCATTTGTGGATCTCCTACAGAGGCAAAGGAATAGAGTGGAAGCGTCTTCTCATTTTCCCTCTTTGTTTTGTTCTATCATGTTCTTCCTGGAGAACTATAATTTTTGGTTTGTCTCTGTACCTCCTGTCTTTAAGATTAGTATATTTTGTGTGCATAATGAGCATATTTCTTTTAATGTTATTTTTTGTTTCTCTTCTTTTAGATTATCCTTCACTTCTGTGTATTTGCATTCCCAATCTATTGTTCTCACTTTAATTTCTTTGCTGAGATTTGCAGCTCCAGTTCCTAAATTTTCTATTCTGGCCATCATGTTTGCTATGCAGGCCATACATTCTGTTCACATTATTCTCATCTTAAAATCAATACCGTGTATTGGCTCCAAGGCAGAAGAGTGGTAAGGACTAGACAATGGGGGGGGGGTGTTAAGTGACTTGCCTAGGGTCACACAACTAGGAATTATCTCAGGCCAAATTTGAACTCAGGACCACCTATCTCTAAGTCTAACTCTCAATACACTGACCCACCTAGCTGCCTCTGAGAGGGGAAATTTGAGGTCTTTTCTCTGGTACAGTGTTATTATTTCCTCCTGTAACTCATTTAACTTTTCCTTTATGGTTTTGATTATTTTGCCATATATGTTTAATACTATTATTTTTGTTGTTTATGGTACCTTTTACCAAAATGTAGTTTCCCTGATTACCTCTTTTAATTAGGTTAATTTTTACTTTTGCATTGTTTGAGATCATGATTGTTACCCCTTGCCTTTATTTTTTTTTTACCTCAGTTAAAGAATAATAAATCCTGCTCTAGCCTCTTATTTTAAGTTTGTGTGTGTCTTTCTGTTTCAAGTGTGTTTCTTGTAAATAACATTTTGTTGGATTCTAGGTTCTAGTCTTTTCTGCTATCTGCTTCTTTTTGGGAAGTGAGTTTGTCCCATTCACATTCACAATTATGATGACTATGTATTTCCCTCTACCTTTTCCTCAAATCTACATTTTTGTGGGGGAGATCATCCCAACATAATCAATCCAAACTGTCCCTTCAGTTTATTGTAGACTCCTAACCAACACAATCATGATAAAATTCTTAGGAGTTTTTGCGTATCATCTTCCTATATAGAAATATAAATAGTTTAACTTAATCAAATCCCTTATGATAACTCTTTCATATTTACCTTTTTATGTTTCTCTTGAGTCTGGTATTTGAATGTCAAATTTTCTATTCAGCTCTGGTCTTTTCCTCAGGAATACTTGAAAGTATTCTATTTCATAAAAGGACCATTTCCCCACCGAAGGATTCTACTCAGTTTTTCTGGGTAAGTTATTCTTGATTGTAATCCTATCTCCTTTGCTTTCTGGAGTATCATATTCTAAGCTCTCCACTCCCTTAATGTGAAAACTGCTAAATCTTATGTGATATTGACTGTGACTCTGCAGTATCTAAATGGTTTCTTCTTAGATGCTTGCAATATTTTCTCCTTGATCTGAGAGCACTGGAAGTTAACTATAATTTTCTGGGAATTTTTGTTTTTTAATCTCTTATAAGAGATGGTTGGTAGATTCTTTAAATTTTAATTTCCATTTTACCTTCTGGTTCCAAAATATCAAGGGAATTTTCCTTTATCATTTCTTGAAATATTATGGTTACACTCTTTTTTTAATATCTTTCAGGTAGTTCAATACTTTTTAAATGATCTCACCTGAATCTATTTTCTAGTTCAATTGTTTTTCTAATGTTCATATTTTTTTCTTTTGACTTCGTTTTATTGTTGCTTGATGTTTTGTAGATTTATTAGCTTCCATTTGCCCAATTTTATTTTTTTTTTTACAATTTTAACTTTTAAAAAATTATTTTCTTCAGTGAACTTTTGTGCCTCTTTTCCAATTTGGCCAGTTTTGCTTTTCTAAGTTCTTTCCTTCAGTGAATTTTTACACCTCTGTTTACCATTTGCTTAGTTCTGGGGTTTTTTTTAAGTGTTGTTTTCTTCAGCATTTTATTATGCCTCTTTTACCAAGCTGTTAATTTCTCTTTTCATAATTTTCTCATGTCATCCTCTTTATTCTCTCAGTTCTTCTTTTATTGCTATAATCACTGTAATCACTCCTTTACCTCTGTAACTGGGTCCAGGCCCACTGCTCCCTTGTGGATAGCCACAAGTGCTCTTTTTGACCTTGGAACTGTGATCCAGAACTGCATTTGGGCAATAGAGTTGCCAGTCAGCACAATTGCTAGCAAAGGGTTCCCTCTAATCTCTTTGTAGTACTTTTCTGATCCCCTTACCATCTTTGGGCTGACTGTTCCAAGTGCTACTATGTCTTTCCAGAATTCAGTTTGGCTCATTATTTTAAAGTTGTTTGCGATGGAAATTGTTGGGAAATTTTGACTGGGTTTCTGCCTCTCACTTATTATCTTGGCTCTGCTTCCCATTCTGTTGCTTTTAGCTGTTTCGTATAAGCAATTGATTGTGAGGTTTGGGGTTTTTATCCAATTTGTCACTCTTGTTGCATTATCTAATCCATTCACATTTAAGGTGTATGACAATTTTTTGACAGTTTATGACAAAACTAATGGTTTATATTTTCTGCTGTTTATTTTTTTTTGGAACTAGGATTTTTTTCTTATCATTTTTCTTACTGTATAAAACAATACTTTGTTGTTTTGGTTATTTTCTTTAATCTACCTTAAGGTAACCCTGACCCCATAGATTCTCTTCCACTCACCCAGATGCTCCCTAGCCACCCCCATTTGTCAGTCTTTTCTCTAGGTTTATGGTTTTGTTTAACTTATTTTTCCCTTTTTTTCTTATTTTCATCTACTTATATAATTGTTCCCTTTTTTCTGCCCTAATTTAATTATGGTATAACACTTTATATCTAAATCATATACCCATTCTGACCTTATCTTAAGTGAGATTTTGGTCTATACCTAGTTTCTGCCGTGCTGTTTTCCAATTTTACCAGCAGGTAAGTTCTTATTCCAAAAGCTGGGGTCTTTGCATTTATCAAACTCTAGGTTCCTAGTTCTCTTTTCCATCCTTTAGCTTTTGGTTAATTGCTTTTTTATTTTCTGCCTCTTTATCTAAGAAGGGTTTTATTCTCTCATTCTCTTTTTTTTAAATTCATTCATTTTCTGTCTCTTCTAGACTTTTATCCTTTGATTCATAACACTTATATCTCTTTATTCCTTCTTTAATGATTCTTAGCCAGTACCAGCCTGTTTTTTTTTTAAACCCTTGCACTTCGGTATATTGTCTCATAGGTGGAAGATTGGTAAGGGTGGGCAATGGGGGTCAAGTGACTTGCCCAGGGTCACACAGCTGGGAAGTGGCTGAGGCTGGGCTTGAACCCAGGACCTCCTGTCTCTAGGCCTGACTCTCACTCCACTGAGCTACCCAGCTGCTCCCCAGCCTGTTTTGATGATTGCTGCTTTATAGTATAGTTTGAAATCTTGATATTTTTGACCTTTTGTTTTTCCAGGTGAATTTCATTATAATTTTTTCTAGTTATATAAAATAATTATTTGGTAGTTTAATTGATATAGCCTTGACTAAGTAAATTAATTTATGTAGAATTGTCATTTTTAGCATATTAGCTCTGCCTACCTATGAGCAATTAATATTTTTCTAATTGTTTAGATCTCACTATGTGTATGAAAAGCACTCATATAATTCTCGAGTTTGTCTTGGCAAAAGTAGATTCCCAAGTATTTTATATTGTCTAGAATTATTTTAAAGGGAATTTCACTATCTCTTGCTGTTGAACTTTGTTGATGATATATAGAAATGCTGATGATTTATATGGATTTATTTTGTATCCTGCAACTTTACTAAAGTTATTAAGTATTTCAACTAGTTTTTTTAGCTGATTCTCTAGGGTCCTCTAAGTATATTATCATATCATCTGCAAAGAGTGATAGTTTAGTTTCCTCATTGCCTACTTTAATTCATTCCATTTTTTCTTTTTTATTGCTAAAGCTAGAATTTCTAATACAATATTAAATAATAGTGGTTATAATGGGCATCCTTGCTTCACTCCTGATCTTACTGGGAAGGCTTCTAACTTATCCTCATTGCAGATGATACTTGTTGATGATTTTAAGTAGATACTACTTATCATTTTAAGGAATGACACATTTATTCCTATGCTTTCTAGTATTTTTAATAGGAATGAGTGTTATATTTTGTCAAAGGCTTTTTCTGCATCTATTGACATAATCATGTGATTTCTCTTAGTTTGATTATTGATAAGGTCAATTATGCAAATAGTTTTCCTAATATTAAGCCAGCCCTGCATTCCTGGTATAAATCCCACATGGTCATAGAGAATGATCCTTGTGATATATTACTGTAGTCTCCTTGCTAGTATCTTATTTAAATTTTTTTTATCTATATTCATTAATGAAATTGGCCTATAATTTTCTTTCTCTGTTTTTGGTCTTCTTTGCTTAGGTAACTGTAGCATATTTGTTTCATAAAAAGAATTTGGTGGGATTTCTCCTCTGCTTATTTTGCCAAATAGTTTGCTTAGTCCTGGGATTAACTGTTCTTTAAATGTTTGATAGAATTCACTTGTGAATCCATCTGGCCCTGGGGATTTTTTCTTTGGGTGTTCATTGATGGTTTGTTCAATTTCTTTCTCTAGGTTGAGATTATTTAAGGAATCTATACTCTCCAGGGGCAGCTGGGTAGCTCAGTGGATTGAGCTAGAGATGGGAAGTCCTAGCTTCAAATCTGGCCTGACTCTTCCTAGCTGTGTGACCCTGGGCAAATCACTTGACCTCCATTGCCTAGCCCTTACCACTCATCTGCCTTGAAACCAATACATAATATTGATTCTAAAACAGAAGGTAAGGGGTTTTAGAAAAAGAAAAAAAAAAGTTATGTTAGAAACCAGACTGCAGAGAATTTAGAAGACAGTGAGAGAGGAAAGGAAGTGGCAACACCTAGTAGAGACAGCTTTCTCAAGGAGTTTAGCCAAAAAGGGGAACAAAAGACGTAGGGGGAGAGCTAGGTAATGGATGCTCACATCATGTTGTTTTCCCCAATCTAATGTAAATTCCTTAAGGACAAAAAATTTCTTTTTGGTCTTTGTGTCACCTATGCTTAGCACACTGCCTGGCAAATAGAAAGTACTCAACAAATGCTTGCTTGCCTAGTTAATTGGTGTTTCTGCTGTGTATCATGCCCCAGATTGGTGCCTGAGAACTACTCATATATTGGAGTTACAACTATATTACTACATTAATTAACCCCTAAGTTAATTATACTACCTTATTAGTGATAAATTCTGTTTTAATAATACCACTTCCACTTAGTTTATGTTTTCCATGTCATTCTTTTTGAATGATATCGTCTATTGTTTCCCATTCCTTGCAACTCATACTACCATCTTAGAATTAGAAGAATCAAAGCTGCCTGAGTGGATTTACAGATCTTAGATGTTGTTGAGAATATTATGTATAAACATACTTCAGACCATGACTGATCCTTTGGTGATCCTCTATAGCAATGGTTCCCAAACTTTTTTGGCCTACTGCACCCTTTCCAGAAAAAATATTACTTTGCCCCCTGGATTTTTTTTTTTTAATAGCAACTAATAGGAAAGATAAATGCACCTGTGGCCATTGCCGCCTCCCTCGATTGCTGCAGCACCCACCAGGGGGCAGTAGCGCCCACTTTGGGAATCACTGCTCTATAGGCTGATGACTAGATTTTCCTCTAAACCCAGAAACTGTATATTAAGCAATGTTCCCAGAAGCTGGAGGACCAGGACATCTGGTTTTTCAGCTCCCTGTTTTCTGTTAGTGTTCCTTAAGGTTCACAAAGACCTCGGTTGGTCTTCATTCTTGCTTTTTACAAACCTCATCAATAGTAATTAATGGCCAAGTGGAGATTATGGTCTAGAAAACACTAATGATATTAAAGAAGGCAAATCTAATATCTCTGAATTAAGGATAGGAGTAAATGAAAAGCCACCAGGAACATGCTCCCAAACTAGTACATGCCCACCACTTCCAGCTTACCCAAAATTCTAACCCTAAGGCTCAGAGAGGTTCCCTAAAATAGGGAGTGGTATCTAGACCTAATAATTGGCTCAAGTATGGAAGATTGATGAGGGAGCAAATAATCAATACTGATGCTTATACATGCCAGACAAGCAAATTCAGCCACCAACAGTACTTCAGCCCACCACATCCTAATTCCCTCTGTGACTGACTCATGTTTTGATCTCTTGGTATTATTCTTGTTCTCTGGATTTCTCTTATCAGACGCTATGACTCAGTCTCTTATTCTTGCTACAACTTGACTCCATTTTCAATACTTGCTCCCCAGATCTCCATCAGAATCAATAAACATTAAATACCTATTCTGCCAGGACTGGTAATACAAAGAAAGTCATAAAACAGACCCTGACCCTCAAGGAGCTCAAGATCTAATTAGATCTTCCTAAGAGGACCTCACTTCTTTCCTCTGCTTACCTCCCAGACAAATATCCAGTTAAGACTTGGTCTCTAAACAGACCTGCTTTTTTTTTTTTTTTTACCTCTTACTATTATGCCCATTTTATTTTTTTTTAACATTTATTAATATTTATTTTTTAGAAAAGTTAACATGGTTACATGATTTATGCTCTTACTTTCCCCTTTACCCCCCGACTTCCCCCCCTCCCATGGCCGATATGCATTTCTACTGGTTTTAACATGTGTCATTGATCAAGACCTATTTCCAAATTGTTGATTGTTGCACTGGTGTGGTAGTTTCATGTCTACATCTCCAATCATGTCTGCATCAACCCATGTGTTCAAGCAGTTGTTTTTCTTCTGTGTTTCCTCTCCTGCAGTTCTTCCTCTGAACGTGAATAGCGTTCTTTACCATAAATCCCTCAGAATTGTCCTGGGTCATTGCATTGCTGCCAGTACAGAAGTCCATTACATTCTATTTTACCACAGTGCATTGGACAGACCTGCTTATTACTTATCAGCTATATCCCTCAAAGATACCAAGAGATATAGGAACAGGACCTTTTACACCAATCTGCAAAACCATTCTAATATTTAGGACTTCATTTCTTTCTTAAACATGTTTGGTGTTCCCTTTCCAGTTTTTAGAGTTTTTCTTGATGGATAAAAGGGAAACAAAATCAGAACTGAGTACTTCTGTTTTCTCTTGAGAGGCAATATGATGTAGTGTAGAGTACTAGTCTTGGAAGTGGGAAGGTCTGGGTCTGGATCTTACCTCTGCTACTTTCTACTCTTCTGAAGTTCCTTTTAGCTCAAAATCTATGATCCTTTCCTTCTCTTCACTAACTTTATATTCTTTTCCCAAGCAGTGAACTGATAAACTTTTTTTTAACTTTTTAAAATTTTTTCAATTACATATAGAAACAATTTTTAACATTTGTTTTCTGGCATTTTTGCAAATCCAATTCTCTCTCTCCCCTCCCCAGGCAGTTAATAGTCTGATATAAATTATACCAGTACTGTCATTCAGTACATATTTCCATTTTCCTCATGTCATGAAGGAAGACATATATCAGCCAATACAAGAAAAATCTCATGAAGGAAATAAAATGGAAAATGAAATGCTTTGATCTGCCATCAGATTCTAACAGTTCCCTTCTTCAGCTTTGGATAGCATTTTTCATCACGAGTTCCTTGGGGTTATCTAAGAAGCTTGTTTGGCTGACAATAGTTTAGACCTGCACAGTTGATCATCTGATTCTGCTCACTTCACTTTGTATCATTTCATATAAGTCTTTCCAGGTTTTTCTGAACTCATCCTGTTTGTCATTTCTTATGACACAATAGAATTTTATTTCAGGTAGATACCATAACTTTTTTTTCCAGGTGATGAATATCTTCTCATTTTCTAACTCTTTGTTACTAGAAAAAAGAGCTTCTATAAATATTTTTGTACTAAAAGGTCCTTTCCAAATGATGAACAGGGTGATTTCAGAAAGAGCTGGACCTTCATGAACTGTTGCAAAGTGAAATAAGCAGAACCAGGAGAACATTATACACAGTAACTGCAATATTGTGGAACAATCAAATGTAATAGACTTTGCTACTAATAGAAATATAATTATCCAGGACAATTCTGAGGGACTTATGAAAAAGAATGCTATCCGTCTAGGTGAAAACATATGATTTATCACTTATTTATTTGGGTTTATGTTTTGGGGCTTTGGTTCTATAAGATTATTTGCTTATAAAAATGAATGATATGGAAATATGCTTTGCTTGGTAATACATGTATAAAACCCTGATTAAATTGCTTGTCAGCTCTGGTGGGAGGGGAGAGGGAGACAATATGGATCATATGACTTTGGGAAACTCTTGTTTACTTATAAAATTTTAAAAATTAAAAAAAGTTTTTAAAACAATTAAGTTCTTTACCCCAATCTTTGATCTCTTTGGGATATAGACCTAATAGTGGTATTGCTGGGTCAAAGGTATGCCTAGTTTTATGGCCCTCTGAGTGATGTTCCAGATTGCTTTCCAGAATGGTTATATCAGTTTAGTGTTCCACCAGTTGTCCCATATCCCCTCCAATATTATGCATTTCCCTTTTTGGTCTTGTTAGCTTATCTGATAGGTGTGATATGGTATCTCAGAGTTTTTTTAATTTGTGTTTCTCTAATCAATAGTGATAAGGAGCATTTTTTTAATGTGACTTTTAATTTCTTCCTCTGAGATCTGCTTGTTCATATTCTTTGGCCATTTATCAGTTCAGGAATGCTTCATATTTTTATAAATTTGAATCAGTTCTCTATATTTGGGGAATAAGGCTTTTCTCAGAGATACTTGCTATAATAATATTTCCCCAGTTTATTGTTTCCCCTCTAATCTTGGTTGCATGGTTTTGTTTATACAAGATCTTTTAAATTTAATGTAATCAAAATTATCCATTTTATTTCTCATAATGTTCTTTATATCTTGTTTGATCATAAATTCTTCCCTTATCCATAAGACTTGACAGGCAAACTATTCCATGTTCTCCTAATTTGTTTATGGTATCATCCTTTATTTCTAAGTCAAGTATTCATTTTGTCTTTATCTTGGTATATGATATGAGATGTTGGACTGTGCCTAATTTCTGCCATATTGTTTTCCAGTTTTCCCAGCAGTTTTTGTCAAATAGCGAGGTTGTCTCTCAAAAGCTTAGATCTTTGGTTTATCAAACACTAAGTTATTATTGAATAATATGGTCACTTATACAGTAGTGTACGATTGCCTAACCTGTTCCATTGATACAGTATTCTATTGCTTAGCCAGTACCACATTGTTTTGATGATTACTGTTTTATTAATACAGTTTAAGATCTGGTATGAGTAGGCCTCATGCCTTCATTTTTTTTTCATTAATTCCCTTGATATTCTTGACCTTTTTTATTTTTCCAGATGAGATTTGTTACTATTTTTCCTAGCTTTATGAAATAATTTTGGGTAATTTGATTGGTAGGGCACTGAAGAGGTAAATTAATTTAGGTAGGATTGTCATTTTTATTATACAGTCATCTCTCACTATATCAGGGTTCACTTATTACAGCTTCACTGTATCACAGGTTTATATATGTATATAATTCTGTATCATGGAGTGTTTGCTATATCATGGGATTTTGCAGATGAATACCATACTGTACACAATGGAAATGCATATACTGCTTGTGCAAGTTTGCCAACGTGAGATCGTACATGGCACACTATTGGCTGCTAGAATGAAAGGTGACTGCTCTGTATCCTGGGCACTGACTGGCTCAGTGTCTGTAGCATCGGTCTATTTGCTCTCCCTCACTGTGCCCACACTTTCAACATCTCTCCTTGTCCACTTCACATCGATGTCTGATCACTGCACATAGTCTTGCTCTGCAGTGTTTTGTTTTTGTGAAGTTTTCGTAAAAATTTGAATTAATTTCAAGCCCTATTCCACCCAAACTTTCTACACCTTCTAAGGCTTCTGGCAATGAACCCAAGCACCAAGTTACATAGGTTTAAGAACATAGAAAGTATTTAAGAGCATAGAAAGTGTTATAAGAATGTAGGAAAGGTGAATAAGAGTGTGGAAAAGGTTTATAGAAGAGTGGGAAGGGTTTATAAAGCCTTAAAAAATATATATAAAGGGGCAGCTGGGTAGCTCAATGGATTGAGAGCCAGGCCTAGAGACGGGAGGTCCTAGGTTCAAATCCGGCCTCAGACATTTCCCAGCTGTGTGACTCTGGGCAAGTCACTTGACCCCCATTGCCTACCCTTACCACTCTTCCATCTATAAGTCAATACACAGAAGTTAAGGGTTTAAAAAAAAAATTAAAAAAAATTAATATATATATATATATATATATATAATAAAATAAATATAATGCTGCTACTTCGAGGATTTTCACTTATTGGGGATAGGGGGCAGTCCTCTGGAACATAACTCCTACAATAGGTGAGGGATCACTGTATTGGATCAACTTACCAATGGGCAGTGAATATTTTTTTTTCTATTTAGAATATTTTTCCATGGTTACATGATTTGTGATTCCCCCTCCACTCCCCACTCTCAGAGATGGGGCAGTTAATATTTTTCCAATTGTTTAGGTCTGGATTTATTTTTGTGAGAAGTATTTTATAATTGTGTTCATATAGTTTGGGTTTCTTTTGCTGATTAGACCTCCAGGTATTTTATATTGTCTAGAGTTATTTTAAATGGAATTTCTCTTTCTATCTCTTGCTATTGGACTTTGTTGGTGGTAAATAGAAACATTAATTATTTACGTAGAGTTTTTTTAATATCCTGAAACTTTGCTAAAGTTAATTGTTTCAGTTAGGTTTTTGGTTAATTCTCTAGAGTTCTCTATGTATACCATATCATCTGTAAACAGCAATAACTTTTTTCCCTCATTGCCTATTTTAACTCCTTCAGCTTCTTTTTCTCTCTTATTGCTAGAGCTAGCATTTCTAGTACAGTATTAAATAGTAGTAGTGATAATGGGCATCCTTGCTTCACCTTTGATCTTATATGGAAGGGTTCTAGCCTTTCTCCATTCCAGATAATGCCTGCTGGTGGTTATAAATAGATACCATTTATCATGTTAAGGAAAGCTACATTTATTCCAATGTTTTCATAAGGAATGGTTGTTGTATTTTAACAAAAGCTTTTTTTCTGCATCTATTAAGATAATCATATGGTTTCTGTTGGTTTAGTTAGGTCAATTATGCTGACAGTTTCCTATTATTGAACCATTCCTGTATTTTTGATACAAAATGCACCTAGTCATAGTGTATGATCTTTGTGGTACATTGTTGTAATCTCCTTGCTAGTATTTTATTTAAAATTTTTGCATCAATATTGATTAGGGTGATTGATCTATAGTTTTCTTTCTCTGTTTTTGCTCTTCCTAGTTTAGGTATCAGTGCCATATTGGTGTTATATGAGTAATTTGGAAGGATTCCTTCTTTACCTAATTTTCCAAGTAGTCTATATAGTTTGGGAGTTAATTGTTCTTTAAATGTTTAGCAGAATTTAGTTGTGAATTCTTCCGGCCATGGGGATTTTGTCTTAGAGAATTCATTGGTGATTTGTTCAACTTCTTTTTCTGAGGTAGAGTTGCTTAAGTATTCTATTTCCTCTTCTCTTAATCTGGACAATTTATATTTTTGTAAATATTCATCTATTTTACTTAGATTGTCAGAATCATTAACATATAATTGGGCAAAATAACTCCTAATTGCTTTAGTTTCTTCTTCACTGGTTATAACGTTACCTTTTTCATTTTTGATACTGGTAATTTGGTTTTCTTCTTTCTCTTTTTAATCAACTTAACTAATACTTTATCTATTTTATTGATTTTTTCATAAAACCAGCTCATTGTCTTATTTATTAATACAGTGGTTTTCTTTCAAAATTTTATAAATCTCTCCTTTGATGTTCAGTATTTCCAATTTGGTGTCTAATTGGAGATTTAAAAAAATTCTTTATTCATTGATTTAGAATATTTTTCCATGGTTCTCTCCCTTCTATGTTCTCTCCCTTCCCTTTTCCCTCCCCCTCCTCGAGCTGATAAACACTCCCACTGGGTCATACATGTATTTTTCACTCAAAACCTATTTCCATATTATTCATTTTTGCAAAAGAGTAATCTTTTAAAGCCAAAACCTCCAATCGTATACCCATATATACAAGTAATAAATCATATGTTTTTCTTCTGCATTTTTACTCCCACCATTCTTTCTCTAGATGTGAACAGTATTCTTTCTCATAAGTTCCTCAGGAATGTCCTGGATCATTGCATTGCTATTAGTAGCGAAATCTACTACATTTGATTGTTCCACAATGTTTCAGTTTGTGTGTACAATGTTCTCCTGGTTCTGCTCATTTCACTCTGCATCCGTTCTTGGAGGTTCTTCAGTTCACATGGAAATTCTCCAGTTCATCATTCCTTGCAGCACAATAGTATTCCATCACCATCATATACTACAGTTTGTTCAGTCATTCCCCAATTGATGGATACCCCCTCATTTTCCAATTTTTTGCCATCACCAAAAGCACAGCTATAAATATTTTTGTACAAACATTTTTTTAATCTCTTTTGGGTACAAACCCAGTAGTGTATAGCTGAGCACAGGCAAAGAGATAACTTCTGAGATAAGAAGATAGGAGAAAGTGGATAAAGATATCGAACAATTTTGAAATATAAAAGGAAGAAAAGCTGAAGGGGCTTCTATTTTCTCAGTAAAGTAGAAGGTGAAGCTGTATGCCCAAAATAAAGAAGCCATTGTGGGATTGGGGATTTGAAAGGAATGAAAAAGATTTGTAATATCTTACAATATTACAATACAACTCTGGGTAATATGGTAGAGAGGAAACAAGTGATGGAGAAAGGATTTCCAAAAAGCAGTGAAAGGACCTAGATATCATTAAGAGAGTGTGGATTTACCAAATTAGGTGACCTGATCGACCTGGTTCATGGCTTTTATTTTTTTTTCTGGCTATGTCTGACCACTTAGAAGCTGGAGTATAGAAAGCTGAAAGTGAGAATTAGCCAAAATTTTGGAATTGGCAAGGACAAGAGTTAGATGGGTTCTAGAAGACCAGCAAGACCATTATTGCTCACATAGCCAATCATGGCATCTGACATGCATAGGGGAGGTAAGTGAGGCCATTTGTGAACTAACAGATACCAGGAGATCGATCAACTGGATCTCCATAATTAGATATAAGGGTAGAGAGTTAGCTAAAGGTAAGACGCAAGAAATTCACTGTTCTACTCTTGTTAGAAATATTAAGAAAAACAAATTATTTTTTAAGGTTTATAATTTGAGCTAAAAAGTTAAATGTATTTGAAAACTATAACCCAAGTAATTGTTTGCATTTCACCTTGAAAACTTAAAGGGGAAGTCACGCCGTTCTGAACAGAGAGAAGGCTCACCATTGCTAAAGAAAGAGCAATTTTCCCCAGTTCTCTACCCGGAAGATACACAGCTGGAAAGTAAAGATCTGGATGAAAGGGTGTTGTTAGAGACACAGATGGATCCGGACTTCGAGGTTCAGCTAGATCTGGGGCCAGATCTTGATTTTGATCTACATCAAGAAACTGAGACTGATCCCGAGTTTGAGATTGAGACACGACATGCTATAAATGTCTCAGATTCAGATTCAGAACGTCAAGGTGATGATCAGTTATATAGCATGCCACGCCAGAGACCATACTACTTTGATAATAGGGATACCCAAAATAGGGATTTCCATGATATCTGGAGCCAGGACTGGAAATACCTGAATAAATCCTAACATTCCATCACAATGTCCCATGGGAAATTCTCCCCCACCCAAATAGGAGTTGCTTAGTCATGGGGACCTTGACCTATTGATTGATAACTAATATCAACACCGACCTTGTACCTTATCTATGCACTTACATTAAACATGGACCCATGCTAAGGATGGGGATGGGACTCCCAAAACACATCACTAACATGCAAGAAATAGCACTGGTTCTCTAATCATTTCTCAAGCTGTAGCATCCATAGCAGAAGCTTCCCTCTTTATGGGCCCTTAAACCCCATCAAAGCTCCTGGAGATTCTGGCTGACCACTGCTAAAAGCTTCTTTCCACCCTCCCTCCCCACCATCAGCCTCTACACAGAAACCCTGAGGTTCAAATAAAATACGCAGCTCTATTTATATTCTGCAAAAAGCTTTGTATTCTTCCAGCCTCTCCCTCATCTTATGCACTCTGAAGCTATAAGGGGATATCAAGGAGAGAATCCAGACATAATGTGTGTTCATGGGAAGGAATTATTGGCAGAGGAAAGGGAAATCTGGCAGCTCTTTTACTTAGACAAGCCTTTTTTACAGCAATTTTCATAGGAAGGAGCAGGAAACAGTGGGGCAGGTAGGTGATGATTTGCCAGGGTGTAGAGGTTGGTGGAAGAGAAGACTTGCCAAAAGATTTGCAAATAAATATTAGTTCAGTTGAAAGAATTTTTAAGTGAATTTGGGCCTAAAGGCCTGAGGCTACCTGCTACCATGGAAAGGTTCCCAGGACCTAGTCCTGCCCCAGATTCAGCATTGCAGACTAGTGAGATACAATCAGAATGGAACCTCTTCCTTTCCAGTTCTCCTTCCATCACATTAGCTAAAAATTTGAGAAGCTTGATAATTTTCTTTGGAATATGTTATAACATGTGGCTTATAATGGATTGTGCTTTGTTGGAATAAGTGACTTCTTAAGAGCTGGGGAAAAAACAAATACAATCATGTCTCCCCATTCTAAATCAAAATTTAATTTTAAAAATTGCTGATGTTGAATCACAGCCAAAAGGAAATGGTGCACAAAACCCTGGGTTCTAGCCTCAATATTCAGCAAATGAGACCCACTTTTCTCTGGACCTCATTTTAATCATCTTGGTTAGAATTTAGATCTCTCTAAACCCTAAGAGACTGCATCCATTAATTAACAAGTATTTATTGTTCATCTACTATGTATACAGAATTGTGCCTAAGGGAGTCACCCCCAAAATGACATGCTTCTTACCCCCCAGCAGCTTATGATCTAGTTGGGGAGATAAGCCATGCAACCATGATAATAAAATGACAATATAAGCAAGGTAATAAGATTCAAATCTCATAATGGAAATCTGGAACAAAATATATGAGCTTAGAATCTAGAAACAGTGTGTCCTAAAGTGCAGAATTCGTGTAAATAAGGACAACAAAAATGGGCAAATGAAGAGCTGTCCTAAGCACGCTGTAGAGTAGTAGACTTTACACATGCCGATGCTCATTTTTGTATATGTGCCTTCGAGAGGCTACCTGGATTATTCTTGGATCGCAACAACCAATTTATTCAAAGTTCCCCTGGAATCCATTAGAAATCCATAGGTCTAGCCATAGTAATCAAATAAAGGGGGAAAAGGGAAGGACCATTAAAAAAATAATAATGATGAATGGACGCAATAAAGCTAAAATAAGACAGGGCTCTGAAAACTGATAATTAAAAGGTCTAAGTTTGTTTACAAATGATAATGAACCCTGAATTGCTAGGCAACTTCAAACACTTTCAAGTGGTACTGTCTGGGCTGGTTAACTCAGCTGGCTGCAACAGGATGCTAATAAGGGAAAGGGAAAGGTTGTAGGTTTAATCCTCAAATGACTTGAAACAATGTTCCCCACTGCACCCCTGCCTTCAGAATTGTGTGTCGTTAATCAACGAAGAATGTAAGCTCCTTTCGGGCAAGGACTGTCTCACTTTTGTATGTGTATCCCCAGCACCTAGCACAGTGCCTGGCACATAGTAGGTGCTTAATAAATGCTTGTTGATTGATTGATTGATAAAGGGACTGATAAGAGAGTGTGGATGGATCACCCCAAACCCTTCCCCATTAGCAGGGAGAAAACACTCCTTGGAGCACATGTAGCTTCCTCAAGCCAGGGTCCTTTTGTGTAGGAAGAACGAAGTGGTATCATTAATGCTCCTACAGAGCCTGGGGCATCGTGAAGAAGACTGAAGGGGGGGCCAGGCAGCTTTTACTCTGTCTAGCCAGTGTGCTGCTTAAAAAAATCGAAGGGCCCAAATCTGTTCCAGCCCACAGGCAATTCTCAATCACTAGCCCTAGTGAACAAGCGTAATGGCACAATCCAAAGGAGTTAATAATTATAAAACCATAGAATGTTGGAGGGATGCCACTGATCTGGCATAAGCTCTTATTGAGCACTGAATTAGTTCAAAATCGTTTCTGAACCAACAAATACTGGCCCCTCAGCCATCATTGAATAGTTTGTAAGTCAATTGATGTGCCCGAAACATAAAAATTTTAAACGATAAATAAAAATAAGCCTAACCAGAAAAGGCCATTGGCAGAAAGCAGAGGTCAGCTTAAGGGCTGTTTACATAAGAAATACATTGATACATATTGGCACGTGCCTCTACCTTTTTGCCATTGTTTCTCAGGTAACTAATCCACATACCTGCCCATGGACAAACAGTGCTGTGCCTAAGACATATAACTATTTATGCAAAGATATTCAGAATTGGAGAGCCCACATATTCCCCAATGCACGCACCCAACCGCATATGTAAATACATCGAGCAAACTGTTGGTAGGCACAAGAAGTATATATGGGGAGGCAGGCAGACAGACAGACAGAGAGGTAAAGAGATGCACATAGTAATCCAACCTAGAAGTACCAATAAATAAACACTGACACAAATTAATAAAATATTAGCATGTGAATCCATAAAAACCTTCAGTTTCTCTAGATTCTAGCAGTATACAGGAGGAGGAGATAAAAAAACTTCATTAACAGAACACAAAAATGCATTCAATATCTGGCAATCTGCCAGAACACAAGCCACTGTAAGACATTTTTTACACAAATAAAAATTGAAGAGAAATCTAGTGTTCATAGCTGCACACCATCAGTTTTTAAAAGGTTTTTTAATGATGCCTGCTCAATTATTATTCAAATTTCATGCTAAACTAATATTTGCAAAAGAGACGCTTTATAGAATTAGGCAAAATGATAAAATTTATTTGGATGGCTAAAGAGGTCAAGAATATTAAGAGATACAAAGAAGGAAGCTTGACAATACTAAACCTCAGTGGGCAGTTGGGTGGATTGAGAGCCAGACCTAGAGATGGGAGCCCCTAGGTTCAAATCTGGCCTCAGACACTTCCTAGCAAGTCACTTGACCACCATTTGGTAGAAAAATACCATTGCTTAGCCCTTATCACTCTTCTGCCTTGGGACTAATACATAGTATTGATTCTAAGACAGAAGGTAAGGGTTAAAAAAAATACTAGACCTCAAACTATGCAACAAAGCAATAATTATCAAAATGATTTGTTGGTGGATAAAAACATTTCTTAAAAATAGATCTGTGGTGGGGGCAGCTGGGCAGCTCAGTGGATTGAGAGTCAGGCCTAGAGAAGGGAGGTCCTAGGTTCAAATCTGGCCTCAGACACTACCCAGCTGTGTGACCCTGGGCAAGTCACTTGACCCCCATTGCCTAGCCCTTACCACTCTTCTGCCTTGGAGCCAATACACAGTATTGACTCCAAGATGGAAGATTAAGGGTTTTATAAAAAACAAAAAAATAAAAAATAGATCAGTGGAATAGACTAGATCAAAAAGGCATAGAAACACGTTCATGACATTCTAGTGCTGATAAACCCACGAATACCACATACTGGGAGAAGGGATCCTTTATTACATAAGAAATGCTGAGAAAGCCAGGAAATAGCCTAGGAAACAGGTTTAGGTCAGCCTCTTACGTGGCTACTGTAGGGAAACCTAACTGCACTGAGCATTTCATTGGTCTGGGGAAATCCCTGCTAAGCAGACTCCCTCTACTGGCACCTTCTCTGCATTTTCTAGGCTTCCACCTGCCGGAAGCACAGAGAGGTAACGCCACTTCTTGGGGCCACATAACCCAAGACAGCCTTCAAACCCAGGATTTTCTGATTCTGAGGCGAAGTCTCTATCCACTAGACTTACCCGTAGCGTCAAACTCAAAAAGAAGCGGGAGCCCCTAGTCTATAAATGAAGATCCCTGCTGGGCACATATTGACTTAATTTTAAAATATTATCTGTGAAAGCAGCTAAGTGACTCAGTAGATTGCAAACCAGGCCTCAAGACAGGACGTTCTGGGTTCAAATTTGACCTCAGATACTTCCTAGTTGTATGACCTTGGGCAAGTCACTTAACTCCCACTGCCTAGGCCTCACCATTCTTCTGCCTAGGAACCAATGCCCAGTATTGATTCTAAGACAGAAAGTAATATGTGTGTGTGTTTTAACATTATGTTTTGTTGAGGTTTTTTTTAATTTTATTAAATATTTCCCATTGACATATTAATCTAGTTCCAATGCATTCAAGAGTGTTGTGGGCCTCATGTTTGCCAACTCTACACTACCTCACAGCTGCCTGTCAGAGGAGGCCCTGCAGAAATAAAAATAGAAATGGTTATACACAAACCTTGTTTTGTGAATACCAAGTACAGCACAGGACCTCTTGAAAGCTGGGGATTGAACCAGGACTCCAAACTGCGCCACATCAAACTGGAACAGTATAGAAATCAATGCTTAGTAGATGATTTAATAATTATACTCACTAAACTTAAGTTCTTGGAATAACGACTATGCATTAGACAAGTAGCAAACTAATGGATGAAATATGGACTTGCAGATGCTTTTAGCTTTGTTTCACAACAAAGAATATTAAAAATTAAGCCACCATGAAACTAGTGTTTACTTTTTTTGACCTTGATGGAGAATGCCCAGAAAAAATCTCTAGGCTCTTGACAGATAATGAGATACAGGATTATATGATCACAGGCAGAAAAGTGGTAGGGGCACTTCAGGCAGGACCAGCTTATATTTTCAAGATAGTAAATTCCGAACAAATAATCTAAACATAAAAAATATTATCAAACAAATGAAAATGGAAGCTTATATCTGAAATCTTTCACAATTATAAATAGGGAAAATGATAATTAGATTAGAATAGTAACAGGATAGGAGCAATTGTAAAAGACAAAGTAGATCATCTTTATTAAGTAAAATTAAAAAGCTTTTACACAAATAAAATCGGTACATCTAAGATTAAAAGAAAAGATGCCTAATTCAGGAAAATATTTGCATTAATTATCTCTAACAAAAGTCTGACATCTATATGAATTTGACAAAAATATATAAGATTAGGAGTCATTCTCCACTGGACAAGAGATCAAAGGCTAAGAATAGTTTTCAAAAGAAAAACACAAACTAGGGGGCAGTTGGGTAGCTCAGTGGATTGAGAATCAGGCCTAGAAACCAGAGGTCCTGGGTTCAAATCCTGTCTCAGCCACTTCCCAGCTGTGTGACCCTGGGCAAGACACTTGACTCCCATTACCCACCCTTACCACTCTTCCACCTATGAGCACAGAACACAGAAGTTAAGGGTTTAAAAAAAAAAAAGAAAAACACAAACTACCCTCCAAATGAATTTAGTTATTTTTTCTAGCTCTACAAAAGTAATTCTTTTGAGAGTTTGAGTTTTATGGCACTGAATAAGAAAATTTAGGCAGTGTTATCATTTTTATTTTATTGGTTCTGCCTACCCTTGAACAATGACTTTCTCCAATTATTTAGATCTGTCTTTGGGTGAAGAGTGTTTTGTAATTGTGTTCATATAGTTTCTGTGTGTGACTTGACAGGTATTTTATCCCAAGTATTTTATACTGTCTGTAGTTATTTCAAATGGAATTTCTCTATCCCTTCCTGCTCTGTTTTATTGGTAGAAAAATACAAATTATCAATAATTACCTGAAAATTTTATCAAGATCACTAGTAATCAGAGAAATTAAAATTAAAACAACCCTGGGAGATACACTCAGGCATATATATACATCAATAACAACTCATATTTTAGAGCACTTGAAGGCTTACAAAGTGTGCATGTGTGTATATATATACATGTGTGTAAGTGCATGTATAATACATACACATAAGTATACACAAATTGATATTCATATATATAAACAACAAACAAAAGCTTTATATAAGTTTACCACTGGGCTTGGGATTTTTTTCTTTAAAATTTAATTTTATTTAATTTCTCCTTTTTATCAACAACCTAAATGGAGGAATGTTTATCAAATAAACAAATACAGGATGAGAGAGACCCACCATGACAGCAGTTTATGCCCCAAAGTCCCATGGATTTTTATTTTTCTGGGGACATTTTGTGGGATATATTCCTTCATTGGACTGATGCCCTGGATTGCCCCTCTTCTTTCATGAGTAGATAAGAAAATATGAATATGCCTTCAAAACTTTATAGCTCAGACATAGGGCTAGATCTGTGATTCCCAAAGTGGCCACTACTGCCCCCAGTGGGTGCTGCAGCGATCCATGGAAGTGGTGATGGCCACAGGTGCATTTATCTTTCCTATTAATTGCTATTAAAATTTTTTAAAAATTAATTTCCAGGGGGCTAAGTAATATTTCTTATGGAAAGGGGGCAGTAGGCCAAAAAAAGTTTGGAAACCACTAGGCTAGATGAAAGGTAGCTTAAGACAATTCTTATCTAAATCGAAGTCCCTTTTCTAGATCAAAACTAGACTTTGCTTTCCTTTAGTTCCAATAAAAGACCTCCTCACAGAGGAATCCCACTCTCCTAGGGACAATTTTTGTGTACTAAATCAGTTTCCAGGATCCTGACTGGGCAAGGCACAAGACGGGAAAGACCTGTCGAACCAGCAGGTACTGTGGGCACAGTAAGCCTCAAGAAAATGGTTCTACTGAGATCTCATTCATACTGCAGATGCATAGAGTCATTATTTTGAAGGAAAATCAAAGGTGAGTGTTATGGCCCTATTACTATAGTGGAAGGAGGAAAAAAGAGGAATATGATCATTTACAGACAACTCACCTAATCTTGTATTTTTTCTGAGGCACCTGGTTCCTATCAAGAAAGGTCCTTTCCAACTCTCAGATTTTGTGGTCAAGCAAATATACATATATATATATGTATATTTGTTTATTTTTATGTATATGTATTTGCCCAGGGGTATAAAAACAATCACATAGGTAGTCTGTGTCTGAAAATTGTATGTACTGACAAAAGGGAAGAGAATGGATAAAGTGATAGGAGAAAATGAAAGCGAGTTGTCTAAGAATTTAAAATAATCCACTGCTACAATGTACAATATTTAAAAGACATGGTCTTTGGAGTTTATAATCTAGTTCTTTTTTTTTGTTTTTTATTTTTTTAACCTTCATTTTTTTTATTTTCTCCTAGTTATCTGTTTCATGTTCTTTCCCTCTCCCCAAACTCCCCCAACCCCCCTTAGCCGACGCACAAATCCACTGGGTTTTACATGAATCATTGATCATATCATTGATAGTTGGACTAGAGTCCTGATTCTGCCAATTACTTTATCCATGACTTGGAGCAGTTCATTTAAGCCTCTGTTTCCTCATCTGTAAAATGGGAATATGAAATACCTGCCCTGCCTATATCACAGAATTATTGTCAGGATCAAAAAAGAAAAATAAGGCAGCTGATGGTGCAGTGGATAGAGCACAAGGTCTGGAGTCAGGAAGAACTAAGTTCAAATTCAGCCTGGGCAAGTCACAAATCTCTATTTGCCTCAGTTTCCTCAACTGTAAAGTAGGGATAACAGTTCTTATGTCACAGTCATTGTGAAGCTCAAACAAGATAATTGTAAAAGCCTTTATATCACAGTGCCTGGAACTTGATGAAAGATGGTGTAATTTTTTTTTAAACCCTTACCTTCCGTCCTAGTAACAATGCTAAGACAGAATGGCAAGGGCTAGGCAAACAGGATTAAATGACTTGTCCAGAGTCCCACAGCTAAGAAGGGTCTCAGTCTATATTTGAACCCAGGTCTTCCTGACTCACTGTGCTACCTAGTTGCCCCTTAGGCTTACTGTCTTTAAAGGGGTCAGCTAGATGATGTTCCATAAAGAAATCTATGCCAATGCAAGAGAGATAAGAACCTCCCTGACTTCACCCCAGGTATACTTTTCTTATACAGTCCTCCCAACATTTTAGCTTTCTTGAGGCAATGCCTTCACCTTCACTAACTCAAACTAAGGATTTTGATAGTGAAAATTTCAGGCCTGAGAGAAGAGAAAACAACTGGTGGGAGAGATATTTGGAGATGGTCATACTGTGCATTTGTCCAACTAAATCAGCCACAAGTCAGACTGCCATTGTTGCCAGGACAAGACTGATGACATCCGGGATTTTCTTAGAGTGGGACTTTGGGAATGGAAGTATATGGAGGAAAAGAAGGTTCAGACATCTCTCTGCTAGGCATATACATGTCCCAAGGCAGGAAGAAAGGTCCCCTAGACACCAAAAGATCCAGAGCACTTTTTGTGGTAGCAAAAACAGATAATCGGAAACAAAATAGATGTCCATTGATTGGAGAATGGCTAAATACATAGTAACTTCATTATGCAGGGGTGAATATGAATTTATAGAAGCATGATAATGCAAATGATTTGGAAAGTGTGATCTGATAGAAACAGTTCAGAGGTCCTCTCCCTATTAGTGTTCCATTGTTTTGTGGGACCTCACAGAGGACTTCCTTCTGCAAGGTCAGTTAAATCAAGAAGAGTTCGCAGTTGGGGACTGTCTCTTGTGTGGAATTATACACATACGGCTCCATAAAGATGAGCTCTCTTCAAAGCCAGTTCACTAAGAGGGGGGAGACGGAGTATAGTATATATAAATATATTTATATATACTATATGTACATATAGTATATATATAAAAAGAGAGATTTAGTTGACTAGATATGTTTTCCTCTATGGCCCACCATGCTGTATGAACCTCCTTCAATGGGTGCAACTAGATCCCACTTTTCATTCAAGTGGAAGGTCAGGACCGCAGTGCACTTTGGCTAAATAAGTGTGAGGAGAGCAGGTAAAAGGCCTATTACTGTTTTTCCAAGGGAGCAGAGGGAGCTTTAGGTGTGGCTTCCAAAACTTGGGGTTGATAAAGAGTAAATTGATCTCCTGCCTATGAAGGTGTGGCAATGACAGCCTTTCCACACCACCCACACCTAGACTCCACCTGGATATTAGGAGCTGTTAGGCAGCAGTAGCCTGTCTGGCTACCATAACTAGGAGTTTCCAATGGGTCTGTTAAGATAGTTTCATGAGGGGCTTTGGAAGGTAGACCCTCCCTCCCCGCAGGGAAGGGATATCATGAGTTCTTGGGTTATACGGGATGCTTATACGATTTCTCTGTCATTTATTCTGTGTAAGGCCAACTAGATGCCCTTGGGTCTACTTTCCAAAGTCCCTAATAGCCAGGTGAAGTCTAGGTGTGGGTGGCATGGAAAGGCTGTCATTGCCACACCTTCATAGGTAGGAGATCAATTCACTCTTTATCAACCCCAAGTTTTGGAAGCTGCACCTAAAGCTTCCTCTGGAATCAAGTAGTTAATACTACCTAGAGGCAGCTGATGATGCCGTGGATAGAGCCCTGGGTCTGGAGTCAGGAAATCCTGAGTTCAAATTCAGCCTGGGCTAGTCACTTAACCTTTGTTTGCCTCAGTTTCCTCAACTGTAGGCTCAAACGAGATCATTGTAAAAGCTTTTATGCCTGGCACTGAATAAATGCTATATAAATGCTCAATTCCCTTCACCTTAACACCAAATAATACCAGGTCCTAGAAAGATGAAAGCTATTTCCCTCCTTGTGATAGAGAGGAAGAGGCTAATGTACTTTACTATACTACCTCCCCTTACAATAGTACTATGAGGGGCAGCTGGGTAGCTCAGTGGATTGAGAGCCAGGCCTAGAGACAGGAGGTCCTAGGTTCAAATCCGGCCTCAGACACTTCCCAGCTGTGTGACCCTGGGCAAGTCACTTGACCCCCATTGCCTACCCTTACCAATCTTTCACCTATGGGTCAATACACAGAAGTTAAGGGTTTAAAATTTAAAAAACAAAAAAACAAAAAAACAAAAAACAATAGTACTATGAGACCAGGAAAAAAATCAGGTGGCACCTAGAGGCTTACAGCTGAGCAAAGTGGTCAAGTCAACTGTTGAAGCCATTCCTGACCTTATCAATGTAATGAACAGTAGTCCAGGCCGCCTTAAGAAATATGGCACTGTCTACCTCTCTAATACCTTTTTCTCTATTCATTTGTCTGAGACTAGTGATGAACAGCTAACTTTCACCTGGGAAGGAGTCCAGGATAGCATTTACATCAGTGGTTCCCAAACTTTTTTGGCCTACCGCCCCCTTTCCAGAAAAAATATTACTTAGCGCCCCCTGTCACACACTATCACTGCCCCTTTACAGTTATTCGCCGCCCCCAAATGCCCCTGTGGCCATCACCGCTCCCCTGGATCTCTGCAGCACCCACTAGGGGGCGGTGGCACCCACTTTAGGAATCACTGATTTACATAATGTTTTAAGGTTTGCAAAATGCTCTACAAATATCCTCTCATTTGATCCTCATAAGAACCCTGAGAGAGAGGTGTTTGTTTTCCCTATTTTATAGATATGGAAAATAAGGCAGGCTATAGTTAAGTGGCATGCCCAAAGTTGTACAGCTAGTAAATATCTGAGGCTATATTTGAGCTTAGGTCTTCCAGACTTCAAATCAATGTCGTATCCCCTGTGCCACTCCACCAAACTTTTTTGGGAAAACCTCAACTCTTCCTTCATATGACCAGTCTGGTAGGCAGAGATCTGAAAAGTCTCCATATCCTAAAAGCACTGATGTGTACTGATGAAATAGTACTGACTACATCAGACATAATTCAAATGATAGCCCATATGAAGGACAAGTCTTAGAAAATCTCAGGACCCAACCACTCAGTCAAGTGTTTAGAAATACACCAATAGGTGGCAGAACAAGTTATGGCATATGATTGTGATGGAATACTATTGTGCTATAAGAAATAAGGAGCAGGATGCTTTCAGAAAAACCTGAGAAATCTTATATGAAGTGAAGTGAGCAGAACCAGGAGACTATTATACACAGTAACAGTGATAGTGTAAAGATGACCAGTGGTGAAAGCCTTAGCTATTCTGATGAAGACGATGATCCAAGACAATTTCAAAAGATCCAGTATAAACTATGCTATCCACCTCTGAAAAGATAACTAAGAACTCTTGAGTGCCAGTTTTTAAAAAAAAAAGCAGCAATAGAAAGAATAGATGATTGCAGACACAGTTCAGAACAGACTACTAACATTCACTTTCCAACAGTCTAAATAGGAAGCCAAGAGGTTTATTGGGCTCTGTTCTTTTTTTTTTTTTAAAAACCATACTCTCCACCTGGAAATCCCAATGACTCTCATTTACTGAGTAACCTATAAATCTTTTTTCTTTTTTCTTTTTTTTTTTAATTTTTATTTTGAATATTTTCCCATAGTTACATATTTCATGTTCTTTCCCTCTCCCACAACCCCCCTTAGCCAACGCACAATTCCACTGGGTTTTACATGTATCATTGATCAAGACCTAATTCCATATTATTGATAGTTGGACTAGAGTTATGGTTTAGTGTCTACATCCCCAATAATATCCCCATCAGCCCATGTGTTCAAGCAGTTGTTTTTCTTCTGTGTTTCTCCTCCCACAGTTCTTCCTCTGAATGTGGTTAGTTTTCTTTCTCATAAGTCCCTCAGCCTTGCTCTGGATCCTTGCATTGCTGCTAGTAGAGAAGTCCATTATGTTTGTAAATCTTTTTTCAAGTGGACCCCAGGAGAGGCTGCCATCTTTGAAGACTACAACAGGCTCTGGAGCAATCTCTACTCTCAGACTAATATATCCTGTTGGTGCCCATGTTTTAAAAGGTCTCTATCGACAGGTATCTAAGGATGACCAGACCAAATCAGCATTAGATTTCCAGGGCCTCAAGCTCCCTGAACTGTCGATACCATGTGCTCTACCATTATTGAAAAGAAATGTTCACCTAATACTAGGTACCAGATGCTATTCAACAGATGTTCATCCTTTATAATACCACTACCCTTTAAAAAGTAGAGTTGCTTTTTTACAAGTTGAATAATGTGAGAGGGTCCTACTAACAAGATGAGTAGGGCACAGCAGGCTTCTAGTCAAAGGGATATGGCACATTAAAGACTGTTCTCACCCTGGTACCTCACATGTTAATTATCACTCATAAACAGGTTGAGATTCTGAGACCAGAAGAGAAGACCTCCATTCCAAGCCATAATATTTTGCCTCTTCTGCTGACCCACAACCATGAAGACTTGGTTCCTAAAGGACACCATTTTAATCTCATTCACCAGGAACATCAGCATGCTCTTCCCCTTCTTACCCAATATTCTCCCATTCTACTCCCTCCCCCTTCTGGGAAAGCTTCCAAACTTCCCCTTTCTGAACCAGGTGTTTCGTTGTTCATCATTCATTTTCAAAAAGGACCAGTGACACTACAGGGTAATGTTGTGACTTGCCCAAGAACTGAATTTAAAAGAGGCAGAGTTGCACAAAGTCATCAGCTTCACTCTCTTTTCCAGAGTCATCTAAATCCAGTGCAAGACAAAAGTCAAGTAATTAGTAACTGGTAATTGGGTCCCTGAGGGCAGCTGTAAACTAACTGAGACATGGGCACCCACAGCAGTCATTCATTTGCTCAAAAAAGCATTTGTTAAGTGCCCACTATGTGCCTGGCACTGTGCTAAGTGCTGGAGATAAAAAGAAAGGCAAAAAAGCAATCCATGTCATCAAGAAATTTATAGTCTAAAGGGGAAGACTATATGCAAACAGCTTCATTCAAACGATATATTCAGGGTAACCTGGAGATAATCTTTGAGGAAAGGTATTAACTTTAAAGGGGATTGAGAAAGGTTTCTGGCAGAAAGAGGAACTTAAACTGAGACTTGAGGGATACCAGAGAAACTAAGGAGTAGAGTTAAGGAGACAAGGTATTCTTGGCAAGTGAGGCAGCAAGTGAAAAAATATAGAGGCAAAATGACAGGTGGAATGACACATTTAAGGAACTACAAGAAGACCAATGTCACTAGAAAGTAAGGCATGAGGAGCCTGGAAAGGAAAGAAAGGAGTCAAGTTATAAAGGACTGTAAAAATGGAAGCAGCCTACTAATAGCAATGCAAAGATTCAGGACCATTCTGGGGGACCTATGGGGAAGATTGCTATCCACATCTAGAGAACTGTGGGAGTAGAAATCCAGATGAAAACATATAATTTCTCACTTGTTTATATGGGTGTGTGATTTGAGGTTTTGATTTTAAAAGATTATTTTATTATAAAAATGAAAGAAAGAAAGAAAGAAAACAAGAAAAGAAAAGAAAAATCATCCTGGCAGCTGAACAGAAGAATGATCAGAATAGGATAAGACCAGTTAAAGAGCAAGCAAGGAGGCTCAGTGGATAGAGAACCAGGTCTGGAATCAGAAGGACCTGGATTTAAATGTAATCTCAGATATTTCCTAGCTATGTGACCCTGGAGAAGTCACTTAACCCTGTTCACGTAGCCCTTGCCCTTCTGTCTTAGAGCTGGTACTAGGACAGAAGGTAAGGGTTTTAAAAAGACGAAGAATAGTCCTGGCAAAAAGTGATAAAGGTTTGAACTAGGATTATAGCTGTATGAGTGGGAAGCAGGATTTTTTCAAGAATTTTGAGAGATGGGGCAACTGGGTAGCTCAGTGGATTGAGAGCCAGGCCTAGAGACAGGAGAGGTCCTAGGTTCAAATCTGGCCTCAGACACTTCCCAGCTGTGTGACCCTGGGCAAGTCACTTGACCCCCATTGCCTATCCTTATCACTCTTCTGCCTTGGAGCCAATACACGGTATCGACTCCAAGATGAAAGGTAAGGGTTTTAAAAAAAAGAATTTTGAGAGATGTTGTGAAGGTAGAAATGACAAGATTTGGCAATAGATTTATATGTTGGATGAGAGAGGTATCAGAGATGACACCAAAACTGGAGGCCTGAGTAAATGGGATACAGATAGTGCCCTTGCTGTTACTAAGGAAATTTGGAAATGCAAAAGGTTTGAAGATAAATGAATTCTACTTTGGACAAGTCCAGTCTAAGATGCTTGCAGGGATCTGTCCAAGAGACTGTCAGAGATTAATGACTGTAGCTAAGGAGAGAGACTAGGGTTAGATATATAGATCTGGGAATGCTCTGTAGAGAGAGAATAAGTGAACTGCTGAGATCTCCAACTGAGACAGTATAGAGAGAGAAGAGAGGAAGGACTTTGGGGGTCACCAATGTTTGGTTGTCACGACATGGATGAATACTCACCAAAGGAAGCTGAGAAGGAACTGTAGGACAGATAGGAGGAGAACCAGCTGTGGAAATTTAATATGGAACTGTAACACTTTTCATAGAAAGCCTTTCTTAAACCCTGGCTTTAGAAGGTCAGCCAGCTTCCAAGTTAAAGTAATTTACTTCCAGATCTCAGGGTATCTCAGTGGCTTTTGTCTAAGGCAATGTGGAAACCTGCTCCTTATTTATCTGTAAACAGATACGGATTCTAAGGGGTGGAGTTGATAAGGGAGTGTATTCTAGGAATGGAGGTCAGACTATGCAAACACTGGGAGCCCAGAAATGGAATGTCTTCCATGGCTAACCAAAAGTAGGTCAGTTTGGCTGAAACATGGAGTGAGTGAAGAGGACTCATATCTCCAGAAGTGTATTGATCCTAACATGGGGTTCAAGCCTAAGACTCTCCTCCTTGGTGGAGACTGGAATTAGCCAAAACTCAGGAGAGGGAGCAGCTGGATGGACAGAGTGTCAGGCCTGGAGTCAGGAGATCCTGGGTTCAAATCTGAAACTCCTTTGCTCCTTTATTTTGCCTAGCTGCACTCATTAAGCCCAGCTTTCTGCTAGTCTTGCTGGCTATTGCCCAGCTCTACATTTTTTGCCATCTTTTCAGACTGTGGAGGGAGCCTATTCCCTAGTATAGTTTGTCTAGAGTGGTCTATTAATATTTTTTTTTATTAAGAAATATAGACTCTGGAGGATTTCAATTGTTACACAAGAAAAAGTAGTATCACAAAAGCCTAGAGCAAGGAAGATGACTGACCAGGAGTCGGGGGAAACTTTTTGTCAGGAGAGAGAGTTTCAGAATCCTTTTTTGGTCCTCAACCTTTTCTTTCAAGGTCTGGGATTTGGGGGTTAGGAAAGGAGGGTACTTATAGATTGGGGTGGAATCTCTGTTCCTTAATCCAATCCCTGCATTCCTGAGAGATGGAAATTGTGTGAAGGGCAAAGCTTAGCCTACCAAATGGAATAAAGTACAAATTGCTTGAGGAGGGATGAATTGGGATAGGAAAAAGAAGAACACTCTCACTAAAAACAAACAATTCCCCATGGGATCATCAGAGACTGCGCATGTCCCTGCAGTCCTGACTCTGATGAAACACCTGCTAGAAGGAATATGGCAAAATCCCCACAACAGAGAATCTGCCTGGTTGGTGATTCCTGCAGGCAGAAGTACACCCATCCCTTATTGCCACTTTGACATAGGAAATGGTGCCCAAGCACAAAATTCATGAAAGCACCACAAGAACTCTACTATCAGGAATAGGGACTCAAGCTACCAGCACCATTATATATTATATAGGTGCTAAAAAAGGGTGCCTGGCAGCAAGAAGATACCTAGACTGGGCAATGACCCACAGAGGATGCTCAGGGCTAGGAAAACAGCAGACTGGCAGAACTGCCCAACACAAGAGCCAGGTGGTCAACGTGGTGCTCAAAGGGTAGATAAGAGTGGTTCTGCATAGGAGGACTTACTCTACTGGTCAAGGAATTCATGGCCCCCAGCAACTCCAGTAGCCTCACTGGCTGAATAGAGCTGAATTGGATTCTTTCCATTGTCTCTGGCCTTCCCAACTTTCTCTCCTGACTCCTGAAGTAGTGACTCCTCTCTCTATGAAGTGGCTACTTGCTCCTAAACTTTACCACTAGGGTAATTTTGGTGGGTGCTGATAACAGCAAGTCCCTAGAAGGCCACCAATGAAGTGACAAGCAGGCCAAGTAGCTCCCAGAAGAAGGTTTTAACTGAGAACTACTCCTCCAAATATATGGATATCTTGGGGACTTGCAGGGGTGATGCAGGAAGAAGAAAGCCTTGGGATACAAGGATGATGCCAAAGAAAGATTCTAGAGTTAGGAGAAGGCACTGGCCAACACTCCAGGTGGCATATATCTTAGGACAGAGTAAATCCATAGGGCAAGAGGGCTCTAATAGCCTCCCCCAAGGGGGCAAATTTGGGGCAGGTAGGGCATGAAGGGGAAGAAAGTGAATTTTGAGATATAGCAGCTTAGGGCCAGTATGAAGACTAACTCAAGGAATTCCCTTAGTTTGAGGACAGGAGATGGGAAAGATCGAAGGACTGTAAGTCAGGTATTAAACTCATTGAGGGAAAAAGAATGTCCTGGAGGTCAGCAGAAAATATCCACTGGATCCTGGACTAGGCAATATATATTTGGATAGTTAGAACCTCAAAAGAAGAGAGATTGTTTAGTAAAGATGGGCAGACAGGGACTGGAAGTGGTAATAGGGAACAAGGTATATTTCAATTCTGCCACCATGACAGTGAGTCAAGAGGTAACAGAGAAAGTGTAACCAGAAGTGGAAAAGGAGGTGAGGGAAGTAGAGAGTACAGGAAAGCCATTACATACAAAAATCTGAAGGAATAGGGAACAGGTTTAAGGTGAAATGAAATATGTTCATCATGGAACAGGCAGTCCAGAGGACACCTTGGAAGCAGTGAACATATCTGGAGTGGGACATTGAGGGTTACAGTGGTTAGTAATTGAGATAAGACAGATGCAAAAGTAGTGAGGAAGTAAGGATGAGAATAGGGTCAGGCAAAGTTTCAGAATTACCAGGGTGAAAGGAATATAGGAGAATGGGCAGATGCAACCATGGAGCAATGAGTGTTTGACAAAGTAATCCTGAGTCCTCTGACCTTAGCACATCATTCCATCCTTGCCTCTTGATACAGACACTGCTGTCAGCCATTCTGGGGAAACTGCTAGGACACTGAGGAAAAAGTCCAAATCCCCTGGATCCCTCCGAGTTCTTGAGGCTCCTCTCTCCCAGGTGAGGGAGAAAGTCAAGCCTGGTCCAGACTCTACTCCACCCCACCAATGTATTACTCTTCAGGGTAAATGGAGAAAAGTTTGTTGAGTGAAGCCCAAGATTCTATTGTTCAAGGCTCTTCCTTGATGTTCAACCTCATGGCAGGTGGTGATGATGTGACCCATAAGATCTAAAGAGACCTGCTTCTCTGCAGACAGGGACAGGTAGAGGCACCTTGCTTATTCTAGAGAAGGCAGGAAGGATATATAGTACTGGGGCAGGCCCCAAGTGGACTATGGTTTCATAAGTGTGGCTAGGGAACCAGAGATAACCTGGGAAGCCTGCAAGTAGGCTTACTTACTGTATGGTAGGAATTGTTGGTTCATTACTCTGTTCCCCTTTATCCCACATCGTGGCCCTGCACTAGAGGTATCCCGGGCTCAGGAACTACTATTGCATTGCTCCCCCCATGCCACTGACAAGTTGAAGTCCCAGGGGATGATCACTCTGTCTCCCTTCACAAGTCTGAGTTGACTGGCCATGACTGTCTTTTTTAGTGCTGCTATATATATCACAAACCTCTAGTGGTCTACTTTATCCTACTATTCCTGCCTCCTCCCCTGCCATGCTTATCAGTCATTATTGATTAATCAGCCAAACTTAATTCACTTTTAGGAGTATGTGGAATGTATAGGAGGGACCAGCCCTTCTGGTGTGCAGGCTTGCTGAGCCCTTTTCAGGGCTCCTTGTCTACTTTTTTTTAAAACCTTTACTTTCTAAGTATTCATTTCAAGACAGAAAACTGGTAAGGGATAGGCAATTGGGGTTAGGAGATTTGCCCAGAGACACAGGAACTGAGTCCAAATTTGAACTGAGGACCTCTCAATTCCAGGCCTGGCACTCTATCCACTGTACCACCCAGCTTCCCCCTCTCTTGAATTCTGGACAATTCCACTCTCCACCGAGGAGGAGAGTCTTATGCAAAGCCTAGGCTTTGAACCCATTCTAGGATCAATATACTTCTGGAGATATGAGTCCTCTTCATCCACTCCATGTTTCAGCCAAACTAACCTACTTTTGGTTAGCCATGGACGACAATCCATTTCTGGGCTCCCAGTGTTTGCATAGTCTGACCTCCATTCCTAGAATACACTCCCTCATCAACTCCACCTCTTAAGAATACATTGTTGTTGGGGGCAACTGGGTGGCTCAGTGGATTGAGAGCCAGGCCTGGAGACTGGAGGTCCTGGGTTCAGAGCTGGCCTCAGATACTTCCTAACTGGGCAAGTCAATTAACCCCCTTTGCCTAGCCCTTGCTGCTCTTCTGCCTTGGAACCAACACACAGTATTGATTCTAAGACAGAAAGTAAGGGTTAAAAAAAAATAAAAAAGAATCCCTTGTTATTGTTCAGTTCTTCAATCTGAGTGCAACTCTTTGTGACCTATGGACCATACCGTCCATCCATCTGTGGGGGTTTTCTGGGCACCAATACTGGAGTAGTTTGCCTTTTTTTTTGCCATTAAGTGACTTGCCCAGGGTCACCTAGTCATTAACTGTCTGAGGCTGGATTAGAGATACCTCTTACATGAGGTCTTTTCTGATCCCACCAGCTATAGTTATATATTATAGATTTATTAATCTCCTACTCCCCATGACTCAGTGTTTACCTATATTTTGTATTTGTTTATCTTCATACATAGTGTCCCTCCCCACCCCATCCTCTACTCCCCATCCCACCCACTCCAAGAATGTAAACTCGGAGATCAGGGACTGTTTCTTTTTTATCTTCATAGCCCTAGTGCTAGGTACCTAGGTGCTGCTTATTAAATGTTTGTTAATTGGTGATTGATTGAAGATGATTCAGGGATGTGTACAACTCCTTTGGGGCTTAGTGGTTACACCTATTTATTCATCAATTACCCTGGTTGTACCTATGTCTACTCCCTCCTCTCCTCCCTCTGGGAGGAGGCCTAGCTGCCTCACTAAATTTATTAAGGTCACATAGGACTTGCTGCCAAGTCTAAAGAATTATTCTCCATCTCTACCCTCCTTAACCTCTTGATTTCCTTCTGTACAATGGACTATAACACACTCCTCTTTTAAAGGATCACAGATTTAGAGCTGAACAGCACTTCCAGGTCATTGAGTCCAGTCCCCCTCCTTCTCTCCCTCCTCCACCTTACAGATGAGGAAACTGAAGCCCAAGGTCATGCTTGGCAGGGTGGCAACGCTTGGATGTGAACCCGGCTCTGGTGGTGTCAAGTTCAACCCTCCACGTTTAGCATTCACTGAATGACAATGCCTCTTCAGTGTTCTTCGGTGGAAAAATACCAGTAATGGGTGGCACTGCTGAGATATGAACTCAGATCAAGATCAGCTCTCCAAGTCTAGCACATTTCCACCTGGGTGATGATGCCTTCTTAATACCCATCCTTCTATTTCCTAGGCAGGCTTCTTGCCCACCACTACAATATCTCCTTTAGCTCGTTGTTGTTCACTTGTTTCAGTTGTATCTGACTCTTCATGACCCCATTTGGGGTTTTCTTGGCAAAGATATTGTGGTTTGTCATTTCCTTCTTCAGCTCATTTTATAAATGAGAAAACTGAGGCAAACTGGGTTAAGTGACTTCCCTGGGTCACACAGCTAGTAAGTATTTGAGGCCAGATTTCAACTCAGGTCTTAGCTGCCTTAAAAAAAAATTAAGTCACCGTCTGTTAACCCCAGCAACTCCCTATTACTTCATCCTTGGTCTTCTTATCTTCCACAAGTAGATAACTATACTTCTCAAGGGTGGTTCTAAAGAAAATTTCCAAAAACACCTTCCCAGACAGACCCCATGTCATTTATAAAACACTTTAAAGTCTGCGAATCTCTTTACATATAGTACCTCAGTTGAGTCTTGTACCCTCTGAAATACACATAAGGAAACTGAGACACAGGAAGATTAGATCACATGCTTATGGTTACACAGCTAATAAAGCAAATCCTGTTTTCTTATTGTCTTCTATTATAAATTGGATTACATAGTCCCAAGAAAAGATCTCTCCCTCTCTCTTAAAATAGCTTAAGTTCAAGACTTTTTGGTTATTTGGTATATATATATATATGACTCTGGACTTGAGTACCTGCTTCGTATTCATTTCACTTTGGAACTTCCCTAGTCATCTGGGGCTTCCTCACCTTGGAATCTCCATCTTTTCCTGTAGAATAACATTTTGCCAGGCAGGTTCCCTTTTCCCATATTCCCATTCTTCCTGGGGCCTCTATTTTAGTGAGAGGTTCAAGCCAGCCACCTTTTATTGCCCTACCACCTCTGCTTCTGACTCCAACATCTTGCCCTTAAACAATGAGGTAGATAGGGCAATGGGCCTGAAGTCAGGAAGACCTGAGTTCAAATACAGTCTCAGACATTTACTATGTGACTCTGGGCATCCCTTAATTTCTGTCTGCCTCAGTTTCCTCAACTGTAAAATAAGGAAAATAGGGGCAGGTAGGTGGCTCAGTGGATTGAGAGCCAGGCCTGGAGACTGGAGGTCCTGGTTCAAATCTGGCCTTAGACACTTCCCAGCTGTGTGACCCTGGGCAAGTCACTTAACCCCCATTGCTTAGCCCTTACTGCTTTTCTGCCTTAGAACCAATACACAGTATTGATTCTAAGGCAGAAGGTAGGGATTTAAATAAATAAAATAAGAATAAGAATAGCACTGACTTCCCAAAATTGTTGTGAAGATCAAATAAGATATTTGTAGTGTTCAGCACAGTACCTGGCATATAGTGGGCACTAAATAAATGCTTGTTCCTTTCCCTCTCTCTGATTCTCAGCTCTCTTTGGTGGCATGTATTGGATGTAAGCTTCTCGAAAGCAGGTTCAGTCTTCCTTTTTGTTTATATTTGTATCCCCAGAGCTTAGCACAGTGCCTGGTATGTGGTAATGCTTAATAAATACTGATTGCCTTGCCTTGACCAACCCTATGATGTGGTGGGTATTAACACACACGAGGATCTTAGCACATGACCCAGTTTTATTTGTACCTTTTCAGTTCTGAGGTCCTTGCTGGGCTATCCTCATGGCCTTCCAACATTTAATCATTGCTTCAATAAATATTTATTAAGCATTTAATTAATGAAGAGCACTGTTCTAGGTCTCTGGGAAATGACCAGGCCCTGCCTTCATGCAGATTATAATCCTGTATACAAATACATGATAAGTGAAATCAAAGTGCTATAGAATGGAGGTTGGGGGATAGAGTTTCAGGGAGAGGCAGCAGTGGAAGGAACCAGGGAACACAATATATGAACTGGGCTTTAAAAGAATCCATTCTAGATGTTTCTTTGTTCTAGACATCTCTTGATTCGTGGCTTAAAGTTCCAAAATTAGACTCTCACTTTGCTTGAAGATTTATAATTTCCAACAAATTTTCACTATAGTCCTTCTTCCCTTTTATCTTACATAGCAATAGGTTACCTATATTCTACAAGGATCCCAAAAGTCTTCTTAAAGCTGCACTAAGATTTTTGGAACACTGCATTTATATACACACTGATCCAAGTCAGGAAACATTTTAACATTCATAGCTCACACACACACCAGTATGTGTATATCATTTATTTCAACTCAAGCATTTATTAAGCATCCAATATGGATGGAGCACCCTGCTAGTTGATGGGGACATGAATACAAAATGAGAGTCCCTTCCCTTAAAGAGTTTACATTCTAAGGAGGAATATAATCTGTAAAGGAAGGGGAGATTATAGATGTGAATTTAAGTGTAGGCAGTCACAGGGAGTGTGAAGAGAGCCATAAGGCAAGTAGATCCTTATATTCTTTTGTAGAACATTGGTAATGTTGATTTGATTATTGTTTCCTGTGCAAAAAGTAGAAAATTGCTGCTTGTTGGTTTGTGTTAATGAAGGAGAATGGAGAAGGGGGCCTGGATTTGTATATAGAGGCAGATATACTTGCCAACTAAGTCCTAGTGTCCTGGGAAAGGACTGGATGGATGGAATAAAACACCATCTGGGACCAGCGGCTCCTCCCAGGGCCAGCCCCCCAATTTACTGAATTAAATACTCCAGTGGAGAAGGAAAAGATCTTTGGAGGTCCAAGTCTGAAGGGTTACTGTTCCTGGTGGAGAGTAGAAGGCAAGCAGTACAGAAGATAGCAAGATACTCACCATGGCTGAACTTTGGTGTCCTGGTTGGATGACTGGCACAAAGGTATAAGGCCTATCAATCAAACACTTATTAAGTCCCTGTCATGTGCTAAGTGTTGGATATACAAAAAGAGGTCAAAGACAGTCCCCAGTTCTCAAGGAGCTTACAATCTAATGGAGGAGACAACATGCAGACAAATAGATGGAAAGCAAGTTATATATAGGATAAATAGGACACTATTAAAAGAGGGAAAGCACTGGCATTAAGAGGAATTGGGGAAGGCTTCCTGTAGAAAGTGGGATTTCAGTTAGGATTTAAAGGAAGCCAGAGAGGTCAGTAGTTGGAGCAAAGGAAGGAGAGACATCTACTGATACCATTTTCTTCTCTAGAAAAGGAGTTGTAGAATCTTGGGATCCAGTGTGATCTGGAACTCAGGAGTGTTGGTCTTTTCTTTGGTCTCAATAGACTGGTTGCTGGCCTACTGGTTTCTGACTACTCTGGGTCTTAACTAGCCCATTCTAGAGCAGGGTAAGTGAACTCAACACTTTTTTCATATAACATCTCTCCCTCAGTGTTCTAATGAGACAAGCTTATTCCTATTTTGCAGATGAATAAACAAAGGATTAGCAAAGCTAAGTGATGGCCCCCAGTTACCAAGTAGCAGAACTGGAATTTGAACCTCCCCCTCTCCTAAGTCTATGTCCAGTATTCTTTCCATTACAGTCTCAAGCTGGTTTTCATGAGGGTTTCACACTGAAAATGACAATAGCTAACATTTATATAGTACTTACTATGTGTTAGACACTATACTAAGAGCATAGTTTTCATTTAATTTTGTCCTCATAACAACTCTGGAAGATAGGTGCTATTATTATCCCCATCTTACAGTTGAGGAAACTTAAGTTAGATGGAGGTTAAATGAAATGTCCAGGGACACACAGCTAGCAAGCTTTGAAGCTGGATTTGAACTCGTCTTCCTGACTCCAGGTCCAATTCTCTATTTACTGTAATATCCAGCTATCTAAAATCTGAAGTCTATAAAACAATAACAGCTACCACTTAATGGTTTACAAAGCACTTCTCTCACAAATGGTCTGAACCTTCTTTAAAACCTCATTTTCTTCCCCTTTCAAGTCCAAAGAAGAAAACCTGCTTCCCTGAATTGTTTTGAGGATCAGATCAGATAATGGACGTGACAGCAGCAGCATTGCACAAATGGGAGGTGTTATTATCCTTGTCAGCTATTTCCAGAGACTCAATTATCATCTGTCTACCAGCCATCCCAGCCTTGGGCAAAATGGTGCAACAAGCAACATTTGCCCTCCTAGTCTCTCTCTAATCCCACCTTACCTTAAAGGAAAATTGGTATTAAAAGATTTTACGGTTGTAACCTTAATTAGTTAATAGAAAACATATGGGTCAGCACCCTACTTCAAGTCCCACACATAAAAGGTTACCAAATCATGCAGGTGTGGCTAGTATTTTGCCACAATAGCTGCCGAGTGAAGTTATGGCCAGATTTTTTTAGTTTTGCTTTTGGTTACTGTGATCGCACGTATATATAAGTTATTGCTATGATTCTGACTCTTCTAGAATGGGTAAGGGAAATGAATGACTGGGGTGCAACATAATGCTGAGTCAGGCTCTCCAGCCCTTCTCTTTTCAATTCACCCGACTAATAGTGCATTGAAGTCTGTTAATCTTATTTTATCCTCAATATGATATAGGTAGGGCAGATATTATTTCCTGGTTACAGACATGGAAACTGAGGCAAGGCCATCTGCATGAAGAGAGGCTGAAAGCCCTGACTCATCATTAAATTGTACTCCAGTCATTCATTTCCCATCCCCACATTCGGGTGGAACCCAGAAGGCCAACGCAACCTCAAGTAGGTGGACCGGGAGGCGCCAGTAGATTAGCAAAGACCACCCCCTCTCCCAGCCCTGCTGTTTCAGGCCCTCATTCTCAAGCTTTCCGTGACCTCCTCCCTTCTTCTCCCCCACAGATAGGGAGCAGGTGGTAGGACCCAATCCCAGTGCGCAGGCGCGAGACGCGAAGGCGGGGCGTGCGCGGCATCGATTTCGGGCTACGGCGGGAGCAGGAGTAGCCGCCAGTCGCCCGTGGAGTGCGCAGGCGCTTGGCGGTTACCGGTCTCGCCATGGAGCGGAAAGGTGAGCGGCAGAGCGGCCTCCGACGGCCGAGGCCACGCGGGGAGCAGGAGGGGGGGGTAGGGCAACGGCCGCCTCGCCGGCCCAGGGTGGGGTGAGGGCGGGTTGGAGACCCCGAGCTTTCTTGGGACCCCCGAAGGCCTTGTCTCGGGGCGTGCACCCTCCACCTCTCCCGGGTTCCGGAGCTGGCGGCACCCCTTGTCCTTCCCGGCCTCCCAGTCCACGCTCCTGGCCTCTCCTCGGCCTGGTCCCGGCTTCCTGGGGCTGGGTTCCCTGCCCTCCCCCATCCCGCGCTGCCCAGTTTTCGCACTCGCCGTCCCGGCCTAAGACCCTTCCTCTACCCCGGGGCTCCCCGCGTGTGCCCCGTGGACCCTGCTTGTGGCTGTTGGGGGTCGCGCCCACCCCTCATGCCCGTGCGGTGTCCTCACCTGGCCGCCCCTCCCCACTCGGGGCCGCGCTCCACGTCACCTGGGTCCCCACCCTTTCACCGCGCTCCCCTTTGACGAACTCCTCTCTCCTGCAGTGCTTGCGCTCCAGGCCCGAAAGAAACGGACCAAGGCCAAGAAGGACAAAGCCCAAAAGAAGTGAGTCCCATAAACGCTCCCCCACCCCCCACTCCATTTCTTTCTCCCTCTCCCCAGCGACCTTTAATGCGATGCGTCGGTTGTCGGATATTTAAGCTGCAGCACATGGCCTGGCCTCAGAAGCCAGCGGGAATCTCTCCCCTGTGTAAGGGATTCCCCCTACCCCTCACTCCTTTCTGTTCTGCCCGAAATTTTGTCTTAAGGACACCCCTCACCCCACCCCAGGTTTGGTCGCTTTTGGACAGTCGGAGGAAGGAGATTGTGGGACCTGGGTAAGGGCAGGCTGGCTGTACCTTCTGTTGGTTGTTAGGGAGGAGATCTCTATCCTAACTTTGACCTCCCACCAGGAACTGGTAGATCATTAGTCATTCATTTGTAAGTCAGAAATCTGAGCTAACTTGTGAGTCTCGTGCTGCTAGGATCCTAGCTAGTGTGCCCCCCTGGCTAGCTAGTCTTCCCCAACATTTTGCGCAGTGCCTTGGTAGAGTAGGCGGCCCAGGATGATATTTTTAGGGTGAATTTCCAGGGTGTATTTTTTCTCTTGTAAGTGGGAAGATAAAATTCGTCCCTTCCCCCTGAGTTTATTAGGTTGTTAAGGATACGAAATTAACCTTTCTGAGCACTTTGATGCTTAGTTATATATTCTTGAGGATAGGGACTAATTTTGGCTTTAGTTGGGCTCCTCCCCTCATCTTTTTTTTTTAAACCCTTACCTTTCGTCTTGAAGTCAATACTGTGTATTGGCTCCAAGGCAGAAGAGTGGTAAGGGTAGGCAATGGGGGTCAAGTGTCTTGCCCAGGGTCACACAGCTGGGAAGTGTCTGAGGCCAGATTTGAACCTAGGACCTAGGTCTCTAGGCCTGGCTCTCAATCCACCCAGCTGCCCCCCCCCCCCTTTTTGTGGCTTATTATTAATTTGCACATAGTATAATCTTAATATTTGTTTGAATTTAATTTTTAATTTTTTACTTATTCCCTAAATGCAAACAAGACCAGGTCACTCTTTATAGGTCAGTTCTGGAAGAGTATCAAATACAGAAATTAATAAGAAATTTGTGATAGACTGTTTCAGATTATAATTTTTCTACCCACTGAAATGGATAAGACCTAGTTTAAAGTTTTGAAACATACAGCATTGCAGATTCTAGAATAGTGGTGCCACTTTCTGTTATTTCTATGGAGGAGGCCCATTAAATGATCTGTCCTGTATTAGTAATAAAACGTGGATGTCCATAAAAAACAGATTTTAAACGGTTTCTGTTCAGAAAATTTGCCATTTGTTGTGGTGTAGATAAATTCTTAAATGTTAATTGTCATTATTTTCTATGTCTCCTTGTTTCCATTTATTTGGAGTTTTGTTGTTTTCTTTGAATCAGTGGTTCTTGGGTTTGAGGGTTTTTGGGGGGTGGTTTAGACACTGGTTTTTAGATGATATGTTGAATCCAATAGAGAACTTGTCAAATTACCTTTTTTAATAGCAGAATACATTTATATTTTTGGAGGCAAGTATAACTTTCAATTTTTAATTTGGCATAGCTAGGTCATGATGATAGATGGTCTTAACTTTGGTATGGCTTGGCTTTCAACACTGACTTAAGGAATGTTTTCATTTTCCTTTGTGAAATGATTTAACTTATTAAAACGTTGTATATGTGCATTTAACTTTGATCTATATATGAATTGTCAAAAACAATTTTTTTAGTCAAATGGCACAGAATAGGGAGTCAGAAGATATAAGTTGCTCTGACACTAGCTGCTGCAGTATGAGTAGGCAAGTCATTTAACCCTCCCATATTTCGGTTTTCCCAACCAGCTCTTAAGTGGAGAGAGATGATATACCTCAGAGTTATAAGGTAAAGAGAATGTGATCCTTATGAATTAGTCAGTAGGTATTTGCTTACTATTTGCCAACACCTTCTGGGGATACAAAGGAAAAACAAACCCAGCATTTGTGGTGGAAGTTGGAAAGTTAAAAGACATATATATTCATCATTCTACTCAGACTATATGTATGTGGTAGAGCTTCAATATTTGTTTGAATTCAATTTGCTTTTTACTTACTCCTCAAATACATATGAGCCCAAATAGCACTGGTCATTCTGTACTTGAACTTGGTATGTAGGCCTGAATTACAAAATTTTAATAGACTGAAAGAAATGTGATTTCATTAGTGTGTGTTTGTGTTTGTGTTTGTTTCCACATCCTGATATGTAGTATTTTAGGGTTAGGATTATCTCATTATATATTTATCTCATTGTTCTTTATTAGTATAGATAAACTCCAGGATTAATTTTACATAGAGAATAATTATTTGCCTTTGTTACATGACTATAAATTTCTTGAAGGCAAAGGCTTTTGTCTTATCCTTGTAGCTTCTTCAAGTCCAGCTTAGTGCTTTTCATACAAAAGTATCCAGTATAGGCAGTTTGGTTGAATCTGTAGAAAAAAAAGTAGTAATCACTATGATACTTATATTTATCAAAAGATGTACATAGGTATAATAATTTTCTTATTGAATTATTTTATTTTCAGAAAGTTAAAATTTTTTTCATTTGTCATTTCTCTCTTCTTTTTTTTTTTTTTTTTTTTAACCCTTACCTTGCGTCTTGGAGACAGACTACCGGTCTGTCTTACCTATTTCTGTGTATTGGCTCCAAGGCAAAAGAGTGGTAAGGGTAGGCAATGGGGGTCAAGTGACTTGCCCAGGGTCACACAGCTGGGAAGTGTCTGAGGCCAGATTTGAACCTAGGACCTAGGTCTCTAGGCTTGGCTCTCAATTCACTCAGCTACCCAGCTACCCTCCCCATATCATTTTTAAAAAACCAATAAGAATTATTTAAAGGAACTTTTGTAAAACTAAGAACTTTTTTGGTGGTATAAACAATGACTGTGTACCAGTGTAGTACAATGTGAAGAACACTGGATTTGGAATCAGAAGATCTTGGTCCTAATTCTATCTGTTCCACGACACTTGTGTGACCATTGGGAAGTCACTTTTTGACTTTTTTTATTTAATTTTTATTTTTATTTTTTTAATTTTAAATTTTATTTTCTTTGTAAAATAAGTGTGATATATGATTCACTAAAACTTAAAAGTGTATTTGGCTTCAAAATACATAATTTATTTGTTGTTTGAAAGTGAGTACAACTAAACAGGAAATTTTCAGTCTAAATTTTGTTTGGTCTGAAAAAATAAACTATACTCCTAAATAGAGATCTTCCCTTTCAAAAAGGAAGAAAGCATATGCTTTGAAATAAAAGTGAAACTAGGCTGTACTCAGGTTTTATAAAAACTCTTTATTTGTAGAGGTGTCATTTATAGTTAGACCCATATTGTTAGCTGGTTAGTGTCAGTGAATAGAAGGCTAGAATTGGAATCTGGGAGACAAACTTGAGTTTGATGTCTTCTTCAGACACTTTTCCACCACTTTATACCTCCGTTTTCTCATCAGTTAATTAGGAATAATATCATCCAACCCAGGGGTTGTTGAGAGGATCAAGAGATTTTATGGTTTGCATCACTCACTAGAATTTTATAACCTTAAAGCACTATGTAAATATTAATTGTTGTTACTACTCCCATCATCATTACCTTAGTCGCTGGTGAACATCTTGAAACTTATTCTTCTATGTTAGGAATGCCTTGGGGTGGATCCTTGGTAGATCCTCTACCTTTTAAGGAGCTTATAGTCTGCTAAGGGAAGACAACATATTCACAGATGAAATAGATACTGTGTGTGTATATTGGTATGTATAATTTTTAAAAAATACAAGGTAGTTGGAATGGGAGCAATAATAACTGAAAGTCTTCATGAAGGAGACCTTTTAATCTGAGCCTCAAAGAAAGTTTAGTGGCTTCACTAGGGGGAAAGATGGAAGAGGGAGAGCATTCCAGGCATGAAGGACAGCCTGTTCAAAGACACAGAGGTCAGAGATCAAAAGTTATATACAGAGGGCAAGCTAATAGGTCACTTTGGAAGCATGGAGTGCTTAGGGAGAGTAATGAGTAATGAGTTAGGTAGGCCAGAGCCAGATCGTGATGGACTTGACATGCCAGGCTGGCTTTGGAAGTTTTATCTTAAAGGCAATGGAGAGGCACTTAAACTTGTTAATTGAGGAATCAGACTCTCAGATCTAAAAATCTCTCTTCTTGGTTTCATTCATGAATCACCAGTTGCTTTTTAGATATTCCCACCTGAAGGTCCTGGAGTCATTTTACAGTTGGCATCTCCATAACTGAACTCATTTTTCCCTCTAAGTCCTCTTCTCTACCGGTCTGTCTTACCTATTTCTGTCAAAGGTACCACCACCCTAACATTCTTTAAGGATCCTAACCGTAGCATTATCCTGGACTCTTACTTTCCCTCTATCCTATATATAGAATAATATTCCCATATGCAGTGAGTTGCCATATCATGTTGTTTCTACAAAATCTCTTCACTTTGCTCATATAACTACTATTTCATTTCAGGTGTTCATCACTTCTTACCTAAGTTATAGCACCAGCCTCTAAAAATGATTTCCCAAGGCTCTCCCTTCTCTAGTCCATCCTGCAGACTGGTACCAAAGTGAATTTCCCTAAGTACAGGTCTATCATGTGACTTCTGCTCAGCTAGTTTTAGAAGCTTCCTTTCACCTCTAGGAACAAATAAAAGCTCCTGTTTTGCTTTTAAAGCCCTTTAGAATCTCTTTCTAGCCTCAGTGGACATCACTCCTCTCTCTAGCACTCTTGGGATTCAGCCAGACTAACTTTCTGTTTTTCACACATGATGTCCCATCTCCTGACTCTGTGCCCTTGCACTTGCTATTCATTTGCCTGGAATATATTCCCTCCTTGATTCTTCTGCATGATCTTTCTTCCTTTAAGTTGTGGCTCAAAGACCATCTTCTGCATGAAATTTTTACTGATTCTATTCTTAAACTACTGATAGTTTTTTTTCCAAACTATATTGTATTTTACTGTATTATATACATATTTACTTTATATTTATGCTCTTTGTGTACACATATGTAATGATTGTCCCTCATTAAAAAGTGCCTAGTGAATAGGGGTGGTTTCATTCTTTGTATTTATATCCCTTGCACCTAGCAAGGTGTCTTGACACAGTGAGCAGTTAATAAATGCTTGTTGGATTGCTTTAAGACAATTGGCCATATGATGAATGAATTAAAGAGGAAAGAAACTGGATGCAGGAATACCAGTTAGGAGGCTTTTGGAATAATCCTGGTGAATGGTGAGGCCTAAGCCTGACTAGGTGTATTTGGGTGCAAATAGAGATAAAGGGACAGGTGTGAGATCTGTGAAAGAGGTGTAATTGACAAACCTTTACACTTCATTGGATATGGGAGGCAAGGGGAATAAAGAAAACTGAAGAGTCAAGGTTGAAGCTGAGTTTGTGAAATAAATAGATGTTAGGAAGGAGAGATTTAGGGCGGGGAAGATAGTCCTATTTGAGATGCCTTTTGACACTTTCAGGTGAAGATGTCAAACAGTCAGTTGAAGATGTTGGTCTGAAGTTCAGAAAGAAGAGAGCTAAATTTTTGATTTGGGAGCCATCTACTTAGAGGGGACAGTTAAATCCTCAGGAGGTGATGGGATCACAGATAGGATAGACTGAACCCTGCGCTGTACTCCAGACAGTCAGGTAGATTGTCATGGATGATGAACCTGCAAAGAAGGCCAGAATGGATAAGTATGATGACATAGAAGGGAAAACCATGTTAGGGCAGTGTCCTGAAAACCAGGAAGAAGTGATATCCAGAAAGCAAGCTCAGGCAACAAGAGAGGTCAAGAAGGATTGGCACTGAGAAATGGCCATTAGACGGGGCAATTAGAAAATATAATGTTGGAGAGAGTTTTTTCCATTGAGTGATGGATTTCATTGGAAGCCAAATTTCAAGGGTTTGAGAAATGGAAATGAGATAGTAGAGCCAACTAAAGTCCTTTTCTAGGACCTCATTTTGTTGTGATGACCCTGTGTCCTTGAAGGTGTGTCAGTACTTACTATGCACTGGGTACAGATATGGCAATTGGTAGTGTTATATCTGTTTGAGAACCAAATTAACAACATATTTGGAGAGGCTCATTGTTGGCTGAATGTTTTTGACTATTTAATTTAATGAAACCTATCAGACAAAGATGCAGAGAGGTTGTGATAGATATTGGTGGAGGGGTACCATGACTCCTTAAATCTTTGAGCCACTTAATTATTAAATCCAGGTTCACATGCTATTAATTTCAGTCACCTGTGTCCTTGAGCTGTTTATTTAACTGCTAGTCCTTTTTGGGGGGACCAATTAGGAGCAGGATAGAGATTTAGAAAAGAGTCACCCTAGGTGTGAGAAGCTTTATCTTCTTTATCTTCAGTGCTATAAATAGATTTTATTCAAGGCAGAACTGTTTATATTTCAAAACCCAATTGCTCTTATCTCCTTGCTTGCTTTTCTTCCTCCTTAAATATTCAGTTGTCTTTGCCTATAGCATTGTAGTTATTTCTTCTCAGTTTAACATTTACCTAAGCATCTTATTCAGTAACAGGGTTTCATCCTTTCAAATTATTTCTCTAGAACCTAATTGGAGTTTCACATAGTAATTAAATTTTAAGTGGGTCCTAAAGGCATTTTGACCAAAATTATTAACTTTGCAGTTAAAAAGCTTTAGGGTCAAGTGGAAAGTCAATCTAAAACTTTTGTTTCCTAATGCCTTTATGGCAGTCTGTGATTGGATTAAAAAAGATTTAAAAAATGTGGTAGGAGTATCTTATCTGAATCAAAGAAATGCTGTTCTTTCTGGAAAGTCTCCCATGTTACATAGAGTTAGGGAAAGAGAGGCTTTGGTTTAGTTTTTTCATCTTAGAATCAAAATTGTATTAGTTCTAAGATAGAAGAATGGTAAGGGCTGGGCTATGGGGGTTAAGTGACTTGTCTGGACACAAGGTCAAATTTGAACCTGGGATCTCCCATCTCCAGGCCTGACTTTCTTCATTGACCCACCTAGCTACCCCCTTTCGATTTTAATTTAAAACTATATATATATACACAATGATTGCATTTCATACTTTTCCATACTCATTCTTTAACCAGCAGCAGGGATCCAGTCTGATAATAGATCAAAATCAGATTTACCATAATTTTGTTTTCTCATGGAGCCTGTATAAGTTTAGCCTCTTTCTTTTTAACCCTTACCTTCTGTCTTAGAATCAATACTACATATTGATTCTAAGGCAGAAGAGTGGTAAGGGCTGGGCAATGGGGTCATATTTGAACCCAGGACCCCTCCCATCTTTAGGCCTGGCTCTCAATCCACTGAGCCACCCACCTGCCCCCTTAACCTCTTTTTAAGAATGGAAGATTACATGAGATATATAGAGCATGACCTTGTTGAGAAAGTTCTTCATTCACATATTAACCCACTTAGAAACTGAAAATTACCATTTGGAAGAGAAATTTAATTCTAAGGAGAGTGGAAGGATAAAGGAAGAAAAGAGGATTTGGGGAGGGTCAGTTTGACATTTATCTATTAAGCTCCTTTTACATATTTTTGAAATAAGACATAATTTCTTTAGGATGAGAAAGTTCTAGCATACTTGGAGATAAGAGCAAAGATTTTATATACACACTTGTGTACACTTAAGTGGAACTTTTAAAATGTTATTTTTAGAGGATAAGCTATTAAGTGGCCGCCAATATCACTAACAGTGAAAATAATTGCTTGTATATTTTGTTTTGCTCTTAGCATATACTAATTCACTACTTGCTAGATTGTGTTTTAGAATTACATAGTTTACCTCCTTTGTACATGGAATGTAGTTAACTAAATGCTTTTTGAATGTGCTATATTGAAGCTAGAGGCTTCCTTATTTATAGTAATATTCATTAAACCCACCAACATATGTCTAAGAATTTAGTGAATGGACATGTTTAGGAATTCTTTCACACCAAATATCAAGAAAAGTTATACTGTATATATAGCTCTCTTTCATTCTTCCTTGTTCTTGTCTTGTGTGTATTATCTACTTTGTGGATCAGCCATAGCAAATTCTTTTCCTAAATTTTTCCCCATAACCCAGGAGACAGACATCCTTTGGCATATTCTTGCTCTGAGCTCACCCTGTGTGGAGAGGTTGCTTTTGGATTCTTATCTCTTGTATATGGTCAAGCACATCTAGATAGAATAAAATCTTAGATGACTCAGGGAGTTATTTAGTACTCTAGTCTCCATATAATTCAGTTAATTGGAGTAGGCCTGTAACATAGTAGATTCTTAATATTTTATTGATTGATAATACAAAGTAAAGAGTGTTAGAAACAAAAGACAGTGTCAGGGGGAGGAGAGTAGAATCATGGAAAGCTAAATGGAAGTGTTCCCTAAACTGAGTCTTGAAGGAAGTTATGGACTCTGAAAAGTGGATATTAGAAGTAAATGCATTATCAGGCAGCTAGATGGCTCAGTAGATAATCAGAGACCCTGTGTTCAAATCTGGCCTCAAACACTTTCTATTTTTGTGACCCTGGGCAGGTCATTTAATCCTGCTTGTGTAGTCCTTACCACTCTTGTATAATACCTAGTATTGGTTCTAAGATGGAAGGTAAAGTTTTTTGTCTTTTTTTTTAATGCACCCCAGGCATGGAGGATAGAGGAGATGCTGTGTTGTGCTTGGAGAACAGCTGGTAATTCAGTTTGAATAGAGTGTAGAAAAAGAATAATGTACAACAGAACTAGACAGGTCAAAGCTAAATTATGGGGAGTCTGAAATTCTTGGCAAAGGAATTTATTTTTGTTAGGGATAACCCAGGGTTGAGATTGAGGGTTGAGGATTTGGCAAAATATGAACAGTGGGTATAAAGAGAGTCATGGGATTCAAGAATGGAGGACAGTGCCTGGTTAAACTGGGGAAGGAAGGAAGGAAAGAAAGAATAAATTATTGTCATTTACTATGTGCCAGGTGTAGTGCTAAGCGTTTATAAATATTCTCAATCCTCAAAACAATCCTGGGAGATATTTTACATGCAGTTGAGAAATTCAAGGCTAACAGGTTAAAGTCATAACTAGTTAAGTGTCAGACTGATTTTGAATTCAAATTTTCCTGATTCCAGGCCCAATACTCTACCCCATTGGTAAAGACTATTAAGGGAAGAAAGTGAGGCCAGGAGTGATGGCCTGGGAGAAGAGGGAAGGATTTGAGGAATTTGACTAAAGGTTACAGTGAGAAGGAAGAAGAGATTTCAAGTGGGGCAATGGGAGTTCAGCAATAGCATATATCTCCCAAAATGGTTGTGAGGATAAAATATAATAATATTTGTAAAGTGTTTTGCAAACCTTAAAATCCTACATAATGCTAGCTGTTATTTCCTTTGTTAGAGGGGGAAATTTCAGAGTTCCCATTCATGGAGATAGCACAGTTTGGGTTGATGGTGAAGTTGTGACTATACTGTGGGTGACCAAGAGAGGTGGTGGAGTTGAAGTCAGTGAACTGGAAGGCCAGGTTGTGAGATGAAACATCAGGGTAAATTTTGAGGTCCTCAGGTATGAGTTGAGTGAGGACAGTGAGCCCAGGTTCAAAGCCTCCCCCAAGAAGTAGTAAGTTAGAGATCTGGAGGTCAGTTAGGGGCAGACCAAAGAGTCTGTACAGGGTGATATACGTGAGTATAAATGGAAGGAATGTAGAGGTGATGATGGTGACAGTGAGAAACAGTGAATTTAACTTACTTCCTCTTGTCCTAGTATGAGCAGAGAGAAGGGATACTTCCCTTCTGTTTTGGACAATAATGGAACTGTTTTCAGAAGAGTCAGATTTATGTGATAGAAGGTGCAGGAATATAAAAACAAAGCATTTTAGGATAAAGTGAAGTTTAATGATATTAGGGATTGAGGGAAGGAGTTTGCAGAGGGCACAGTAGGAAAGGAGTGCAGAGAATGGTGGGAGGAGGATAGCCTTTCAGTTTTGACCACAGCAAAGGATGATCTAGACCCAAGAATATGGAAAGCAAGAATAGGGAATTTGTTAGCCAAGGGATAGATGAAGAGGGGCTTGTACACTAAATCTTGTTCCAGATTCTAATTATAAATCTGGTGGGATTTTTAATCCTTCTAAATGTTGTTTCCCAGATGTTTGGGAGCTGAGATTGGGAAAATCTCTGCTTATGATGTATGAAAGATCCTGTGGTTGAGGGCTTGCAGACTACAGTTCCAATTGGAGTTCCTCAGTCAATTAGTTGAGAGGTCCAATTGCAGATTAAAACTAAGGAAGTCCCAGTAAACATGGTAATTGTTATGGGATTACTTCTACTAATTCCATAAGGAATTGTAAAAGTATCTGATAACTTTTGGGATGCAATGATGAAAACTTGAAATATCAATCAGGAAGTTGCTGGCAATCTTTTAGCACTCCTATTATTTCTCTTAATTTAACAAGGAATGATTTCTGATGACCACCTTCAGGGAAAGGAGTTAACAACAAATGGGTTTGGATAAACTCAAAATTTAGTAGAGGATTTGGATAAATGCAATAGGTAGGATAAGAAGAATGAGTTGTAAATTTTGTGCCATTGCTTTTCTTTAATGTAGGTAGAGATTGACTATTCAAAATTAACTATAATGTGTCCAGGAATTCTACACCATTTTGTTTTACTGGTTAGGGCCTCAGATTTTGTCAGTTTGGAAAACTACAAATTTATAACTTATGTTAGCTTTAATCTTTGAGAATTGCTTTTGACAAGTGACTTGCTCATGTCATGCAGTTAGTGTATGTCAGAGGCAAAACTTATATGAAAGTCTTCCTGACTCAAAAGCTAGACCTTTTGTCCACTATCCTACACATTATTAAACAATTGTGTCTTTTGGTGGAAATGGCAGGGGTGGGGTGGGGGATGGGAGACCAGACCTGTAATTTCATTGGCTTGAGGAATTCCCACTGAGGAAACTCCTTCTATCATAACAGATCAATAATTTTTACAATTTATAGTTTTAGAGAGTGGTCTAGGGCAGTGATGGGCAAACTACGCCAGATATGACCCCCTGAAATGTTCTATCTGGCAGTGCAACATTGTTCCTAATCTGATGAATACAATGAGTAGGATACAATACAATGAAACTTCGAAAGAGTTGCCTTAGAAACAGACTGACAGATGAGCATTTCCTTTCCTTTGGCCCCCTCTTTAAAAAGTTTGCCCATCACTTGTCTAGGATGCTGAAAGACTGTGACTTGCTCAGGGTTGTACAGCTCTATATGTGTGAGACAGTGGAACTTGAACCTAGGTTTTCTTGGTCAGTTCTATAACCACTTTGTCATTCTGCCTGTCCATACTAAAAAGTTTTACAAATAGTGCCAGAACATCTTTTTCTTTTTCTTTTTTTTTTTTTTTAACCCTTATCTTCCATCTTATAATCAATACTGTATATTGCTTCCAAGGCAAAAGAGCAGTAAGGACTAAGCATTGGGGGTTATGTGACTTGCCCAGGATCACAGTTAGTGTCTGAACCCAGATTTTCCCATCTCTGGGCCTGGCTCTCAATCCACAGAGCCACCCAGCTGCCCCCAGTGCCAGAACATCTTAAAACATTTAACAGTATACATTTTTAGTAGCTTATAAAATTGTTGCAATTAACATAGTGAAGAGGAATATTAGTGACTTGAAAAAATACTATGCTTAGTGCTGTCTTGTTTTAGTCTTCTAACAAAATTCTGCACTGTATAAATCCTAATCTCATTCATTCCTTGGATTTATAGTTCATTCTTAACTTTGCAGGGTGAGATTCTCTATCATTTTAAAGGCTTCTTTGATTTTATTTTATAAGACCACTACTTACTGTGTTGGCCTCTTTTCTAAACAGAGGGCAACCTATTTCCCAAACCATTATGTTACTAATGGAACAAGGTGAGAGTAGCCATAATTCTTCCACTTTGTTCTTAGGTTTTGATCACAGTCAGGTTTTAAAATTTTACTTGGAAAGCTTCATTTTATTTTTACTTTTTAATTAAAACAAAATTGTCTTGTAAAACTTCATTTTCTTTTAATGAATATGATAAATTCAATGTGTCACTTTAAAAGTTGACTTAATTGTGATTCCTTCTAGACTTAAAACACTTTTTAAATACAACACCTCTGTTTCTAGGCCTGTGCAAACAGTCTTCCATCTTACTTAGGACTTATTTCTTATGGTTTCTGGAGTAGGTGGTTGGTAGGAAGTAGGTTTTATAATCCCTCTCTTCTGATGTTAACATTACAAGAACAATATTAAGTAACTTTAATGCTCATGTTTCTAGGTTTTAGGGTGCAATTATGTATCAATGCTTCCCATCCCCCCAAATATACTTCATTTTTGACATATATTTGACAAATTGTTTTATTGTCTTATTGGGGCTCTCAATTTTTCATTCTTTTGTCCACATGTTCTTAATATTGTCGAATCCTACATGTCTTAGATTACATCTGCATTTGTTTTAGTTAATAAACAGATATGGCAGTAAGGAGAGTTTTTCTGTAACTATCATTTTGTAACATAGGCACTTAATGAATATTTTTGGTTTGTGGTGTGTTTTTTTGCTCTTGCCTTAATAAAGGGCCTTAAAGTGTACAAAGAAAAACACTTTTTCTTTTGGGGCCTTAGTATATCTGTTTGAATATGTTTTTAAAAAATTATTTCCTAGTAAGCTGTATCTACCTGGAAAGGAGAATGTGATCCCTTTAAAAGAAGAAAGTTCTTTTATCAAAGAGTTTGCATTTAGTATATCTAGTAATTCAACAAGCAGTTGAGCTTTTTTAAGCTGTTTGTTTTTTTCAAAGATATTTTATTTTCCAACTTACCTTTTCCAAAATTATAAGATCCAAATTGTCTCCCTCTTCTTCCCCCCACCTTAGAAATGATAAGCAATTTGACTTGGATTTTATGTATATATGTGTGTGTATGTTATTATCAAGCAAAACATAATTCCATATTGGTCATTGTTGTAAGAGAATACACATTAATGTGAAAGATAGTGAAGGACTTTCATCTGCATCTGACTCCCAACAGTTCTCCTACAGCTTTTATAAAACAACCTTTTATAAAAGTGCAAAGAAATGTTAGGTACTGTGGCTGTTACAAAGATGAATAAGACACAGTATCTCACCTTAGAAAGCTACAATCTACTATAAAAGGATAAATACACAAATCATCCTATGTTTTAATATTATGGTTAAGTGCATTTGGGGCTCAGAACAGAGAAGAGATGCCATCCAGTTGGAAGGTTAGTATTGGAGGTTTTTGGAAGATGGTTAGAACTTTGATAGGTGGGAGAGAACAACTTTGAATAAAGGCACTGAAACAGAAACTCAGGGGTCATGTTTACAGAGCAGGGAGGAGCCAGTAGCTATGTTCTGGCTAGAACATAGGGTACATATAAGGAAGTATAGTGGTGGATAAGACTTAAGGTAGATTGCAGATACATTGTAAAGGATGTTGAACAGTAGACTTAAGAAATTTATGATTTATTAATGTGGAGCTATTGTTTTTGATCAGGGAGGTTATGGATTCAAGGCAGTGTTTTAAGAAGTCCTAGTACAGGGGCAGCTAGGTAGCTCAGTGGATAGAGAGCTTGTTCTGGAGACCAGAGGTCCTGGGTTCAAATGTGACCTCAGACAATTCTTAGCTTTGTGAGCCTGGGAAAGCCACTTAACCCCCGCCTTAACACTTATCCTCTTCTGCCTTGGGACTGATAATTAGAATCAAGACTAAAACAGAAGGCAAGGATTTTTTTTTAAAAATACTGACCTTAATGATGATTGGAAAATGGCAGGAGGAATGGAAATAATCTAGATGGGGGGTATAAAAGGAGATGGGAGGAATCATTTTAACCCTGATATTAGTAATGATCATTGTAGATATAGGGAAATCAGAAGGAGGACTTAGTGGAATGTGGAGTGAGAAGACTACCTCAGTTTTGTATGTGATGACTTTGAGGCTGTCTTCAAAGGGCTAAAGTTAGAAAGTAAAAATAGTAGTTCTTATTGTGAAAAGTCTATTACATAAATCTGGCTTACTTAGATATTTAAGCTATTTCTGTTTTTGGAAGAAAAAAATGCAAATCTAATGAATGCTCAAGTTCCATCAGTTTTGGGAGGGAAATATAAGAACTTCTCCTGGAATTAGGCAAAAACATTTAAGTGCCTACTATGTACAAGGAAAGATAAAAGGTAGTCTTCAAGGAGTTCACAATCTATTCCTTTAAATAAGTCGACAAATGCAAACAGTTCTGTACAAATGCAATAGTTAAAAGGGGGAGAGTAATTCTCTTTTCACACAAACTTTATACAGGATAAGTTGGAGATAATTAACAGAGGGAAGGCCTTAGAATTAAGGGGGTTGGAGGGGAAACTTTGTAGAAGGTGCGAATTTAACTGGGACTTTAAGGAAACTAGGGAAATCAGGAGGCAGAAGTGAGGAAGGGAGAGCACCCCAGATATGAGGACAGCAAGTGAAAATTTCTGGAGCCAGGAGACAGTGCCTTATTCAAGAAAGCCATTGGGGAGTGGTGAGGGAGAGAGATTGAAATTGATATGTAGGGATAGAAAGGTGCTAGGTTATGTGAAGGGCTTTGAACACCATATTTGGTCCTGGAGGTGATTAGAGAACCATTTGTGTTTGTTGAGTTAGGGAGGGTGAAGTGGTCAAACCTGCACTTTAGCAGAAAGCCTCATAGATAAAACTTCCATATCTCTGATTATAAAATAGGAAGAAAATAATGCCTTCAACCGCAAGTGAAACTAGTATTCTCATGTACGTGAAAATAATGGAACCAAAGTGAAAAGGGTGAGAGGTATGGTAGTACAATGGAAGAAATATCAATCCAGAGTCAGGAAAACTAAATTCTAGCCTTAACTCTGTCTTTGGGTAAATTACTTTAGCCCTTTTGGACAATCTCTTCCTCCTCTATAAAGTGAATGGGTTGGAACTATGTGATGTCTCAACGGTTGGCAACCTTTTTGGCCATGAGAGCCATAAACTCGGGCAGAAGGAGGAGGATGGTGGTGGAAGGCACTGGAATATGGGGGGGGGGGCTGAAGGGCCCCCTGGGGCACATCCTGGGGCTCTGCCCGGACTGGCAAGGCAGGAGGTGGAGCCAGATATGGTTCGAGAGCTATATGTTGCTATATGTTGCCGCCCCCTGCTCTAGTTTATCATTGGACTTACAAAACCCACTAAGACTGTCCCTCTCATTAGCTCAGCCTGAGAAGAGTGAGTAGATTATTTTTGGTTGTGTCAGAGAGAAGCTGGTGACTCCTGAGAAAAACACCTGGGGGAGTTTTTGATACCAAGCTGGGTCAAAATCCTGAGCCATTTATAAGCCCTTGGGAGAATTTGATCCCAAGTTAAGAAATTATCTTCAAGTAGAAGAGAAAACTAGATGTGTCTTAATTGCTAACAATATACCATTGATATATTAAAGATTAGTGCCTGTTTCTACCTAGGGATTGTATTGATTTGTATTATGTATCATCTATTTGAATTTAGTAAATTTAATTATGTATTTTGTTAGTTGTTAGGGCTTAACTTTTAAAATAGTTACTTTATTTTCCCTTTTGAATATGCTTTAAAAAAAAAAAAAACTTCTTTCAGTTGATTCTACCTGTGAGAACCAGAACCATGACTTTTTGAGCTATGAGACCAGAACCAATATATTACTTGATAATGCATCCTGATTGTAGGGTGCAAAAGAATACTCTCTTTAGGCCTGGCAGATAAATCTGAACATCAAAAATGATGGTAAATTTTAAAGATGTATATAAAACATCAAAAATAAGAAAGTGGTTTCATTAAGCTGTTTCTTTATTAAAACTTGTAAAGTTCTTAATTAGTACAAGTTAACTATAAATTGTCTTCACTAGTGAAATATCTTCTGGCTTCTGAGGGTTAAAGAAAAAATTTAGACATCTTATTAACATAGAGTAGCTTTGAAAAGGAATTTCCCTAAATTTGGGGTACTTACACATTCTCCTGCTTTCGTGATCCTAACTTTTTTTCTCTTAGTCATAGCTACTGTCAGAAAAATCAGTCTAGCACACAAGTAAAAAGGCAGGGCAGACAATTGTTTAAGAAAAAAGAAAAAAGGAATTGTCAACAACACCTGACTTACCACTGTGGAAGTGCAGGAAAAAGTGAATCAACATTCATTTTTTTTTTTTAAACCCTTAACTTCTGTGTATTGACTTATAGATGGAAGATTGGTAAGGGTAGGCAATGGGGGTCAAGTGACTTGCCCAGGGTCACACAGCTGGGAAGTGTCTGAGGCCGGATTTGAACCTAGGACCTCCCGCTCCCGTCTCTAGGCCTGGCTCTCAATCCACTGAGCTAACCAGCTGCCCTCAACATTCATTTTTTGATGCTCCTTCAGCAGCCTCCTTCCCATCTTAATTTGCCTTTTGGGCTGTTGGCATTGAGATTGATTGGCACTGAACTATGGCAACTGCCATTAAGCAGAATTAGCAGAGAAAGGTTTCCTGGGGCTATAGCAGTTCTTTTAAATTATACTAGCAACCAATCCTAATACTCGAAAGGAAAGGAAATAATTTAAATGTAAACAACATATTTTGGTCACTGCTTTCCTTTTCCTTGTTGACTTTTCAAGTTTAATACTCTTGTCTATACCACCTACCTGTCAATAACTTGATCTTTATTGCTCCGTGTTTTGAATATCCTTAATTAGTAGATGTTCTCATCGGTAAATGGGCAAGATTTAATATGTATAAATGGACAATATATAATATTTACCCTTTTTTGAAAGTAACACCTAGGAGAAGCATCCTGTAGGGATGATCTTATGCCATATTTTTTTTAATTTTTATTTTGAATATTTTCCCCTAGTTACATATTTCATGTTCTTTCCCTCTCCCCAAATCCCCTAAGCCCCCCTTAGCCATTGCACAATTCCACTGGGTTTTACATGTATCATTGTTTGAGACCTAATTTCATATTATTGATAGTTCGACTAGAGTTATCGTTTAGTGTCTACATCCCCAATAATATCCTCATCAGCTCATGTGTTCAAGTTATGCCATATTTTTATAGAAAACTTTTGTTAGTTATTTCTCAATAAAAATTAATAAGCATATGTAATAAGGGGGGAAATCTTAAAACCTTCATTAGCATCTAATGAAGTAGAACTAAATTAACTCGATTTAAAAAACTGAAAAAGAGACATGCTATGTTTCCAGATTCATCTTGAATTCTACTCTGTCTTTGTTTTTTTATTATACCTAAAGTTATTGTGTGTCTAGTTTTAGTTTTGTGTCCTTCCTTTGTGTGTCTTCCATATTTTCTTATACTTAATATTTGTTATGTACTCTAATATTACAGTTACATTTCTTTTTTTTTTTTTTTTAAACCCTTACCTTCTGTCTTGGAGTCAATACTGTGTATTGACCCATAGGTGAAAGATTGGTAAGGGTAGGCAATGGGGGTCAAGTGACTTGCCCAGGGTCACACAGCTGGGAAGTGTCTGAGGCCGGATTTGAACCTAGGACCTCCTGTCTCTAGGCCTGGCTCTCAATCCACTGAGCTACCCAGTTGCCCCCTGCAATTACATTCTAAAAAAAATTTATGTAGCCCTTTTCCATTTGAGATGTTTCTAATTTTTTTTTTTGCTGCTGTGAATATACAAGCAAACATTACATATTTGTTTTGTTTTATTTGTGTGTGTGTGTGTTTTTTTTTTAAGGATACAATATTAGCTATGGACTTGGTAGATCAAGGAGTATTAGAAGTTTTGAGGTTTCCTATCCACATATCACCATATTGCTTTCCAAAATTGCCTTTCAGAAAATTGATATTGAGTATAGAAATGCCTTGTTAGCAAGATTGTATTGAGATAAGCTTGACTCACACTGAATTTCACTTGAAATATTTTAAAGAAGAGATGTAGATGTTTTGACACTCTTGGAGGCTTTCCCAAAGAGTAGGAACAGTTATGTTAAAGGCACCAGCCACAGCAATTGAGAAAACAGCCAGGGTGATCTAAAGATTTTCAGACTTTGGACCTGCAAGAGTTAGATGATAGATTTGACACAATTCAGGTCACACCAAACTTTCGGCATTCTCCAATCATTTAATACACAAGGACAGCTCTACCATGGGTCATGGTTTTTACAGGGGTGGGAGTGGGGTTCTTAATCGGGTACAATTCTATTTCTATTAAGACAGGCAGGGAAGCACTCTTCCCAACATGGGGTCAGCATTGAAAATTCCAGATGTGGAATATTGCAGTAAAGGGATAGAATGTGAAGTGGAATGACTGAAAATGGGGTTTATCTTAGAGCAGATGGTCTGTGAATCTCAGGCTCCCAAATCTAGGTTATTACATGTAACTTTTCCACAATTCAGTTTTTACACTCCTTTCATTGATTTGTCTTAATATTTCTCCCAGTGAAAAACATATCAATAATTGAGTAAAGTAACTATTACTTTGCCTAAAAAGGCAAGCTAAGTAAAGGCATATTCCATTATGTTTTTAGATAAGAATACAAATACTGCTATAACTGAAAAACACAAGATAGTTCTAGGCTTAAGGAAGAATTAACATATGTAAGATTATAAGATCTCTATGGTCCTTCTTAGCTAAACACCCTCCTTCAATTTTACAGATAAGAAAACTAAAGCTCAGAGAAGTTGGATGTCTTGTCCAGGGTCTCACAAGTAGTAAGCAAAATCAGCATAGTGAGAAAATTCATCATTATTATATCTAAACTTAAACATTTATACTTTTTGTTTATAGAAGATTTTTTTCCCTTTTCCGTATTCTCCCTGGGAAATAGACTCAGCAATAGTCTAAGGGTAACATTACAATTTTATAGCTCTCTGGGTGTAAATCCAAATTACTTTCCAAAAAGATTGGATTAATTCACGGTTCCACCAATGATGCATTAATGTCCCCACTTTTCCACATCCTTTTCAACATTGTCATTTTGGCCAATTTGATGGGGTTGAGATAATGTTGGAATTGTTTTGGCTTGCATTTTTCTAATCTAATGATTAGAGCGTTTTTTTCATATTTGAATATGGCTTTTTCTTCATCAAAAACCAGTTTGTATCTTTTGTCCATTATCAATTGGAGGATGTCTCTTATTCCCATAAATTTGAGAGAGTTCTCTATTTTCAAAATGAGACCTATCGGAAAGACCATTTATAAAAAATTTTCCTCAATTTAATGTACTAAAAAATTATTTTATATCTTACTGTCTTCTCCATTGCTTATTTATTCAAAAATTCCTTTTCTATCCATAAACCTGATAGGTAATATTTTCCCTGTTCTAGTTTGCTTATGATATCTTCTTTTATGTTTAGAAAATGTATCCATTTTGATCTTAGTGAATGGTGTAAAATATAGGTCTATATCTAGTTTCTGCCAAACTGCTTTCCAGTTGTCCCAGCAAAAGTATGCCAAATAGTAGATTTCTTATCCCAATAACCTGGATCTATTATTTTTATCAAGTACCAGATTGCTATAATCTTTTACTACTATTTGTTTTATGTTTCTTCTGTTCCACTGATCCACGTTTTTATTTCTTAGCCAATTACTGCTTTATAATACAATTTAAAGTCTGGTACTCATAGACCTCCTTCCTTCCCCCCCCCCTTTTTTTTTTTTCAATAATTCTTTTACTATTCTTGATCTTCTGTTCTTCCATATACATTTTATTTTTTTCTAGCTCAGTGTAACTTTTTAATAATTTGATTGGGATACCATTGAATCAGTAGACTAGTTTTGGTAGGATTATCATTTTAATTATGTTGGCCACTACCCATCCATGAACAATTAATATTTCTCCAAGGAACCTAATCTTTCATGGTTCCTCCTGTATAGCCCCCTGCCCTGTGCTACTTTTTGGCATTCATTTGTTCTAGTGGACAGAAAGGGATAACCTTTGATTGGGGGGGCTAAAGGATGGAAGTCTTGTCTGTTTTCTGTGCAGCCCCAGGGAAATCTTTGTAAGAACATAAGGTAACTACGATAACACATCTGTAGCAGGTTACAGCAGCCATGACACATCACTTGATAAGGGTAGGAAAACAATAGCTTTTAATGGGACAACTAAGAAAAGGTAGACTTAAGATGGCATACCTTAAAAAACAAGCCTTGACACAAAACTGGAAAACGAGGGTATGGCTGAACAAATTGTGGTATATGCTGGTGATGGAATGCTATTGTGTTCAAAGGAATAATAAACTGGAGGAATTCCATGTGAATTGGAACAACCTCCAGGAATTGATGCAGACTGAAAGGAGCAGAGCCAGAAGAACATTGTCCACAGAGACTAATACACTGTGGTAAAATCGAATGTAATGGACTTCTGTACTAGCAGTAACACAGTGACCCAGGACAACTCTGAGGGACTTATGGAAAAGAAAGCTACTCACATTCAGAGGAAGAACTACAGAAGTAGAAACACAGAAGAAAAACAGCTGCTTGAACACATGGGTTGATGTGGACATGATTGGGGATGTAGACTTGAAATGACCACACCAATATAACTATCAATCATATATGTAAATAAGTCTTGACTGATGACACATGTTAAAACCAGGGGAAATGTGCATTGGATGTGGGGGGTGGGTGTGGTGAAGGGAGGGTGAAGGGGAAAGTAAAAACATGAATCATGTAACCATGGAAAATTTTTCTGAAAAAATAAAATATTTAAATCTTTAAAAAAAAAAGCCGTGAATTCCTTGCTTTCTTTTTTCTTTTTAATATTTTTTCCATTTTGTCTGTCCAATACAGCACCTTTGTAACTAATAGCCTGATTGTAAACAAAATAAATTACTGGAAAATGGTTCATAGAATGGCTACTAGCTTATTTATGATTTTATTTATTTATTTACTCAGAGTCAGTGCACATATTCTTTGTGTCTCTGCTTTTTCCACACACATTTCTCCTTTTTTAAAAAAATTCGTGTTAATTATTCCTTAATCGAGTACTACATTTCATTCGTATACCGTAAGTTGTTTAGCTGGACTCCAATTGTTGGGCATATATTTCATTTAAGTTTTTTCTAATTTTTATTTATTTATACATTTTCCTCATTTTTAAGAGATGTTTTACTAGTCAGAATTTTCCTATTAAAAAAATTAAATAGGCAAAGCTGTAAACCCTCAGGCATGTGTGGAGAGACATAATTGATTAAGTTAGTAGGAAATAAATTCATATTGTATATCAACAATGGGCAGCTAGGTAGCACAGTGGATAGAGTTCTGGGCCTGGAGTCGGGAAACCTCGTCTTCCAGAGTTCAAAACTCAAAACTGTCCTCAGACACATAACTAGTAGTGATAATCTTGAGCAAGTTATTTCACCCTGTTTGGCTCTGTTTCCTGATCTGTCAGATGGGCTGATGAAATGGCAAACTGCTCCAAGTATTTTTACCAAGAAAACCCAAGTTGGCCACAGAGAGGCAAAGTGGAAAACAATTGGATGTATGTTAACACTGTCTCTTTTAATATATTTTGGTACCTGAATTTGACTGTTGGTCACTGGAATAGTTTTCATTCTTTAGCAATTGCCTTTCTAAAAGTTTTCAAGTATCTGCAATTATGTCTGATCTCTATACCACCCTTCCCCTTTCCCCATTAAACACAGTCACCTTATTCTATGGTGAAATGAAATGGGTGGTTAGAACTTCTTTTCCCAGTGTAATTTAATTCTCTTCATAATTCATGTTAATTACATGAAATATTTCCTTCAAGCCTTAACTTCTGATCTCTTTCCTCAAGTTATTGTTTGTTCCCTCATCAAATTATCTAATATTCTGGGCCATAACCACCCTCCCCCCCAGTGGAATGTGAACTTTTTGAAATATGACTTTTTTGTCTTTGTTTTTAGATGCCCAAAAAACTAATAAGATGCTTTGTTTGTAATAGATATTTTAATAGTATCTAATTGAATCATGAGCCCTCCCCTACGTTGGGTATCATTATCATACTTATTTAAGTTACGAAAAATAAATGACTTGTGAACCATATTTTATTTCCTTTCTTATTCTTAAGAGTGTAGGTAGGGGCAGCTGGGTAGCTCAGTGGAGTGAGAGTCAGGCCTAGAGACAGGAGGTCCTAGGTTCAAATCCGGCCTCAGACACTTCCCAGCTGTGTGACCCTGGGCAAGTCACTTGACCCCCATTGCCTACCCTTACCACTCTTCCACCTATGAGACAATACACCGAAGTACAAGGGTTTAAAAAAAAAAAAGTGTAGGTAATTCCTGTTTTTGTTCATTTTTCCTGCCATTGTTGATAACAGTGCATAAATGTTACATTTGAAGTAATTCCTGTGTTTCTTAGACCAGTGATGGGCAAACTTTTTAAAGAGGGGCCAAAGGAAAGGAAATGCTCATGTCAGTCGGTTTCTAAGGCAACCCTTTAGAAGTTTCATTTAATTGAAGCCTACTCATTGTATTCTTCAGATTAGGAGTAATGTTGCACAGCTGGGTAGAACATTTCAAGGGGCCACATCTGGCCCGCGGGCTGTAGTTTGCCCATCACTGTCTTAGTGATGTCTTAGACCATTGCAGAAGCACAGATTTGTGTTTTTGTGTAACAGAAAAGCTATGAAAAATCTGGTTTCTTTGAACAAAAATAATCTGTGAGACTTGATGTGGTTATGTTCTCACCTAACAGATGACCTAAATTTATGGTGAAGTCATAATCCTGACTTTGTGCAAGGTGCTTAAGTCATCTGGGCATCAGTTTCCTCATTTGTAAAATGAAAGGGTTAAGATATCTTCCAGTTCTTTTTTTCTCTTTGCCCTTGCTTTAGAATGAGGTGCCTGAAAGTCCCTTTGATATTCATTTGGTATTTAATAATGCTTGTTGCATTTTAAAAACTGACAAATTACTTAATTTTCTTTTTAAGAATAGGCTTTGTTGCTATCTTTTATTAATAAAATCATCTAGATTTCACCTTCCCTCCAAGAAAGCCATCCCTTAAAATAATTACTTTTAAAATTTAGAAAAATAATTATTCAAGAAAAAAAATGAATGTTATATGTAATGTTCCACAGTCATGGACTCCTTCTGCAAAGGAGAGGGGAGTGGTGTCTTCTATCTGTTAAGGCTAAGCTTCAATTTCAGCATTTGACACTGTCAACTTTCCTATTCACTTCACATTTGGCTTCTGTGACATTCCTCTCAATCCTCCTCCTATCTCCCTGACCAACCTTCAGATGTCTCCCTGGGGGAGAGACAGAGGTTAAAATTTAGGTAAACTGATCAGTTTCTTTGGCTTCAGTTACCCCTCTGTAAGATGGCTCACAAATCTGATTCTAACTCTTGCTGCTAAGTTGTGTTGGAAATATATAAAAATGCTGATGATTTGTGTGGGTTTATTTTGTATCTTGCAACTTTGCTAAAGTTGTTGATTATTTCCACTAGCTTTTTAGTTGATTCTCTAGGATTCTTTTAAGTAGACCATCATATCCTCTGCAAAGTGATAGTTTAGTCTCCTTGATGCCTATTTTTAATTCCTTCAATTTCTTTTTCTTCTCTAATTACTACTGCTAGTGTTTCTAGTACAATGTTAAATAATAGAAGTAATATTGGGAATGCTTCTAACTTATCCCCATTGCTGATGATACTTGCTGATGGTTTTAAAAATAGTCTTGTTTATTATTTTTAGGAAAGGCCCTTCTATTCCTATACTTTCTAGGGTTTTCAGTAGGAATGGGTGTTGTATTTTGTCAAAGGCCTTTTCTGCATCTATTGAAATAATCATGTGATTTCTTTTGGTTTGGTTGTTGATATGGTCAGTTATGTGGATGGTTTTGCTAATAGGCTCACAAATCTGCAAATTGTTCTAGCACTCATTTCTCTACTGAATTGCAGGTTCTAAATTACCCATTCTGGACTGGACATCTCCAAACGGATGTCCCATTGGCTTGTCAAACTTACCATATTAGAAATGAAATTGATTATCCACCCTTTAAAACCTACTCTTCCACAATTCCCCATATCTGTTGAGAATACTATAGTTTACCCATTAGTCCTTCTTCATTTCCTCTGTCCCCAAAAAGCCAATCTGTTGCCAAGTCATGTTCTACCTCTAAAATGTTTCTTTTATTCTTCACCTTCCTCCTACTCTCTTGGGTAAAACTCTAGTTCAGATCTTTTTCATCTCTTGTTTTGTCTATCTCAGTAGCATCCTAATTGTTCTCCCTTTCCAACCCTTTCCCTCTAATTCATTTTTCATAGCCTTGCTAAAATAGCCTTCCTAAAGTACAAGCATTAGCATTTTATTCCCCTGTTCAAGAACCTTCATTGGCTTCCTATTGCTTCTAGAATAAAATCTCCTCAGTTTAGTATTTTTAGAGCATTAAAAAAATTTTTTTTAATTAACAGGAATTTTCCTCTTTTCTACTTCTTCCTATCCCCTTGTGGGAGAAAAAGGAGGTAGCTTTATTTAAGATATTTTATTTTAATGGAAATAAGTATCAAATGATAACACATGTATACCCCAGTGCATTTGCTTGTCAGCCCCAGGAGTGGGTAGGGAATAGGAGTGGAAGACAACATAAATCATGTAACCATGGGAAAATACCTTAAAATAAAATAAAAGATATTTTGTTTTACCAATTACGTGTAAAACAATGTTCCTCATAACATTTTCTTTAGTTTTAAGATTCAAATTGTCTTATCTCCTTCCCTACCTTCCCCCTTCCTGGAGGATGGTAAGCAATTTGATCTAGATTTTACATGTATTATCATACAAAACCCATTTACATATTGTTCATTATTATAAGAGAAAACTTATAGAACCAAAACCTCAAAATAAAAATCCAACTAAAGTAAAAAATAGTATGCTTTGATTTGCATTCCGACGCCCAACAGTTTTTTCTCTGGAGATGGAGAGCATTCTTTGTCCTGAGTTCCTTGGGATTGTTCTGGATCATTGTATTGATGAGAGTAGCTGGTCTGTCACAGTTGATCATTATACAATATTGCTGTTACTGTTCTGCTTATTTCACTCTTATCAGTTCATGTGGGTCTTTCCAGCTCTTTCTAAAAATCATACAAGTAGTTAACTTCACCCTTTTTTTTTAATCTCTTTGGGATACTGATCTAGTGGGGGTATTATTGGATCAAAGGACATATATAGACCTTTGGGCATAATTCCAAATTGCCTTCCTGAAACTGAATGGTTGGTTCAGTTCACAACTCCACCAACAATGCATTAGTGTCCCAATTTTGCCACATCTTTAAGGAGGTAGCTTTGTAGCAAATATATGTTGAATAAAACAAATTGACCATGTTTTTAAAAAAAAAATCTCATCCTGTACCTTGAGTCCATTACCCCTCAGTTGAAATGTGGAAAACACATGCAGTTCTCTGGTATTGTAGTTAGTAATTGCATGATCAGAGTTCTTAAGTCTTTCAAAGTTGTTTATCTTCATAATATGCATAACTTATTCTCCTACTTATGTTTATTTCATTCCCTTTCAGCTTAACCAAGTCTTAACCAAGTTTCTCTGAAATCATCTCTTGTCATTTCTCAAATCCCCTTATATTCATAAAGTGTCGAGTAATGGACCCAACTGGTGGATACCAACTTGATTTTATGGTTCTTTACCATGACAAAAAAAAGCTACTGTAATAGTACATGTGGATTCTTTTTCTCTTTCTTTGATCTCTTTTTGGATATAAGCCTAGAAATGATATTGTCAGTCAAGAAGCATTTTAAGTACTTATTCATTGTCAGGCAATACCTGTGAGAAATGGTGGGGATGAGTGAGGCAAACAACTATGCAAAAATGATATATGTGATAAATTGAAAGTAATCAACAGAAGGAAGGCACTAACATTAATGGTGATGACAAAGCTTTCTTGCCCAAGGTGAGTCTTTAGCTGAACCTCAAAGGAAGCTAGAAGGTAGAAAGAGTTCCCCACATGAGAAAAGTGATTAAAATGAGAGTAGTAATTGCCAGGTCAAAGAGGGTTTGTAGTTTAGTGTCTTTAGGGACATAGTTCCAAATTGCTTTCCAGAATGGCCAGAATAAATCACATCTTCATCAACAGGTTCATCAGTGTGCTTATTTTTTCACCATCTATCCATCTAACATTTGTTATTTCTTTTTTTTTCTCTCCGGCCTCCTTTTATCCCCAGCACACACACCCCATTCCCCAGCCTCCCATTGGGTAAACAAGAGAAACAAAAATCCTGTTACAAACATGTATAGTCAGGCAGAACAAATTCCTACATTGGTAATGTTCCCCAAAATGTCTCAGCTTGCACTTTTGCATTCATCATCTCTCTATCTGGAATCGAGTAACATTATCATCATTAGTCTTCTAGATCTCTCTTCTGGGACCATGTTTGGTACTTCTGTTCAGAATTTTCTTGTCTTTCAAAGTTGTTTGTCTATATAATATTGTTATATAAATGATTTGCCTCATTCTTCTGACTTCATTCTGATTCAGTTAGTATAATCTCCCAAATTTCTCTGAAACCATCCCCCTTTCATCATTTCAAGCACAGTACTATTTTATTGAATTTATATAACTTGTTCTGTCATTCCCCAATTGATGGCTATCTTTTCAATATCAACTCTGATACCAGGATACTATAAATATTTTTGTTCATATATAGCCAGGTTGAGCAAGTAAGAGGTAAAGTAGATAGAGTGCCAGGCCTGAAGTCAAGAAGATTCATCCTCTTGAGTTAAAATCTGGTTTCAGACACTTAATAGCTGTGTCAACCTGGGCGAGTTACTGCACTGTTTGCCTCAGTTTCCTCATCTTTCAAATGAGCTGGAGAAGGAAATGGCAAACCACTTCAGTACTGAAATGGGATCAGGAAGAATCCTAACATGATTGAATTGACTGAACAGCAACAACAAATAGCCAGTCCTAATTAGTGTGAATACTAAATCCCTAAAGTGGTCACATTATTCATGTTTGCACTTCATATTTCCATTGAACTGGAACTGGTGACCATATTTTACATAATTATGATTTTAAAAGTATGAATTGGAATATGAATGACCACTGGAATTCATTAGTCACACTATTTGGGACCTCATAGGTCTTTTTCCTTTTTCTTTAATCTCTTTGTAGCATAAATCTAGTTGTGGTAACACAAGGCCAAATGACATGTATATTTTAATATTTGCAAGAATAAGTCTAAATTCCTTTCCAGATGACTAGATGAGATTACAGCTCCACCCACCAAGGGATTAATATGCCTCCCTTTTGACAACCCCTCTAGCAGTTTTTTTCCCTTTTTGTCAACTTGATGTCTGATGGTTGTGAGGTAGTATCTCAAGAATTGTTTTAATTTCTGTTTCACTGATTATTAGTGACTTAGAGCATTATTTTCATATGACTGTTGATAACTTAGATTTCTTCCTCTGAAAACTTCTTGTTTATGTTCTTTGATCATATATCAGTTAGTCAAAAGAATGCCCATCTTTAATGCATATCATGATGTGGTCAAGACTGGATTTTTCATTTGTAGAGTGCTAGACCAGTCAGTCTCATTTGTTTGACCATGGATCTCAGTTAAGGAAATAATATTGGTGTTTCAGGGTTTAATGTAATTAGTACAGGTCATTAGAAAAAAAGAAACAAGCATTTACCAACTACCTAATATGTATCAGGCACTATGCTAAATGCTTTACAAATATTAACTATCTCATCTGATTCTCACAACCACCCTGGGAGATTAATGATATTATTATCCTCATTTTATAGTTGAGGAAACTAAGTCAGACAAGTTAAGTGACTTGCCCATGATAGTACAGCTAGTAAGAGTCAATGGGCATATTTGAACTTGGGTCTTCATGAATCCAGGCTCTATATTCAAATATTTGCTAATACCATGTTGCCAAAGCCTTTTGGAACCATATTTTAAAAAGCCCTCTTTTTAAATTTTACATAGCACATCCTCCATGACAGTTGAAAACTCTTCTGGGGCAGCACAGATATCCTCCTTTTATTTCTTGCTTGATAATTATCTTTTATATAGTACACTGCATCTCTACTAAGGATTCTTCTGTAATCTTGGTATATAAGGGAAATAACTTGTTGGAAGAGTTTTAAAGACCAAGGAAAATATAGGCAGTAGTATATTCCTTCTCTACGCCTCCATCAATCAAAGATGTGATCTCTTTGAAATATTCACTGTAAAGTTGTGAAACTTAAGTCCTTATATTTTTGTTGAGCATATATCTCATCTCAATACATGTATAAACCATTCTTAAAGATCTTGAAGAAATTGATTTCAAAGTATCCCTAAAAATATCACCTCTAGTACAGATCACTTCTGTACATTTCGTCAAGTCTAGCTCTAGATTTTCCACATTTATCTTTTTGAATGCTGTTTCTATTTATGTAGCACCTCAGGTCCTGAGGCATGAAAGTGACTGTTGTTCTATTTTCAATGACTAGACTAGATCACTATAGCAGTGCTATCAGAGCTGTTCTATTTGATTTGACCTCCTTCCAGTTTTATCTATACATTTTTATGTTTCATAACAGATTAAAATTTTCAGCAAGCTAAAATTCTCAACTAAAATAAGGTGAATGTACTAGAAATAAATGTTTACAGTCCTATACTTGGGTTCAAACAGTTCACCCCCCAGCAAGTGCAGGGAAATATGGTAGGATGATAGTTTTTGTGAAAAAGATGAAGTGATTTTATAGTGTCTTATCATAGACATTAAGGTAGAGTATGTCATGGTAATCCAAAAAGCTGAAGTGATCCTAGGCCACATGATGTACAGGGTATATGGAGGTTGGGAGCATATTTGTAGTGTGAGTTCGATTCTGAGAAAAACATTTGAGGAAGAAATTTGACAAAAGTGGAGTATACTGAGAGGAAAGTGACCAAGAGGTGCCATGTGAAGTTCAATTTAAAGACTGTTTTGTCTGGAGAAGACTTGAAGGGAGTGCATCATATTCTAAATCTGTGCATAGTAGCACTATTTTGTGGAAGAGAAATTATATTTCTGTTTGGGGTCAGAGGACTTAGGAATCTTTATAACCAATCTATGAATGCTTGATGCTTATGGAATTGAAGGAATGAGACACATTGAGGAGTTTAACAGTTAGAGCTACCTAGAATTGGAATTGGACTATTTTGTTTTTCCTTCCTACTGGTCTTAAAATGGTGGGTGGTTTCATTACCACTTGTCAGAAAGAGGAAGAAGGGATTTATGTTTAGATGAGAATTAGACTTAGTTTCTGACATTTCTTCCAACTCAGAGGAGGTTCTGTGATTCTGCCCTTGGTTTGAGCCCCTGTTTCAAATAAGGCTCATTTTCCTTTACACTATTTTTTTGCTGTTTTTTTTTTTTGCTGACATTCATTCTTCAATATGTTCTGCAAGTAAACTTTGTCTAGTAAAATATAACAATTTAAACTTATTTGAAGAGGAGGGGTGAAGAATTCTCTAAAATGGTAGTATCACATGTAAAACCCAGTGGAATTGTGTGTTGGCTAAGTGGGGTTAAAGAAGTTTGGGGGAGAGAGAAAGAACATGAAACATGTAACTACGGGAAAATATTCAAAATAAAAATTAAAGAAACTTGGAAAAAAATAAAATGGTAGTATCAGACTGAAAATATTCCTATAGGCTGTACATGTTGACTTAAATTAACATCACCTATGTTTTATTTGAAAAGGGTAAAAATTATGGTTGGTTGGACTAAATGTTTAAAGGAGTGATCTCCAAGGAATTGATTCAATTCCTAATGAAAGACTCAAGTCAGAATGACTTTATAGTAGTTTATTTACAAATAGGAAGAGAGAGTGAAAGTAAGAAAATCAGAGAGAGGATAGGGTAAGATACCTAACCTAACATGCTAAGTATTTTGCTCTGGCCCTGGCTTAACCCAGGCAGGACTAATTAGTCCTCAGCCAGAGGGGCCTCAGCCTTGAGCTGAGGGCTGGGAAGAATAAAGCAAAGGCTTCAGTCATGAAGCCTCTCTTAAGAGGAGAAAAAATCCAAGAAGGGGGTCAGTCTTTTTTCACTCACCACAAAGTAGTTCAAAGGGAGAGATTTAAGAACAGCCTCACCGATTCCAAGGTCTCGGTTCCAGTAAGCAGATTCTTCATCAGTCTCCAAGTGGAACTCCAAATTCCAAAGAACCAAGAAGACCCCACATATTATATATTTATTGTATATTTTGTTAAACATCCTAATTATATTTTAATCTTATTCCAGACCTCGCTTTTAATGCTTTTGTTTTGTGAGCTGCTTCTGTGAATTTAATACTAATTTGTCCTAAGACTCCTCAGAATGTTTTTGATGAAATAGGCTACCTTCATATTGAAATGGGCATTTATTTAATTGCACTGAGCTTTTTCTCCCTCAAATAAAATCTTACCAATTTGGCCTAGTTTTAAATCTAGTGGGAAATTAAAAAAAAAAAAAAAACTAAAAAATTAAAACTGAGAACACTGCCTTTGAGGAACAAACAGCAAACTTGACTTTTTTTGCAGCTTTTATCAAGCCTTTAAAGACTCCTACCTTTAAAAAAAGGGGGGACTAAATTTATTGTATTCTTATGATTTGAAACTACTGTGAGATAATCAGTTGAAGTGTCAGACTACTACGGTCTGGGTGTATATGTACATACAAAATAGATAAAAGATCAATTGGGAAAGGGGTTTTAATGATCATTTGGGAAATTAGGAGAGGATTAATGTGGAAGGTGGCACTTGAGCTGCAAAGTTGGGTTGAGACCAAATTGTGAGGGCTTTAAATGCCAAATGGAGTTTATATTTGATCATAAAGTTAATAAAGATCCACTGGAGTTTATTGAATAGGAGAGTAATGTGATCATTCTTTTTTTCTTAATTATTTATTTATTTGATTAATTTAGGGTATTTTTCTATGTTTACATGATTTCTCTCCCTTCCTCCCACCCTGATCCCATATTCAACGAGCGGTTCTACTGGGTTTTACATGTATCATTAATAATGTGATCATTCTTGAACTTTTAAGAATGTCTTTGGCAACTGTGGAGCATAGACTGGAGTAGGGAATGACACAAAGAAGGTATGAGAATATTAAGTATTGCAGAGGAGGAACTAGAGTTAGTATCTATATGAGTGGACAGAGGAAGATTGCTGTAAGTGATGTAGTAGAAATAGAAAGAGCAGGATTTGGCAACTGACTGGATATGTGTGGTGAGGAGGAGAGTGAAGAATTGTTAAGATTGTGACCTCTGGTGACTTGGAAGGATGATGGTGCCCTTGAAGTTGGGAAGTTGGGAAGAAGAGTGGATATGGAAGAAAAAGAGTTCTGTTTTGGTTATGTTGGATTTGAAGTGTCCATGGGATTTTCTTTTGATCAGGCTTGTGATTTCCTTTGATATAAGTGGTTCTTGGAGAAGAAAAAGCCCTTCTTTTTGCAAGGAAATATGAGGCAGAATTTTCATCTGGAAGAAGGGAAGAAATAAGAAAAGAACAATTGATTTTTGATAACCTTTGTAGAAGGCAGGATATTGAATTATTTAGAGTAGAGTAAAAAGGATTGTCTTGCTGAAGTGGGTGCCCAGTTGATACTATATAACATAAAATTTTTTAATGTAAGTTTCATTTTGTTTTACTTTTTGTCAGCGAAGCATTAATTTTCTTCTCACCTCACCTGTGGATTTCTCAGAATCATATATATATATATATAAATATAAGTGGGAATGTAAAGTTAATTGGTAATATTGAAATAAAGATACAACTTTTTCTTTTGTCTAAGTTAATGGATTCCTTGATATTTATTGATGAAACTATCCCAGCATAAGAACTACTTTTATCCCGTCTCCTCCCACCTTTTCCAGTACATTTTTCCTACTTTTTATAATCTTCGATCTTTTCCTATCAACTGATTTCTTTACAGATGGCCTCATATCTTTCCTAATCTTAAAAACAAACAAAAAAAAACCCCTTCACTTTATCTTGCCATCTCCAACAACCATCATTTTATCTTTATCTTCACTTTCTCAAACTGCCGAAGAAGGCAGTCTTCTATACCAGGTAACTAACTACACTCCCTTTTCCTTTTATTCAGCTCTAAACCTTATGCATTTTGGCTTCTAGCTTTTATCAACCAGAAATGTCTTCTATAAACTTACCCATAATATCTAATTGTGAAGTCTAATGACTTTGATTTAGTTGATCACTATTTCACTTATTTCTTCTCTATGTGCTCTCTCTCCTGGTTTTTTTTTTGTTTTTTTTTTTAAACCCTTAACTTCTGTGTATTGGCTCATAGGTGGAAGAGTGGTAAGGGTGGGCAATGGGAATCAAGTGACTTGCCCAGGGTCACACAGCTGGGAAGTGTCTGAGGCCAGATTTTAACCTAGGACTTCCCGTCTCTAGGTCTGGCTCTCAATCCACTGAGCTACCCAGCTGCCCCTGTCCTGGTTTGTTTACTCGTCTAACTACTTCTGTCTCTTTTGTTGACTCTCCATCCTTTTCACACTCACTATGTATATATCCCTCAAGGCTCTGTCCTGAGCCTTCAGTACTGTCTCATTTCCTGACCTAATCAACCCCCATGGGATTCATCTACAAATATATATTTTTTAATTTTAATTTTTTATTGTCATGTAAAACACACCTTCATATTGGTCATTGTTGTGAGAACTCATACCTAACCAAAACCTCAAATACTAATTTGTGGTTATGTGGAAGATGCCTTTAATAGTTTTTTCTTTGGGGGTGGTTAGTATTACATCATAAAGTCTTTCAGGATTGTCCCAGATTGTTGCATTGCTGAGAATAGCCAATTTTTCATAGATAAATCATCATACAATATTACTGTTATTATGTACAATATTCTCCCAGTTCTGCTTATTTTGCTCTGCATCAGTTCCTGTAGATCTTTCCAGGTTTTTCTGAAATCATCTGGCTTGTCATTTCTTATAGGATGATAGTATTACATCAACATCATCAACACAGTTTGTTCAGCCATTCCCCAGTGGATGGACACTCCCCTCAATGTTCAATTCTTTACTATCACAAAAAGAGCTGCTATAAATATTTTTGTACAAGTAGGTCCTTTTCCCTTTTTAAAAATTCTCTCTTTCGGCCTACATATGTTAATCCCAGATTTTTATATCCAGCCCTAGTCTCATGAGCTTCAGTCCTGCATCTCAAATTTAATATCCAAAACAGAACTTAATATCATTCCTCCATTTAGAACCTCTTTGGTCATGATCAACTCCTCATTTAACCACTTAACTTTACTTAACAAATCTGTTATCTTAATCGTATTCTCTCCTCACCTCATTAACCCTACTGGGGCGGCGGCGGGGGGGGGGGGGGGAATCAAAGCCCTAAATTTAGTCAAGCAAAACCAGTTCCATATTGGCTGTCTGAAAATTTATGTCTTATTCTGCATCGTGCATCCATTCTCAGTATATCCATTCACCAGCCCTTTGGAGTTGTAGTTGATCATGTCATTGATTGGATTTCTCAAGTGTTTCAAAGTTATTTTTATTTAAAAGTTTGTTATTGTATAAATTGTTCAGTGGTTCTGTTTTTTTTCCCCACTCTGTATCAGTTTTATACGAGGTTCCTCAAATTTTCTTTGAAACTGTCTTATAATACAATAAGATTCCCTTATATTCATGTACCACAGTTCAGCTATTCCCCATTTGAAAGGCACACCGGTGTTTTCCAGTTATTTCTATTTTTTAAAAAGCTATTATAAGTTTTTTTTTATCATATGGATTCTTTTCTTCTTTATTTGATCTCTTTGGGGTATAGTCCTAGTAGTGACTGGGACAAAAGGCATGAAGTTAGTGATCCTTAGGAATACTTCCAAATTGCTTTCCAATACAACTAGATCACCTTAGAGCTCCACAAAGCAGCATCAATCAAATTAGCTTTCCTTCAGGACTTAACCTCAAATCCTACTTCTGCAGGAACCTACAATCACTTTCCATCTACTCTCTTATGTTCTAATAGTAGAGACAAGGACCTATATAAATATCTATGGAATACATATAAGAAAATAAATACACAGTTCTAATGTTATGTAAGGTGGATTGTTTTGTAGACTTTGTGGAAGGTGATTTTTTTTTTTAACAGGATGGGAATTTACTTGTGAATTGGGAAAGGGAGGAAGGCAGGAATGGAGTTGGTAATTGGTTCAAAGACATGTGGAACCAGTGGTGCAGGAAAGGATGAATTGGAGTAGGAGGTGGGGTGCAGCCACACGAGGATTTGGCTGGAACTGAAAGGAAGAACACATGGGGGCTGGACACAGACACAAACAGGAGATACTCGAGCATGGATATCCACATGTGGGAGTAGGGCAAAGAGCTCTCTCAGTGCTGGACTTCTCAAGCACAACCCCCATCAGTGCAGGGCAGTGGTGGTCTCTAGATTATTTTTTTAAAGGGTTGTAGTTTGCTTTTGGTTGGGGGAAAAGGGGTAGAAGAGATGATCAAGAGGCAGAGGAGAGAGAGAGAGAGAGAGCGAGAGAGAGAGAGAGAATAAATAATACTGTACAGTACAATTAATGGGTGTTTGTTGGAATGTGGATTTCTTTCAGAATATCTTTGAGAATTTTTATTCTCAAAGGTATTTATATTATAATGCAAAGATGATAAACAATAAACCTATGGTGGTCGATGAAGTGTAAGATTGTATAGAGGGAATAGAGTTCAGAATAATCCTTTATGGAACACTCATAGTTAGGGCCTGTGATCTAGAAGATGAGACAGTTAAGGAGGTTTAGGAATGACCAGATAGGCATAAACAGAGAACCAGAAGTACTGTCCTGAAAATCGAAAGAGGAAAGAAATATCCAATAGGAAAAAGTAGCCAATACTGTCTAGAGTGAGATAAATTGGAAAGGATGAGATGTGAGAAAAGTCCACCAGATTTGGCACTTAAGTTTCTTAAGTCATTTGAGGAGAGCAATTTCAGTTGAGTGATGATATTGGAAGCCACATAATAGAAGATTGAAGAGTAAAGAGAAGTGGAAGAAACTAGTATAGTCTGCTTTTTTAAATATAGTTGTTGATAATTTACATTTTGAAGTTACCTTTTATATATTACTGGATTACTTCATTTTATTTATGTTAATTATCCTTAGATCTTGAATAGTGAATTTTCATAGGTTTTTTGAAATTTTCCTCTACCTTATAGTTTCGTATCAATCTGATGACATTCTGTTTCTGAAAGTATGCTTTAGTTTTTCTATCTGAAATTGTTTTTTGTATTCTTCCTGATGAAAGGGATAAAGATCTGGCCTTGGAGTCTATGAAACTTAACCTCCAAAGAGCTCTCCCAGACTGTAAATTACAGATTGCCAATCTGCGTTAGTGGAAGAACTAGAAGTTCTTGAAAGTGTTGAAATCACAGTTATAACACAACCCATTCCCCCACTGCCCAGCAAATAAAAAACTTTTCCCAAGTTATAAAGCTCCTAAGTAGCTGAGCCAGGACAAAGTTCTTTTATCTCTTTAAATCTAGTGCTTCTTCCTTTCTACTCTGCTTCCTCTAAATTAATAGCCCATAAAATGTCCCTATCTCTGGCCAAGAAAAATGTACAAGATTTTTTCTAATGTATTTGAACAAACTATGCTTGTTTAGAGGGGAAATGTCCATATTTCAAAGTGAGACATGAGTTTGAAAAACTCTAGGAAAAGAATTGTTCAGAAAAACTGTTGGAATCTTTAGCATTGATTAATGAAAAACCAAAAAAATTGAATCTACTGCAGAATTTTAGCTTTTTTTACACTCTTCAGAACACATTTCTTGAATGGTTTTATAATGCTAATAAAACTAGTAAAATTTATCAGTGCTTGACAATTTTTATATTGTAATGATGCAACAAGTGTCCCCAGTGTTGCATAAAGAGGGATTCACTATCCTTTTACTAATCTATAAATTCCTAGGAAAAGAAAACAATTAGTTGGCATTTATTATTGTCTTGAAGTATTCTAAGTTGTCACATATTTATTTGTTGCTTTTAGAGCCTACACTGATGCAAGGGGTAGAGAGTTTTATTCAGAATACAATATTTCAAAAGAGTAGCCATAAAGAAATTTGATTCATTATATAAAGCACATTGAGTCATCATAATAATATTGTGTCATTATCCTCATACTTATTTAAGTAGTTCTTTATAATTGACAAAGTTCTTTCATACCCTTTGAGAAGGGTGTATTAAGCAACTTATTCAAGGTCACATAAATTATAAGGAGTAGAGCGAGATACTAGTACTTAGTTCTGTCCAGTGCCCTTTCTATTTAGTATGCCTATTCAAGATAGGGTTTAATATAGCATGGCTGAAAATCTGTTCAAAACAAGGAGAAATGAAGAAATGGTGTTTTATTTGTAGCCTGCCTTCAAAATATTCTGGCATAAATTATTGAAACAGAAATTTTCTGTCTTCATAGTCCCTGTGTTGTCAGGACTTATTAAACACACTGCCAGCTACTTGCTCCTTAAAGCCCTACAACTGGAATTTTATTCCTAACACTCCCCTAAAACTACCCCTTCAAGATCACCAGTGAGTATCTAATTGCCCATTCTAATGACCTTTTCTCAATCTACATTCACCTGGATGCTCTCTAATATTTGCTGTTATTGACTTTATTCTTTAAATATACTCTTTGATTCCCATGACAAATTGAATTCAATTGAAAAAGCATTTATTGAGTGCTTATAATGTATCAGCACTTACCTAAGTGCTGGAGATAGAGACAAAAAGAAACCTTTGCCCTAACAGGTGCTTATTTTGTTTTTTGGGGGGTGGGTGGGGGCTTACAACATCAATACATTTAACTATGGAAATAATAGGCAGCGAAAGAAAAAGTAATCTTGAAAGGGGGCAAAAGTCAGAAAGCAGTTATCAGCTGCAGAGATCAGGAAAGGCCTTCTCTAGGTGTCACGAAAGCCTAGCTTCCTTGGAATTTTTCTCCCTGAATCTTTCTCTTTTACAAACTTCCCCTATTTCTGTCAAAGGCATCATCTTTGAAGTGAAAGAACATTAGGTCACTGCCAACTAATGGGATTTGGAAAGGAGGCATAATACATTCTAGCCATGGGACTAGCCATGTGAAGGTACAGAGGTAGACTATAGAGTATCTGATTCAGGGAACAACAGGCAGGCCCATTGATTAGAAGTATGATGAGGAGAGAGTAATGTGAAATCAGTCTAGGAAGATAGGCTGAAACCCCAAAATGAAGGATTTTAAATGTCAATTAAAAGTTTGGCCCTAGAGATATTAGGGAGCCACTAAAGTGTCTTGAATAAAGAGTGTCATGGTAAGGCTTACATGATAAGAATATCAGCTTTGTAGCTGTATGGAGGAGTAATTGAAGAGGAAAAAGGAAAGTTAGGAAACAATTAGAAATATATTGTAAGAATCTGGTGGAGGTGGGGGCAGCGGGGGAGTGGAGTGTAGCTGGGACCAGGTAGCTAAGTAGCACAATAGATGGATAGGACCTGGGTTCAAATTTGACCTCAGACACTTCTAGCTGTGTGACCCTGGGCAGGTTACTTAACTCCAATTGTCTAGCCCAAACTGCTTTTCTTAGTATTGATAATCATTGATTCCAAAACAGAAGGTAAGGTTTTAAAATAAAAGGCAGCAGCAACCTGTACCTCTAAATGTGAGAGTTATTGTAGAGGTAGAATGGGTGGGAGTTGGTGGTTGATTGAGGGAGAATGAAGAATTGAAGATGACTTGAAGGGTCAGAGCAGAAACCGTGTGAACAGGTACCATTCATCAGAGCGAAGTTCAGAAAAAGAAATGGGTCTTGGAAAGTTTTGCCTTGCCCAGTAACTATTGGGTTACTGTAGAAATGCTTCAGTGGAGAGAATGGATTCAAAAGGCAGATTTGTAAGAATTTGAGGAGGGATGAGAAAGAGATGGTTTATGTATCTTGTCCTAGAAGTATTCCTTCCACCTCTCTGACTCTTTAATGTATTGCAGAGGAAAGAATGCTGGATTTGGAATCATGCAGGCAAATTCTGGTTCTTCATTTTGCTAGCTTTGTGGCCCTGCCCCATGACTACAAAATGTAGCTCTCTTCTTCAGGTTCTCTTTTGTGCTTCAATGACAGACTAGCTGCTAATTAAATATTTCTATTTGTCTATAACACCATTGCATCAAACTCCACATCCTTAAGCTTCAGCTTGACTTAAATATTTAAAATATAATCTGTTTGGCTGTGGGAGTAAAAGATGTTATTTCGGACTATCAGGTCTTTGAGGGGATATTGTAAAAGTGAAATTTGAGAAATGCCATCTAAAAGTATATATATATATATTTACTATGGACATGTGGGAGACTTTGAAACTACATTTCCCATGATTCCTCATGGTAGACGGGAAGTGGGATGACGTAAGAGAAGAAATATAAACTCCTGTAGTGACTTTGAACTTCCTCTTTAGCTACCTGAGCTCGTGGAGGGAGGAAAGGTAAATGGCAGAGGTGAGGTTGGAAATAGGTTTCTTACAGGCGCATGGTCAGTTTATCTCTATCAGCATGGCTTTTATTAAAATACTATTCTTCCTTTTGATCTCGGCCCTCATTATTTTTAATCATAACAATATTAAACATGGTAATACAAGGTAATATAATAGAAAAAAGAAAAGAAAAACTCCGGATAAGAGGCTGTAGGAGAATAGAGGATGAAGGGAGGAGTGCTTTTATCTGGGGGGAAGGAAGGAGAGGAGGATCAGGGAAAACTGAGTTGGCACCTGGGTGGATTCCATATATTAGGCATGACCTGACATGAATATTAGGAGACTTCAAACCAGAGTTGGGAAATAGCAAAGTTGAGTATGTAAAGAGGAGCAATGTTGGAACCATCCATTTATTTATTTATTTATCTACTTGCCTGCTTATTTATTTGATTTTTGGATTTTTCCCATGGTTACATAATTCATGTTTTCTTCCTTTACCCCTTCCCTTCCTCCTGGAGTTGACAAGGAATTCCCCTGGGTTATACACATTGTAATAATTAAAATTATGAGACGAGTTGTAACTTAGTAACTTTATTAAATCAAAGTAGTTGTATTAGGAAAGGGGGGGGGGGATAGAACAGAGATAGCTTTCTAGGCAGTGGCTGCCATTAGTCTAATCTCCACAAGCACACCAAAGACCCCTATTTCCTCCTTGGTTTGGCTTATAAGTCTTTTTTTCCATCCACTAACTCTCACACATCACATCTCAGGAACCAACCATAGTTTATAATTTGCCTGTGCATTGTTTCCTGTCTCGTTGGTTCTTAACTTCCAGTTCTTAACTTCTGGCTCATTTATCTCAACATACTCCCTGGTATTTGGCCTCCAGATGACCTCAGGTGAGAGACAGGAGAAAAGGGAGAAATTTATTTTGGACTAATATGTGTGTGTGTGTGTGTGTGTGTGTGTGTGTGTGTGTGTGTGTGTGTGTGTGTGTATTCATTTGAACCTAGAACCTATTTCCATATTTTTATTAAAACCAAAACCCCAAATTACATACCCCTATAAACCAAGGGATAAATTACATGTTTTCTTCTGGATTTCGACTCCCACAGTTCTTTCTCTAGATGTGGATGAATTGTTTCTCATAAGTCATGTGGCATAGTTTAGATTGGAATCAGGTTCTCAAGGCCCTATAATGCCAACTAGAGTTTATCATCTGAAAAATAGCCACCGCTTGCTCATTTACCTATTTCTTCTAGTTTTATCATTCTTTAAAGTTCCACACCCTCAACAATAAGGCCAGAGTATTATTTTCTTACATGAAGCTTAAACTTTGTATTTTCCACCTGTTCCTGCCAGTTGATTTGGTCTCTTAGTCCATGATCAAATCTTGACCCTTACCATTCTGCCTGTATTTACCTTGTTATGTCCTGACATGTATGTTATTTCCCCTGTTTAAATATGTTTCTTATAAGATTCTGCTGTGCTTTTTACTTTGTATCTCCATTGCTTAGCAGTGTCTGAAACATACATAGTAAACAGTTTGATAAATGTGTGTTGATTTTAGGCCATTGTTGTACTAAAATCATAAATTGCCAACATATAATAGTTATTAAGCAGTTGAAACACAAATTGAAACTGTTTCTTCCTTTACCTTTTTTCCATTTCAAAGACACAAGTGAAAACTAGATTTTAATTCTCTAGAACTAAATAATCAAAAATTCTCACCACTTGCAAGTTACTGAACTTTTCTGAGTCTCAAGTTTTCTCATCTGTAAAAGAATGATCATCTCCGTAGTAGCTACTCCCCAGGGTTGTGAAAATCACATAACTCTGTTAAGAGCTTTGTAAAATATTTTATGAAGCAAATAATTTTTGAAAACAGCCCTTCTTTGAGTTCCTTCACCTTGCATCTGTATACAGTTATTGTATAATAAAGCATTATATAAATCATCCATTGTTAATAATGTTTTTTTTAAATTTTGATGTGTTTTTTTTAATGAGGTCCCATTACAAAAAATTTAAGTGTTTACAGGCTCTTCTTTAGGAAATGGGAGTGTTAAAGTGATAATTTATTTGAAATCCCATTAGTGATGGAAGATTAATCAGAAATAAAGATGTAAAATAATTTCAGAGGTGCTAGGCGCACTATCTTGTCCTCAATACTTCAACCTCCCAACACTAGAGTTATTCCCTGGGAATAATATGGTTAAGCTATTGGTACTTAGAGTCATGGTTATGTTCCTCTGGAGCTATTTGTAATCACCATTAACCAAGCGTAATATTGAAGCATAGAAATTTGAGTTGTGTAGAACCTTAGCTTGTTATTGAAACCACCTGAGTATCAGTTGAAAAGCTTTGCATAAACCCCAGAATAGAGGTTGGCATCTTTTCTATGTTAGGGCCCTATTTATTAAATGACTATTTTATTCAGATACGTTACAGCTCTTGGCGGAAACCAAATATTTGCTTAAATTCATTACTAGAGAATGATTTGGGTTCTGGAAGTGTTGATTTTGTTTTTGCCATTTTATCAGGTTAGCTTCATTTTACAATTTTAAAAATGGCTTAGTTTCTTTTAAGCTAGCATGTATATAATACTTTAAGATTTACAAAGCTTCTTGCAAATATTATATAATTTTATTCTTAGAACAACCTTGAGAAATAGGTACTATTTGATTATCACCACCATTTCAAAAGTAATGAAACTAGGAACTGACAAAGGTTAAGTGACTTGCCTGGCTTCACACAGCCAAGAAGTATCTTGAGGTCAGATTTGCTTTCCAGATCCAGCTTCTCCAACAACCTAACATAAAGATTCTTTTCTAAAATCCAGAGCCCTTGTAATATGTCACAGCATTTTTTTTCATTCCATATTGGTCATTGATGTAAGAGCACACTTAAAATAACCAAAATCCCAAAATAAAGCCATAAATACCCTGATATGGAAGACAATTCTGACAGTTCTTTCTCTGGAGGTGGATAGCATCATGTCTTTCAGGATTGTCCCAGATCATTGCATTGCTGAAATAGCCAACTTTTCACAGATAATCATTGCCCAGTATTGCTGTTATTGTGTACAGTGTTCTCCCGGGTCTGCTTATTTTGCTCTGCGTCAGTTCCTGCAGATCTTTCCAGTTTTTTCTGAAATTGTCTTATTTCTTAGAGCACAAGAGTATTCCATCACCAACATGTACCACAATTTGTTCAGCTATTCCCTAATTAATTGACATCCCCTCAGTATCCAATTCTTTGCCACTACAAAAGGAACAGCTATAAATACTTTCGTACAAATAGGTCCTTTCCCCCTTTTTTATTATGTTTTTGGGATACCAACCCAGTAGTGGTATTACCAGAAAGGGTGACACAGTTTTATAGTCCTTTTTTTCTTATTGAACAAATAGAAGAAATTATAAGAGGTCAAAGTAGGTATATTTCATAGATTTTTGTTTTAGGACTTTTGTTTGTCTGTTGCCTCATCTGATAGATGAGGAAACTGGATGAGATTATATTTTTCTAAATTTTGTACAACAGTAAATGAAATTAAAAATAACTCATTGGGGAGAGAGAATATTTGCATTAAATACTTAAAAGTTCTTGTTAAAATTCTAACCTGCTTTATCATGGCAGGCAAGTGAAAGCTATACCAACCTCTCTTGGTAGATGTTTTATTAATTATCAATTATTGGCCTAATAGCAGCTTATATATTTATATGTCTATTCCAAAATTAGTACCATATTGACCCAGGGAAGCCCTACTAAGCCACAAAAGATAAAATCAAAGGTCATTGTTTTTATATAAAAGCATAAAATAGAGAATTTATAAGGAACTAATTAAAAAATCAAAAGCATTAAGTTGGTACAGGCAATTTATAGATGGGCATATTTACAAAGGAAGAGATAATGGGCAGTTTATAAATAAATATTACTCATGAAAACAACAGCTTTCTATTATTCCCTGTACTCATGAAATTGACCTCTAAAATCTATACCGAATTTAATGAAAGAATTAGAAATAACCTTTTAAAACTTGAAAATTGAGTGCATTCTGGAATTTTAATTGTAAAGTTAATAAATTTAGTCTTGTAAAAAAAAAAGTAGGTTATATACCTAATCTGTTTTGTGGGAATGCTTTTTCTATATAGACTGAGGTTATTTCCATGTAATCATTTAATTGCCAGTGTATTGTGTGTCCTAGCCCATATGAAATTACAAATAGTATTCTATAGGTTTGCTGTAATCTGGTAGCCCAAACCAGGTTTTGTTGAGGTGTGTGTAGACCTCAATTTCTAGATCTTTAAATAGAGGAGGTCAGATGTAATGATGATGTCAGAGATCCCTCATAGCTTTAATTACTGAATCGATGGTTGGAATTCAAAGCAAGCCAGTATTGTACCAAATTGTGAGATTTTGGCATATTCTTTGTGCACACCGACTGGTGCTTCAGTAATTTTAGAAAGCTTAACCTCCTTTGTTATCTTTTAATTGCCTTCATAAAAGAAACAGACTTCTGGCTTTTGTGAAAATATCAGTGGTGACAGCAAGTGAATTCAAAATGTGACTGTTGAATTTTTTAAAAAAGAACACACTGGTGGTGATTCTATTTATTGGAAAAAACCAGACATTTGTAGGATTTTTTTAAATGATTCCTACAAATAAACAGAAAAAAATGCAAACTTAATTAAGTTCAATAAATTGAAACCACCTAGGAATAGATAAATCCTTCACTTGTACTGAGTTCCCTCACCTGCAATGCAGTGCTGTGCATCTGCAGCTAGGTGGTGGAGACATTGCTTTTTTCATTCACAAGATCTGCTGTGTGCTAGAAAAAACAGCCCTGTGCCTGCAGTGTATGCAGGCACCTTGGCTGATTCAACAAACTGATGCTGGGTTGTTAATGGCTCTTTCTAAAAGTGTTCAACAACATTCAGGTGGCCCTCTACCAATGGGAATCCGAGCTTCATGCAGGTATGTTAGATTACTTTTTTCTTTTGTTTATGTGATCCTTTTTGATGAGCAGGGATGTAATTTTCTAAACAGGGCACTTGTGTAGAGCTCACAAAAAGCTGATTCTAGCTTATAAACAGAAGTTCAACTCTTTTTTATTTGCCTCTTTTGCAAATACTATTTGAGGAACCACAAAAAAATGCTACAAATGCAAGTCTAGTAATTAATGTTGAAATTTAGGATGTTTTTATATGAGAATAGTGGTTTTGTAAAGCTGTCAAAGCTCTTGGTTATTAACAAATTCATGTATGCTAACCTTATAGAGTGGATTTATTTTTAGAGGGTTTTGTTGTTTTTTTAATGACTTGTTTACAGCTGAGTCCTTTGCTTTTGCTTTCTTTTGGGTCTTTCTGCAATAAGTCTGCATGTGTGAAAAGATAGAGTTGATGTTTGTTTTCTTTTCAGGAGACCTGGTTTTTTTTGTTTTTTTTTCTTATGCCAGGTATTTGCATTTGCCAGAATCTACCTAGGTTATAGAAATACAGTCTTGTATACAGGCTGTGATGACTTTATAATAATAATTCTCCTGTAAATTCTTATAGTGCTCACTTACAGTTGATAAAGCATTTCATATAACCCGTAAACCATTTTAATTCTCACAACTGTCTTCTTAAGGAAGGATAAGTCAGGTAATGGCTCCATGTTATAGATGAGAAAATTGAAGCTCTAAGAGAAAAGAAGCAGCCTGCTGAAAGAAGTGACAGCAAAGTGAGGACTTGAACTCCTGTGGTGGACTTACTAGTTCAGTGCTATCTGACTGAGGTGTAGTAATTGCTTTGATAACTTATCTAAAAGAATTGATGTGTTAGAAAGGTTGTGTTTTTTTTTTTTGGCCTGTTTTTGTTTTTTGGCCTAGTGGACTTGCTTGTGTTTCTTGATGTTGAATGAGTAGGTCTGTTAAATAACACAAAGTAAATAATAAAAAGTTTATCCTCTTTAGAGAGGATTGTAGGCATGTGCATTTTATATGTAGCCTTCTTGAATATTTCTGGTAACTTCTTGAGGAAGCAAATGTACAGGGACTTTTTGCAAGATTGTCATATAGGGAGTTATAAAGGATTAGAGTATATAGAAAATATTGACTACTTCTTTAGCCTTAATCATAAAAGAAACCATTTCACCCACAAAGGTCAGAAACCGAATTATAAGAAAAGTAACACTAATTTAATAACTACTTGTGCTCTTTTTAAAAGTCGTTTTTAAAATTTTCACTTTTACCTAGAAGAATTACTTTGTCAGCAAAACAAACGTCTCTTTATTTAAAACTAGTTTATACAACGATTAACATGTGCTGTGGTAAAAAGAAAAAGGAGGAAAGTTGTTTCTATGCTTGTTTTTGTGATAATTGAAGGTAAATGTAAAATGGGTAAGATGGCTCAGGGCTAGAATTGGAAGGATTTGAGTTTCTATGTCATAATGGAGAATACCTATCATATTCTGTTTAACATTGACACAACCAGGGTTTTTACAATAAAATTGTATTCCAACCTACCCCTTACCCCCACCTCTCCCCAAGCCGGGACTATCTCATGTTCCAGATAGTAACTGTCATTTTCCTCTCGCCCTTCCTATCCCTGTCACTGGTGGTGACTCAGGCCATTGCCAGCCATCATAAGGAGTGTGCCATCCCACAAAATGCCTTCAGTTTCCTAGTCCATTAGATATTTCTGGTACTACTAATATCTTCCCTTTTGGTGTTGGGATGTTGGAATACAGATATTGGCAGTTCATATGAACTCATCAGAGCAGATGAGAGCAGATAGGAGGGAGATAAAGCCAAGAAAATGTGGGGAAGATTTAATGAGACCTAGGGGGAACAGCACAGTTTCTACCAAAATCATCTGTTATCAAGTTATTCTGCTTCTCCTGTAATATTTAATTTTTATAGCAATTAACTGAGTTCATACTTAATCTAATAACCCTACTAGAGGTGATTTCCTTTTTTCCTAGATTCTCCCTACTCATTCCATCCTATATACCCAAGAAATCTTCCTCATACAGTTTTCACTAAATAATTTTCTTGCTTTGAAAGTAGTTTTTATCATATTTTGTATGAGATCTAAACTCCTGATCCTAGTATTCAAAGCTCCTAATGTAGTTCTCCAATTTAGTCTTTCGTTTTCCCAGTTTAACTCCACTCTTCTAGTCAAGTTCCTTGTTAATGACCCTACAATAAAACTTGGAAAATATAGACTCCATAATGATCTTGATCTGGTTCTTTTTTTTTTTTTATGGGAATTCCCTATTTCTTCTTCTTCTTCCTCTTAACCTTTGCTCCCACATGTTCATCAACTCTTTTAAGGTAATCAAAGTTGTGAGGTTTGTCTTTTCTGGGGAACTTTTCCTGATTTTTTGATGACTGCTGATTTTTTTTTTTTACTCTTAACCTTCTATCTTAGAATGATTACTAAGTATTAATTCCAAGGCAGAAGATAGGCAAGGGCTAGGGAGTTGGGGTTAAGTGACTAACCTAGGACCACATAGCTAGGAAGTATGTGAGGTCACATTTGAACTCGGGACCTCCTGTCTCCAGATCTGGCTCTCTCTTTCCACTGAATCACTTAGCTACCTCCACCTTCACTTTTAACATGAACATTTAAAAAATCTTTAGATGGAGAGTTGTTGTGGCATAATGAATAAAGAGCTGGCCTCAGAGTGAGGAAGACCTGTGTTCAAGACTCTCTGGGGGCTCTATGACCATGGCCAAATTATTTAATCTCTACTTGCCCCTAAGTAACTCCTTTTGTGAGCTAAAGTCCAACAGCTGATTCACACTGCTCAGAGGAAGTTTTCTCAGCAGTGAAAATTATAGGGCCAGGCAAAAAACTAACCAAATGAAAAATGATTAAACTGAATCTTACTGCACAACCAATATCTACCCCTATATAGGTTTCTTATATCATAGAAATAATAGATGATGTGCTTTTTATTTATTCATCTCTTTAGCATTATGTTTCAATGTTAGATTTGTCTCCAGCATATAAGCAGAAGTTTCAGAGTAGTTCTTTCTTACTAAAGGTAATTATAATCAATCTGGGCCAATAATAGGCTTTAAATTAACCTTTGTAACCTAAGATTGAGTTGTGCTAAATTTGGCCTCTGCCTAAAAAGTAAAGTACCAATACATAGATTTTGCAGACTACATAGTGTGCTCCTGGGAACTGGTCACTAAAACTATTAAAAAAAAGTATTGAAATGCTATTAATGAGTTCTTACTAGAAAAAAATGCTATTCCTATCTAAGTGTGGCATCAGTATATTGAATGAAGCATTAGGTCACCATCTACCCCAACCGGGCTTATATCTCCAAATTACCATTACATTAAGTTCTTTTCATGCACATATAAAAAGATCTTGTGTTTTACCAACTTTGCAGAATATACTTCTTTTTACTGCCTTATTGGCCAATAAAATCAGAAGAAAATGGAGATAACAATTGGGGGGGGGCAGAAATATTAATCTATTTTCCTTTACCTTCAAATGGAATTGAACTAGATGTGGTTTGTTCTTTGTTAGACCTGAAACTCAGCACCGAGGCCCTGTCTCCCATTCTGAGAATGATCTCCCAGAACAAGAGGAAGAAATCCTGGGATCAGATGATGATGAACAAGAGGATCCTAATGATTATTGTAAAGGTAAGAATTTTGTGTGAAAAGGTATGAAGGCTCTGTACCTCTTTAAATATTTTAACTTGAAAATGGAATCAGTCTCTAAAACACTAAGAAAGATTCCTGCTTGCTTCTATTTCTTAGACACAGGAAGCTGAATTTGTTAACAATTTTGCTAATCATGAACTTTTGGATCTATAGTTTCACTAGTGTAGGTATTGCTTCCACTGATAACCAATCATAACCTACTATGGGCCATTTCAATCTGTAAGAATTTCATCCATTTCTCTCCTCCCTGCCCTTCGTGGAAAATCCACTGAACCAAACCCACTGAAAACCTTTTCTCTGATTCTTGCATTATCTTGGAATTAGGATGAGCTTTAAATCTGTTTTCTCATGCTCAATATATAACTAGCACATCTACATTTCTGATTGTGATTTATATGTAATATATAATGTTGCCATTTCCCCATGCATCTTTCCTTTGTCCTTGGGTTTTGATTGTAATTTTGATTCTTCCAAAAATCACAAGATTCTATGATTTAAAACAAGATAGCAACACTAGAAAGAGAAAATAAATGCTTCTTTGGGGCTATAGCCAGGAGATATGTGCATATGTATTTATAATAGATTTATACTTAAGTACTTGAAAGTTCCATGATTTCAGGGATGTAAGTATTTGTATCTTAAGAGACATTGTGAACAGCAGTGGCCAAAAGAAACCATCGCTGGTCAGACCTCTGGTGAAGAGTCTTCCATACTTAGGCTGGTCTTCAAGCAACAGACAAAATTTACTAGATCCTTACCTTTAATCTTTCCAACTTGGTAGAAACTGCTAAAGCATATATTCTTCAGGGGGAATTGCCTTTGGGACCATATTCACTTCTCCCCCCAAATTGCACACCAGAATATGATAGCTTTAAGTCAGTAAGAGGTTATTAATAAAAAGTATGGCTATTTGCGATATAGTTTTAAATTTTTTAAAAATTATTTGTATTTGTTTCCAGTCTTGAATTCCCTCCCCTTGCTCCCTCCCAATTAGGAAAAAAAGAAAAACAAAGCCTTTTATAAATGAATAGTCATGGATGAAAGAGTATTCACAATTTAATGGCTTTTTTTGTGTGTGCCAAATTGCTTTCCCAGAAGGGTTGGGCCAGTTCACAGCTCCACTAACAGTGTATTAAGAGATCTATATTTATATTTTGATAGATTCTAGATCTATAAAACTACTCTTTTATGGATGACTTTGATTTGAGGGACAACTATCATATTCTCCCATAAAGCATTTCTAGACTAGACAGACCACTGAAATGACCTTTAAAACATTTCTTATCTGGGCAGCTAGATGGATCAGTAGATAGAGGGGGCCCAACTTTGAGACAGGCAGTCTTGAGTTTAAATCTGGCCTTCAGACACTTCCTAGCTGTGTGGCCCTCGGTCAGTCACTTAACCCCAATTGCTTAACCCTAGTATTGAGTCTAAGACAGAAGGTAAGGACTTCCTGTATAACTTACCAATATCATCTAACCAGTTACTTGTCAAGGATCTCCTGTTAAAGGGGAGGTAGGGGGAAGAAACACATTCAATATCCTAATAAAATTTACCTGCTGAAAGTATAAAGATAATTGGGGGTGGGGGGAGGCTTTAAATTCTGTTTTCTACATATTACAAAGAATGAGTATTTTTCATTTCATCCCTTTCTGGATTAAAATCCATAAATAAGGAAGGAGGTTGATTTTTTTTTTCCTTCTTTTTATTCCCCACCTTTCTTTCTTCCAGGAGGTTATCATCTTGTGAAAATTGGAGACCTGTTCAATGGCAGATACCATGTGATCCGAAAACTGGGTTGGGGACATTTTTCAACTGTATGGCTATCATGGGACATTCAGTAAGTTTCTTGAATTTTTTTGCCTGGGGGAGAAATCTGGGCAAAATATTGGGTTCTCTTAACATACTTTTAATGAATTTTGTGCCTTTGGGTAAATAACAAGATGACTATTTCTCATTCTGTAAATGGGAATTATAGTAACTTCAGAGACAAGAAATAATTGAAATTAGAGCCTTGAAGTATTTTGACATCCTAAAAACATGGAATGTATAGTTAGTATGTAAGTTTATAAAAATCTTTCCTTCTAGTTACTAGAGACTAATTACTTTTAAAATGTATTAGGTATCTAAAACAAGAGAAGTGTGTGTGTGGGGGGAGTGGGGATGAAAATGCTCTCCTTCAGTATTTCTTCTTCCAAATACTTGTACAACTTAATCTTTTTCTCATGAAAAATATTGACGGGAGGTAGCGAAGTGATGTCGGTCGATGGAGAGCCAGGATTTCCTGGGTTCGGGCGCTTCTAGCTTTGTAATCCTATGCAAGTCACTTAACCCCCTTTGCCTAGCCCTTACCACTCTTGTTGCATTGGAACCAAAATAGTATTGACTCTAAGACTGAAGGTAAGGGTTTTTAAAAGAAAACTTAATCTAGTATGTTTGGGTTTTTAAAAGCTATTAAGTGACAATTCCCAGATGTCATAATTTTAACCCATCTAGAAACAAGTGTTATTTAATAGACATTTATTGCTACATGACCTAATTTTATCATGATATAAAGTACAACAGTAGTATTTTGCTCTATGTAACCAGTTAGAACTTTATCATTGTGTTTATACTTGGGTATAGGAGGAAACAGATTATAGTGGTTTGCAGTTGGTATATAATGGCTGCTTTTGATCCACCTCTTTATTGTAGTAGTTGTGTTCAAGGGGAAGGGAAACTTAGAACATGAAGGTCAGCATGTGGAGAAAATCTAAAGAAAGAGACAAAGCCCTGAGGACAAGACGTAAATAAAATCTAACAATATAACCAGGGTGGGTATTAGTTACCACAGATAGAAAGTATTTGATTACAGAGGGAAAGTTAGTTTAGTATTTATAGTGATCTTTTTTATAGTCCTTCTCTTAACTTCTTTCAACAATCTTGTCTTATTTTAGGATTAATTGACTCTTGTCTGTTTCATAGGGGAAAGAAGTTTGTAGCAATGAAAGTAGTAAAGAGTGCTGAACATTACACTGAAACAGCCCTGGATGAAATCAGGCTGCTTAAATCCGTGAGTATTGACTCTCCGGGCATGCTTTTGAGGATACAATTTGCCGAAATGAGCTATTTTCAGTGCTTAGACCTCAACCTAGCTGAAGAAATAAAAGAAAAAAATTTATCTGCACACAGTGTAGCATGTGAAAAAAAGATTTATTTCTTAATCTCTATTGATGTTACTTTTTAAAAGTATATTTTTACTGGCATTTCTTGTTTTCATATAACCTTGATTTTCCAATATATTTCTCCTTTTGTCTCTACCTAAAGAACCTTTCTTTGTAAAAAAAAAAAATAAAAAGAGGGAAGGAAACCAGCCTATAGTATTTCACACCCATAGTTCCCCCACCACTGCAAAGAAGAAAGAAATGGGGATGTTTTTTCTTTGATGCTAAGCTCATTGTACAACATTGTTACTTTTTAATGTTTTCGTTTAAGTTGTTGAAATCTCAAATATTTTCATGGCTCTTAATTTACTTTTCAATTCATATAAGTCTTCTCATACTAATGAAACTTCTTACAAAATGGTAGTATTAGGTTACTTTCTTAAATGATTAATATGTACTTTCTTTCTAGTTCATTACTACAGAAAGTGTTAACTGTGTATTTTGATGTATATGTGACCTTTCTTCTTTCTGTCTTTGATTTCCTTGGGGTATATGAACATGTATTACATATTATTGAGATGCTAATACTTCAGCACAGGTTTTTCTTAGATACCATGGTTTTTAAAAAGTGGCTTAACATTTGATACTTCACCTAATGAATTTAATATAAAACTTTTATTTGTAAATTTATTTATAATTCAAAATATTTTCCAGAAAATCTTTTAATTTAGCACCTTACGTAAATGATATCTGAGAATCTCATCTTAACATTAGTTTGGGAAAGCATTCTCTTTGTTATTACATATTCTGCGTGCAATATTGCATTTCAGTCAAGTTACTACCTGTTTCCTGGTCTTGTAATGCTTTTTCTAGCCTCAGTGCCTATGTACAGACAGTCCTCTGTACATGAAGCATACTCCTTTATGTCTGTGTTTATTTAAAGTCTTCATTTTCCTTTTTTTTTTTTTTTTTTTTTTAAACCCTTACCTTCCGTCTTGGAGTCAATACTGTGTATTGGCTCCAAGGCAGAAGAGTGGTAAGGATGGGCAATGGGGGTCAAGTGACTTGCCCAGGGTCACACAGCTGGGACTTCATTTTCCTTTGAGGGGCTCAGATGCCACGAATTCTTAGTCAGTTCTTCTATCTGGACCCTAGTAGCTTCCTTAATCATTCATCTTGCTCTGACCATCTCCTTTTCATGTATCACATTCTAATCTATAATAGTTGCTTGTATAATAGATGACATCCTTATTAGTCAATATTGTAACTCCAGTGCCAAGCTCAAGCCCTGCACAAACTAGGTCCTTTTTGGTTGATTTGTACCTTTGCAAGAAAGTCAAATGAACTCTTTTTGTGCTAATTAAAACTGTTTCAATACTTAAAACCAACCCTAGGTAAAAATGTGAAGTTGGAGAAGTATGTCCAAAGAGGAATCCTAGGAATGGGCTATCCCTCCCTTCTGTCTGATAAAACTAATGTATTCCTCCTATTGTATTTCACAGAAATAGAAAGTGAGAAGTTAACAAAAGGGATTTGAGGGTGAAGAATGCTATGGATAGATTTTAGGAAACTTTTATGGGCCAGTAGGGAAAATATTTCAATGAAGCTACTTGTACTATAATACTACTAAGCAATATTATGATTTCCTTTAGCCCTGAAGCTATCCTCTAAGAAAAGGAGTACCTACGTAGATTCTATGTTGTTTGGAACCTTAGCAGTCTGGATTTGGAATCAGAAGACTCCTCTACCTATGTGTTTGACCCTGAGCAAAATAACTTCTCTGGAATTCAGTTTTGGTTTTAAATTTATGATCTGTGAACTTTCTATAACTGTTCTTTATTGAATTTGCGTAATCAGCAGATAAGAGAGAGGGGAGTTCAGAGAACTTTATTGAAGTGGACAATGTAGATAAGTGTAGCATGTCATGGAAAATAAGAATATCAATTTAATATATCAATTAATTTGATTAATCACTTGATTTAATAATTAATCAATTTATGTGTTTGGGATTTTTTTTAACCCTAATCTTCCATCTTAACTTCCTAGTCCTGGACCCCATGACTTTTTAAAACCATAAAACCTTTTTGGTTTCCATGTCACACTATTGATTGAGCCTGCAAGCCACTGAAGTCCATTGTAAGCAAGCAGATCACTACTGAATTCACTCAGACATTTTGCCTTTTTTTTTTTTTTTTAATTCCAGCCTCTATTTACAGAGTAGCATTCAAAATCTTTCTAAGACAAATTTAAGTTTACTCTGACTCTTCAATATGCTGAAAATAGTTGATTAAGTGATCCCACTTCCCAAGATCTTTAAAAAGTTTGGCAGGACAGTACCTTAAGCATATTTATTTATGCTGCTTTTTATTTATTTATTTTTTTGGGTGTGAAATTTTCCATGGTTACATGATTCATGTTCTTACTTTCTCCTTCACCACCCCCCAGCCATGTGCATTTCCACCGGTTTTAACATGATCAAGACCTATTTCCATATTGTTGATAGTTGCATTGGTGTGGTCATTTCGAGTCTACATCCCCAATCATGTCTGCCTCAACCCATGTGTTCAAGCAGTTGTTTTTCTTCTGTGTTTCCTCTCCTGTGGTTCTTCCTCTGAATGAGGGTAGTGTTCCTTTCCATAAATCCCTCAGACTTGTCCTGGGTCATTGCATTGCTGCTAGTACAGAAGCCCGTTACACTTGATTTTACCACAGTGTAATCTGTGTCTGTGTACAATGTTCTTCTGGCTCTGCTCCTTTCACTCTGCATCAATTCCTGGAGGTCTTTCCAGTTCACATGGAATTCCTCCAGTTTATTATTCCTTTGAGCACAGTAGTATTCCATCACCAGCATATACCACAATTTGTTTAGCCATTCCCCAATTGAAGGGCATACCTTCGTTTTCCAGTTTTTTGTCACCACAAAAAGCATAGCTTTAAATATTTTTGTACATGTCTGTTTATCCATGATCTCTTTGGGATACAAACCCAGCTGGATCAGGGGTTGGCAATGTATGGCTCTCAAGCCATATCTGGCTCTTATGGCTCTTTCTGCAGGAGCCATAAAGTCAATTTTTTTTCAGGCACTGTTACAGGAGCTCACACTGTGAGCACTGTATGGCTCTCATGAAATTACATTTCAAAAAATGTGGCGTTTATGGCTCTCACAGCCAAAAAGGTTGCCAACCCCTGGGCTGGATCAAGGGGCAGACAGTCTTTTATAGCTCTTTGGGCATAGTTCCAAATTGCCATCCAGAATGGTTGGATCAGTTCACAACTCCACCAGCAGTGCATTAATGTTCCAATTTTGCCACATCCCCTCCAACATTTATTACTCTCCCCTGCTATCATTTTAGCCAATCTGCTAGGTGTGAGATGATACCTCAGAGATGTTTTGATTTGCATTTCTCTAATTATTAGAGATTTAGAACACTTTCTCATGTGCTTATTGATAGTTTTGATTTCTTTATCTGAAAATTGCCTATTCATGTCCCTTACCCATTTATCAATTGGGGAATGGCTTGATTTTTTTATACAATTGATTTAACTCCTTGTATGTTTGAGTAATTAGACCTCTGTCAGAGTTTTTTTGTTATAAAGATTTTTTTTCCCAGTTTGTTGTTTCCCTTCTGATTTTGGTTGCATTGTTTTTGTTTGTACAAAACCTTTTAAGTTTAATATGATCAAAATTATTTATTTTACATTTTGTAATTTTTTCTAACTCTTGTTTGGTTTTAGAATCTTTCCCAGAGATCTGACAAGTATACTATTCTGTGTTCACTTAATTTACTAATAGTTTCCCTCTTTATATTCAAGTCGTTCACCCATTCTGAATTTATCTTGGTGTAGGGTGTGAGATGTTGATCTAAATCTAATCTCTCCCATATTGTTTTCCAATTTTCCCAGCAGTTTTTGTCAAATAGTGGATTTTTGTCCCAAAAGTTGGGCTTTTTGGGTTTATCATACACTCATACATTCCTCACTCATTCTTATTTAGATATACTTCTTTCCCTTTGGCTTATCCAATTCAATTCATCCTTTCAGCTCCAATCAAATCATACCTCATCCATAAAACAATCCCCAGTTACTCTAGCGGCTAGAGTCTAACCTATAACATCTCCTTTCTCTAAAACATACAGCCAGTAATTAAGTAGGCCCACCCTTCCACCAGACTGGAAAAAAAAGAAATGATGGAGAAGATACTATGAGAGTATAGTCTTTTCTCCTTTGGCTCCCTCTCTTCAGACATACCACTCTCCTGGTTCTCTAATTTAAGTATTCTTACTCTATCTCTTCTCCTTGTTTTTTTTTTGTTTTTTTTTTTTTAACCCTGCCTTCTTAGAATTGATACTAGGTATCGGTCCCACAACAGAAGAGAGCAGTAAAGGCTAGGTGATTGGGATTAAGGGACTTATCCAGGGGTTACACAGTTAGGAAGTATCTTGAGATCAAATTTGAACACAGGATTTCTGTTATCCAAGCTTGACTTTCTATCCATTGAGCCACCTACCTGTCTCCATTCCTCATCTTTTTCTGAATCCCTTCATGGGGTTTATCTTTGGCAATTGACAGTCTCGTTCATTTTCATAGCTTCAGCTATCACCCCTACATAGATGATTCTTGAATCCAAAGCTCTCTTGCTACTCCTTTTCCTTCCCTTCTCTTTTTCTTCTTTCCTTCTTCCCTCCTTCCTCTTCTCCCTTCTCCTTTCCTTCTCTTATCCCTTCCTCTTTTCCACTGTTGTTTTCTTCTCCCACCCCAACCTTTCCCCTAGGTTTTTATAACACTTTTATTTCCTTGGTAAATCTTCCTTTGAAACAAGTTCACTTTTTCTGCTGATTACTTATTTTCCAAGTTATATTTTATTGACTTCTTTTGTTTATATATGTTACGATAGTTGCTTCTAGAGAAAATGTCCCCAACTCCAGATAGTCTTTCTTTTTAACAGAGAAAGATAGGTAAAACATACCAACATGACATGAAATATAACAGTACGCAACAATTCCTGCCTATTGTCTCCTATTTTTCCAATGAAAAGTAGGTAGTACAAATGTTTCCTCACCATTTCTTTAGCATCAAAATTGGTCATTAAAATTGCAAAGCACATTCTTAATTTTCTTCTTAGTTTACTGTGGTCATTGTGAGTGTTGTTTTCTTGCTTCTGCTTTTCACTTTTACCAGTTCTTCTGTGTTTCTGTGAATTCCTTATATTTATAATTTCTCATGGTACAATAATGTTCCATTACATTTTTTTTTTAATTTTTTTTTTAAACCCTTAACTTCTGTGTATTGACTCATAGGTGGAAGAGTGGTAAGGGTAGGCAATGAGGGTCAAGTGACTTGCCCAGGGTCACGCAGCTGTGAAGTGTCTGAGGCTGGATTTGAACCTAGGACCTCCCATCTCTAGGCCTGGCTCTCAATCCACTGAGCTACCCAGCTGCCCCTGTTCCATTACATTTTGTTCATTCCTCCATTGATAGGGAACTTTATTTCCAATTTTTCATATAGCTTTGTTTTTGATACCTTTCTCAAACTCTAGACACAACTTTGACTGTTTATAGGACATCTCTACCTAAATGTCCCAACAAAACCAAAACGATCTCACTATCTATACCCCTAGATCTACTTTTTTAGTTTGTTTTTTTTTTGATCTGGTTCCACCATTCAACCAGTCTTCCATTTTCAAAGCCTTTTGTTACCTTTGCCTCTTTATTCTCCTTTACCTTTTATCTTGTTTGTTACTAGGTTTTATTGATACTGCCTTTGGAGGCCTTTCATCTTGCTCTGATCACTATTATTGTCCTAGTCTAGGATATTTAGTACCCACTTAAATTTTTAAGTTCTTCTACTCCAATCCATTCCTCTTAACTCCTGCCAGAATAATTGATCTGCCCATTTTACTCCATTCAAAAATCCTTAGTGTCTTCATGTAGTACCCATTAAATTTAGTTTGGCTTTTCATTCAGGGGTCTAAAATCTGAAGCTTCCCTCCTGTTTCAAATTCTTCAGCCTTACGCCATACCAATATTGTTTCCTACCACCTGTTGTATGTTTTATCCAAATTTCAGTGATTGCTATCTCATAAATATGCCTTGCTCAAAACATCTCTATTTTAGCTTACATTGTAATTTATATCTGATAAGTCCTTCCTTTCCCTTCTCACCTATAGAAATCCTATTCATCTTTTGAAGTTGAACTCAAATATGAAGCCTTCTCTAAACCTTATCCTTCTTCCCTCCCTGCTTTCCCAATCAATAATGACCATTACCCCCTTCAAACTCACATAACACTTTGTACTGTCATTTATTAGCCGTTTCCCAATTGATGGGAATTCAGGCTTTCTGAAGTTCTAAATAAATTTGATTTCTATACATTGTTCTTTATCCAGGTACTAATTTCTTCCCTCAAACTACTAGATTAGTCAAATAAACTTTTTCTTTACCTCTATCATGTTGTCCTTTCTGCTGTCTTACTATGTTTAATGATCCTCTCCTTGGTTATGTATTCCACTAGTTTTCTGGTTATGAAAGAGTTATTAGTAGTCCAAAGTGTACAATATCTAGAATCCCTTCTTTAAACTTTCTTATGGATGGTTATTACAGCAGTTATATTTGTGAAAAACTGAAATTGTTTGGAGTAAGCTAAGGATCCAAGGTATAAAATAGTACTTGTTCATTATATAGAAGATCATGAAAGCACCAATAAAATATCAAGGTCATATATAACTTTTGTATAGTACTTTAAAGTTTGTGAAGCACTTTATAAATATTGTCTCATTTGATCCTCAAACCACTTTCAGAGAGGTAGGTGCTGCTATTATTACTCATTTTTACAGATGAGGAAATTGAGGCAACCAGGTTAAGTGACTTGTTGAGGGCCTCACAGCTAGTATGTATCTGAGATAGGATTTGAACTTGGGTCTTCTTGAGTTTCTCTGGTGTTCAATTTATGTTAAAATTCCTTGGCAAACGGGGCAGCTGGGTAGCTCAGTGGATTGAGAGCCAGGCCCTAGAGACAGGAGGTCCTAGGTTCAAATCCGGCCTCAGACACTTACCAGCTGTGTGACCCTGGGCAAGTCACTTGACCTCCATTGCCTACCCTTACCACTCTTCCACCTATAAGTCAATACACAGAAGTTAAGGGTTTAAAATTTAAAAAAAAAAAATTCCTTGGCAAATTAGGGAAGATATAAATAAAATGGTAGAAATATTCAGACTTATAATTCCAAATAACTGTATCTGTTGTTCCAATTTAAATTAAGCATATAAAAGTTCTTTTATAAGCACTAAAATAAATAGATGTTTGGCCTTGGTGACTTAATTTATATAAAAAGAAAATGAAGAATGCTTAGGAGATATGTGTGTGTGTGTGTGTGTGTGTGTGTGTGTGTGTGTGTGTGTGTGTATACACTAAGTACATTCTTGCCCTTGGGAAAGAGGAAAGTAGAGATTTTCTTTCTAAATATCCTTAGAGCTAAATATACTTACTCATCTTGTTTTCTCACTGTTCCTGGCTAGAACAAGAGAAACCTAATGTCCTAAGGAAATGAGTCTGAATGAAAAACTTGTATATATCACATATTCTATTCCATGCTAACTATGGAGTGCAAAGTTTCTTCCTTATTTTAAAAGACTGGAGAAGTCCTAATATGGCCCATGGACTGAATTAGTTTGATATGTGAACTTGAAATACTTTCTGGTATGGATGCTAAGTATGAAGAGTTCTTGAAATTGGTTTTTGTTCTACTCCTTTGAGGACTCAAATTTGCTTGCTCAGAACTTTACCGATATCAGAGCTTAGTCTGACTTCTACATAATCTGTCATTATTTATTAAATGGTGTAAAGGAGCCAAATAAATATGGATCTATTGAGATTTGTTGCTTGTGTACCTTTTTTTTTTGACCTAAATACTTTTTCCTCCATATACATATAGGTTCGTAATACAGATCCCACTGATCCAAATAGAGAGATGGTCGTTCAACTTTTGGATGACTTCAAAATCTCAGGAGTGAATGGAACCCGTATCCTTTTAGAAAATTATCGTGGGAATGAAATTGCTGTATGGTTGACTTTTCAGCTTAGAGAAAGGAATGGCATTGGTAAAACATAATTACTGTCATACTAAGCCTCAATGAAGCTGTTCTTTTTTGACTTTGGAGCATATGAAAGGCGTGTGGATTTCAAGTAGTCATTTTTGGGATTTTTGTTCCATTATCTTTCCATGTCATGATAACTGCATTATTTAGTTAAAACTTTCAACTAAATAGGCAAAAGGATTTACACAGGAGGGGAAATTTTTTTAGGAAATTAGGCAATTGTTACCTACAAAATATAGCACAAATACCCTATTGTAAAACTTTTCTCCAAAGAATCTAGATGGCAAATAATTTCTGAATATAAATCCAGATTTGTTTTGGTTAAAACAATCATCTACCTTCGAACACTTCTATTCTATATCCTATGTCTTCATTTTGGCTAAAGAAAGCAACTTCGTTATTTGCATCCAAAACATTTAAAAAAAAAAGTTTTGCATCTATTTTATGCTAAAAAACAAACACACACAAACGGAATTGTTGGGCTAGCTAAGTGGCTCAGTAAATTGAGAGCCAGGCCTAGAGACAGGAGATCTTGGATTTAAATTTGGCCTTAGTCACATCTTAACTCATATGACCCTGGGCAAGTCACTTATTAACTGCCATTTCCTAACCTCTATTGCTCTTCTGTCTTGGAACTGATATATAGTACTGATTTTGACAGATGGTAAAGGTGAAAGAAAGAAACTGAATTGTTTTAGATTTTGTAGCTTAGAGAAACATACCATTTTAGGACTAGAAAGGTTCTTAGGATTGGTCTTGATAAGTTAATATGGACACCCTTTCTGACTAAAGTTTGTATCTAAGCAAAAGAGCAGAAAAAAACTAAAAACCTAATTGTAAGGTTATTACAGCAGTTATATTTGTGAAAAACTGAAATTGTTTGGAGTAAGCTAAGGATCCAAGGTATAAAATAGTACTTGTTCATTATATAGAAGATCATGAAAGCACCAATAAAATATCAAGGTCATATATAACTTTTGTATAGTACTTTAAAGTTTGTGAAGCACTTTATAAATATTGTCTCATTTGATCCTCAAACCACTTTCAGAGAGGTAGGTGCTGCTATTATTACTCATTTTTACAGATGAGGAAATTGAGGCAACCAGGTTAAGTGACTTGTTGAGAGCCTCACAGCTAGTATGTATCTGAGATAGGATTTGAACTTGGGTCTTCTTGAGTTTCTCTGGTGTTCAATTTATGTTAAAATTCCTTGGCAAATTAGGGAAGATATAAATAAAATGGTAGAAATATTCAGACTTATAATTCCAAATAACTGTATCTGTTGTTCCAATTTAAATTAAGCATATAAAAGTTCTTTTATAAGCACTAAAATAAATATATCACATAACCTTGTTTGGAAGTTTGCTCACAGACAGACATAAGCCCATTGGATTTTTAGTTCCATTTCAAGGAGGGGATTGAATCCTTCGATTATATTTCTTAGCAATGATCATACCCACATTTCTGCAGTTGTTATTCATCCCCTTTCTCTTTTTCCTGTCTGCCTCATTTTGTTACTCCTCAAAGGTCCAACTCTCCCTTCTGTACCCATCTCTGCTTGAATTTTAGCCATCTTTACTGTAAGGTTATGTTTCTTATCAGCACTTTTCCTTAACTATTTTGTGTTTTTGGACTTTGTTTCTCCCCATGAAAGGTAAAGGTGGCAACAGCATGTTATGATAGCCTAATCATGTGATCATTGTATTTTTATTGAAGGCCTGGATGATGTCAGTATTAGCAAACTAATTTCATTACTACTCTAGTCTTTATAGATCAAGCAACAAGCATTTACTGAAGTCACTAAATTCCATTTATGTTCCAAGATAGAGAATATATTTTATTTTTCCTTCATATTTCTGTGATTGTGCTTTCTGTTTTTTGGTATGCCAGTATTCCTCCTCTTTTATTTCCTTAATCAACTCATAAGATATCTGTATGGTATTTGAAGTTTTGGGCCATCACCTACTCAAGTGGATTATCAAGTCAAATTATCAAGGACTTCCACTTCCATGTGTCAAAAAAATCATCCAACAAGTATGTATTCTAGTCTTAGTTATTCTGTGCTGAGGTCATTTTCTCTGGTATAGGGAATATGTCAATTTCCAAGATTAGTTTATATATTTTAATGAAAATTGTATTGACTTTGCATTTTGTCTACAAAGTTGGTCATTGCAGTGGAGACCTACACACACACACACACACACACACACACACACACACACACACACACACACACACACACCTCCTTGCAAAGGTAAGAGAATACAGATGTGTGGAACACAATATGTAATGTAAAATTAAAAAAAAATTTTTTTAAGTTTTGGACTTTTTTCCCCCTTCCTCTTTATTATAAGGGATGGTCCTTTGAAGGAGGCTAGATAGAAGGAAGGTTGATTAGAAAAACCAAAGATATCTGTCAAATTTTAAAAGTATAACATTCTAGGATAATAACATCCAAGGATTCTTAATCTGAAGTCTATGGATATCTTTTGATCCTGCCCTTTCTCCTTTCATTCTTTAACTCCACACCAGTGTTTTGCTTTTAATCACTACCCTCAATCCTCCTCCTTTCTATTAATTCCCTTCCTAACACCACAGAGGTCTTATGGATATCATAAGGGCAGATTTTAGTTTCTGAATTTGGATAGGAAAAAAATTTATATCTTATTTTCACTAACTTCTAATGGAATTTAGCATTTCCTATGGATTCCTGTGAAAGCAGGCAACAAGCACTCTTAGAAAGGGGGTCTATGATACAAAAAAAGGCTAAGAACTCTTGTTATTACATACATTTTTATAAATTAAGAAGTTGTGATCTTCATATGGGAGATTACTTACCTGGAGTGTACAGATAAGGAAGAACCTCTCCTCTTAATTCCAAAACAAGCATTCTTTATTCTATACATGCAAAGCCAATGCTTTTAAAAAAATTGATTTTTTTTTTTATGTTACTGAGTCAGCTTTCTAATTTGTTTGCTTTAAAATAGAACTTTATAGTTGCCTCACAAATTTATTTTCTGTGTAAAGGTTTTTGAATAGTGAGAGAAAAAGTAGGGCCTTTTGCTTTTAAAAATTAGATGATGTTCTTTTATAGAAAAATTACTACATTCATTATGCTTTCCTGATGTGTTGGTATATTAAATAATTGTAACTACTAATTCATAAAGTATCCTTACATTTTAAAAAGTTTAGTGATGCATTTTGTTTCATCCAGAATTGTAGGGGAAAGTTTTCTAGTTCAAGTGCCCAGAGGGCAAATTCAAACTCTCTGTGCCCCTCCCTCTCCTCTCCCTCCCTCCCCCCCCTCCCCAATTACCTAAGAGAGCTGAGCTGAAGGAGGAAGTGCTTGCTTTGGGCTTCTGGACTAAGGAACAGGGCATGTAAAAATGTCCTTGGGCACTGGGAAGAGGGGGAAACAGAGCAGTTTTCCTGAGTGCTGGCTTGGCAATATGTCACCTACACCAGTTTAGGCATTTTTCTTACAAAGTACATTCCTCCCAAAACAGTATGTCAGATGTTAATAGGAAAGTTATATACTTTAATGATGAACCAGTCAGTGGTGCTTCCATTCTGTGGATGTTGTTTGAGTATCGTTGTTTCTCAGTGTACAGTATCATTCTTTAAGAAGATCAAAAAAATTTATAGGTATTCACAGACATTTTTAGTATTTCGGCTATTTAAAAATTTTAGTTAGAGAATTTTACAGTTGGGAAACCAAGTTAAGATTGAGATCAGAATGAATTGCAGAAAGAGACTATGGTACTACTGGTTGGTTAGTTCTGCTACCTTGAATAAATTGCTTCATTCCTCCAAACTTCATCTTCCTCTGTAAAATGAAAGGTTTGGATTAGGTCAGGTCTAAAATTCTGTGATTTAAACCAGTGGCCAGACTAGGAATTAAATTTTTATATTCTGTTGTCCTTTCTGATTTTTACACCTACAATGAAGGACAATGGCACATGTGGGATTTTGAACTTGAACTATCACACATTGGCTTACATCCCCAGTCACACCTGAAATACATTGCCAAACAGAATGAATTTGAAAAACTTGATGAGAGTTCTTTGCCCCCAAATTCTTATCATTATTATTGCAATAATATCCATTTGACTTTTGACTATTTAAAATCATTAATTTTATTCTTCATGGTTGGAAAGTTATCCGCTATAAGTGTTCTTGGAAATCATTATTTGTGCCACATTCTAACCGAACTGTCTATTTACAATGCATCTATTCCTCTTTTATCTTAGGTTCTGCAGGGACTGGATTATCTACATACCAAGTGCCGTATTATACACACTGACATCAAACCAGAAAACATTCTTCTTTCTGTAAATGAGCAATATATCCGAAGGCTGGCTGCAGAAGCAACAGAATGGCAGAGATCTGGGGCTCCCCCACCTTCTGGCTCTGCAGGTTGTTTTTCTTTTTGGAATCTGCCCTTAAGAGTTTATAACATATAAAAATGTTTTTATTCCCATCCTTTTACAATATAGAACATTCTAAAAATGATTTAAATTACAACAAAATACTCTTCCTTACAGGACACTAACTTTCCTTTATGGTCTGATGTTTTGTTAAGTCTTGTTTTGTTTGTGTCTTATCTTATTATAATGATTTACATTCTTAAGGAATAATTGGGAGTTATCTGTGACACTGAAGAGTTTACAGTTACTGATCACTTAAAATTATAAACACATAGAAATTATAAACAATTTGAGAAACTTCATACTGAAGTTGAAGGCTTCTTAGCCTTAGGTTGAATTGAGACAATTTGGCAAATCTTACTTATATTGAGAATAATAATTCCTGACAACTGTGTCCAACACATACAGTCCTGTCAGATAATATATACTCTTTTGGGACCATTTGCCGTCAGATGAGTTTTCTAATAGTTTGTTATCAATAATCATTAGAATTATTTTATCAGAGACTCTGATGAGTCATAAATATACCCAATGGAGGAATTACCTGAATTTTTGTACATTTCAAGTATAGGTTTTACCTTATATTTATCTTATATTTACTTATATTTACTACCCTCATTTATGTTAGCAGCTAAATGGTATCAGACCACTTCCTAACCCTCATGTCCCTTGATTGTTATTTTCCTTCCTTCCTTTGTTTCTCTTTTTTTCCTTCTTTTCTTTTCCTTTACTACAGTTTAGGAAAATTTTTCATCCTTTAAAAAGTCAAGAAAAACAGTAGTAAAATACAGTATATACATAGACAGTTTCTTTTCATTTTATTTGTGTTACACATTTTTCAAACATGTTCTTCACAGATACGTAATAGAGATTTCTGGTGCATAGGGTTTTTCTGGTTCATGGTATTAATGTATGTACTTAGATTTTATTTTTGTTTGTGTTTTTTTTCCAGTCAGTACTGCTCCCCAACCTAAACCAGTGAGTATGCTGCATTTATATATTTAACTCTAGTCTGTGGTCATGGAAGTTTTTCTCTGGGATAACAATTTGGTCATATCTAACCATTCAAAATTTTTTGTCCTTACTAAATGTCCTCTTGCATGACTCCCTTTTGCTGCCTCATATGCAGTTTCTATTGCCCAGTTTTCTGAATCTTAGACCAAAAAAAAAAAGACTTGGTTCATTTCAAAGGCCAAGATTTGTATTCATGTTCAAGACACCATTCTTTAAAATGAATGTGATGAGGCTATACTGAGAAATGACTTGTTGGAGAAAGTGAGAATTAAGAATTTAATCAGCATATCACTGGGTCTGTGATAATGGATTAGAGCATTTCTTTTCTGTAATCTCACTACAGGCAGACAAAATGTCCAAGAATAAAAAGAAGAAATTGAAAAAGAAGCAGAAACGCCAAGCTGAGCTACTGGAGAAACGAATGCAAGAAATAGAGGAAATGGAAAAAGAATCAAGCCCTGGACAGAAACAGCCAGGAAAACAGAAACAAGCTGAGAGTCCTATTGAGAGAGTCTTGCTAGAGAACCCTTTAAGTACAGAAAACCAAGAAAAACTTGGTATGATCCAGTTCTTACAAGAATAATGTTAGGACAAATACCAAAATAATTTCTCATACTGTATTGTTAGGTTTTTCTGGGAATTTCCAGATTGCCTCAGAACTTAATGCTGAATTTCCTCTAAGAATTATGCAACGCAAAGCTGTTTCCCCTTTTTATAGTAAATCTAGGCCAGTAGTTCTCAAGCTTTTGGGTCTTAGAATCTCCTTTTGCTCTTAAAAATTGAGGACCTCCCCCAAAGAGCTTTTGTTAATTTGGGTTATATCTGTCAATAGTTACTATATTTGAAATTTAAATTCTTTGTATGAAAATAGTTTTGATCTTGTAGAGACCCTCTGAAAAATTGTCAGGGAATCCCTGACCACACTTTGAGAACTGTTAGTCTAGGGTATCAGTTATTAAGATAATGCTGCTTCCTGTCATTTGATAAAGGGGAATATTAAAGTTCACTCGTTTTCTTAACAAGCTATCGGTTTTAATAATAGTTTTTTTTAATATTTTTGTTTCTTAATATAATTTCTTCTTTTTTTTGGCCTTTTTTGTGTGTTCTTGGTTTGTATCCCAGAAGAGGAAAATGTCATTGAACATGAGCAGACCCTTATAATGGAAGGCAATCCTGAGAGTGTTTCAACAGAAATCAATTGCAATGGAGTGGTTGGAATTGCTAATTATGTCGAATGCAATAATGAAGAGTCATTGAGGCTTAAGGAAGACCATCATAATGCCAATGAATGTGATACCCAACCTTTGAAAGAGGAAGAAGTTAGCTTCCCAAGCTCCCAAAATGGAGAGAGTGGTGCATCTCAAGAAATAGCAGACTCTTGTACAGCTTTAAGTTCTGGGGTATCAGACACTATGTTATATCAGCCATCTTCAAGTGAACACTCAGTAGAGCAATCATTCAATGAGCAGGAGATCAGCCAGCTGCAAGAGAGCATCCGGGCAGAGATACCCTCTGAAGATGAAAACGAAAATAATGGACCATTGGATAACAAAGGTACCCAAGGTAGCCCAAAGAGTGTAAAAACACTTTTTTTTCCTTTAACGACAACATTTGTTGTTCCTGCTGGAGCTGAAGCATAACCACCTGTGCTGTCTCCCAGAGGTGAACACAGAAGTTGCAGAGCCAGTTGCAGTGTGTAAGCAGCCAGCTATCAATTTCAGGGGTTTTCACTTTCCACCAGCATGATCTCTAAAGGGGACTAAAGAGAAGGGGATGTTTTTTCATTGATGATGAAATGTGTCACTGTCATTCAGGGAAAAATAGAGCCCATTGAATATTTGGTGGGTATGGTAGTTGCTTCCAAGGTAAAGCTGCTGAGTTCAGGTTCTGGAGGAGTTCTCATGCTCTCCCTATATTAGATATCGTAGTTATCAATCAGGGGCTCTGTTTGTTGTCTGTGAGAATTTTGTGGCAGATGGTGTTGTTTCTGGGTTGACGATTATTGTTCTTGTTAATTTGTACATATTGTCTTCAGGAAAATCTTCTGCTGGGAATTTTCTTCTTAATCCCCTTGAACCCAAAAATGCAGAAAAACTCAAAGTGAAGATTGCTGATCTCGGGAATGCGTGCTGGGTGGTGAGTTAAATGTGTTCCTGCTTCCTGATGGCTCACTTATCCTCTAAGAAAGTGACTCCTCTCATGAGCTCAGGTTTCCTATCTCCAACCATCTGTGAGACAAAAAACACCCTTCTATGACACAGTAATCTCTCCCTATCAAATCACCTTTCCTCCTTGACTCCTTCATTTCTGTCCAGGGAGCTGGGCCATTGACCATTTTTCTGTTGACTTAGATTTATTGACTTGGAGTCATTCTTTACTCTCCTGCTCTCATTTATCTTCCATATCTAATCTACTGCTAAGCCCTATAGATGATGACTCATGTCATGTCTGTCTCCTTTCTTCCATCATACCACAGCCACCCTTTGTGAGTCCTCCTCACCCCTTGCTTGTTTTAGCCTTTTCACGAGTGAGTCTCCTTATAGCCAGCCTCTCTCCTCTAGTCCATTGTCAATACCAGCTGTCAAAGTGTGATTCTTAAGCACAGTTTCTAGCAACTTCCTGATCCTGAATCTTGAGTGGCTTCCTCTTTCTGTTTTAAAGATATCATATCTTACATGTAAAACCCAGCAGAATTGCTCATCAGCTCCAGGAGGGGGGAGGGATGAGGGAAAGAAAAGAACATGAATCATGTAACCATGGGAAAACATCCTTAATTAATTCATTAGATTGCTTTTGAGAGAGTAAAGACATCATTTTAAAAAAAGTGAACCTTTTTCCAGAAACACTACTTACCCTTTATGCCATCTAAGTTTCAGCCAAATGAACATGAGCATCTTTTCCTTGTATATGGCATTTCTTTGCTTTCCTCCTCCCACAATGCTCCCATTATCTTAGCCCTCTCCACAGCTCAGCTTAGGTACTGGCCCCTTCATACAAGAGGCTTTTATTCCTCTACTTCTTAGTGAGTCATTCTCTCCTACCCCACCCCCAATCACTTTGCTATCCTTCCTGCCACCATAGAATGCAGGCACCTTGAAATTGGGGTTTTGTCTTTTTATCTCTAGTCCAAAGCATAAGTCCTAGAACACTGGTTGTGCTTAAATAAATGCTTGCAATATTGAATCGAGTATGTTTTGAGCCCAATTAGTGGTGTGAGAATTGGTCATTTGTGCCTTTTTCCTTCCCCCATTGATAATGTCAGTCACAAGATAATTAATTTTAAAAGAAGTTTTTACATCATAAACTTACTAGAGAGTTATTTGAAGGTTTAAATGCCTATCACAGGCAGTATTACAATGCACTTTAAGAGAAGAACTTAGAAACAAGCTTATGAAATCTTGATAATTTGTTTTTTTTTAAATCATTTAAATCATTACAGTGTAACATGTAATCTAGCCCTCTGCCCTTAAATATTTTAAAGCATACATCCATTACTCATGACTTCAGTAATCATCTTCATGGCAGTCACTCCCAAAACTTCATCTGTGCTCTTAATTCTAAACACCCATATCCTAGTATGTCAGAGACTGAAATGATCATTTTCTCACTAAGAACATCTTCTCCCAGCATTTCCGTTAGTGGGTCACCATTCTCATGACCACCCAGGGTCACAAATTCTGATTCCCTGCTACCTTAGAGTTGTTTTAAATTCATTTCTGTCCTTGTTCCTGGATCCAGTAATTTACCAGGTTGTACCCTGCGAATTGTCAGCAAAATGTAACCAGTTTTATCTCTTGGATTTGATTCTTGTTCTATGAACACTACTTTAAATTCAGCTCTTTACCATCACACTTCTGACCTATATTTCTTCAAAATCTTTACAGGCTAGCACTCCTAGCAACACAGCTGCCACATTAAACTTTCCATAACAATGTCTTCATTTTTCTGATCTCCTGCTCAAGAATATTGAGAGAGTTTTCTTGGCTATGAGATCAAATCAAGAGTCCTCAGCCTGGCGGTCGGTTTTCTTGTCTTATCTATCCTTTAGCTCCTCCTCCAACATGAATCTTCTTGATCATGTTCCGAGATCTTTACTTGCTTTGCTTCCTGAAATTTTTTTCAGCACATCTTAATCCTACATTCTCTTCGAGGCTCAGTTCAGTACTGTCTTCCTATATAAGTGTTTTCTTTTGCTTTGGAATCACAGTGATTCCATCTTTATTCTAATTTCTTTTAACACCTATGTATCTATTAGCATGTTATCAGCATTGATTTCATTAATACATTAAGGTTCTCAGGTTTTCATGTGCCATGTATTTGAGGAATCTATATAAATTATCTACCCATTTTTATTCTAAGAAATGATTTTTAGTTTCCTTTAAAAAGTAGCATTATTCCCAACCTAAATTCGTGTTCCTAAAGGAAAATTCTGCTTAAAACTAATAAAACTAACTTGTAACTTAAGAATTTAGAGTAGGTAGCCTGATTCAGTAAAAAGCCCTGGAATTTATGTCAGTGGATCTGGGTTCACATCCCAGCACTGATGCTCGCTATCTATGTGACTTTAGGAAAGTCACTTAAAATTTTAGGATCTCCTATTCTTTAGGCTTAAATGTGATAGATTTTACAGTTTCTCCCAGGCCTTACTTATGTAAAACTTTATTTGAATAGTTTTTTAAACTGTCATTCTGTGACCCATATGTCACTTTCTAAGAATAAATGAATTTTAATATTTTCCCTTGTTTGCTTCATTTATTTCAGCATAAACATTTCACTGAAGATATTCAGACAAGGCAGTATCGATCCCTGGAAGTACTCATAGGATCTGGTTATAATACTCCTGCTGACATTTGGAGCACAGCATGTATGGTAAGTTTTGCCATTTCTTGGGCTTCTCTATTTGACTATATTTTGCCCTAGAATAAGGATTTGGTGGTTTATGATATAGCTGCTGACATCTAAAATCCAGCATCTAGTCATTTAGGTTTTAGCTGCATCTGAAGCACCTGGTGTGTGCCAGTCACTTCCTTCCAAGTCCCCCTATTAAGATGAATTAACCAAATAAGCAATAGCTTAGGAAGCAGTTGCAGGGTAGAAGAGGTGATTAGAAGGTTTGGTTCAAATGCTTTTGTTGTATGCTCTCTACCTCTAATTCTTCTGGAAATGCTTGCAAAACAGTTTTCACCTTCCTGAACTGCCTGACAAAAATATTGGAAGAATTCTTTGTACAATTTCAGCACTGGCTATATTTTAAGAGCTACAGAACTAAAATGGTCAACCCTCAGGAGTATTTAATTGCTTGTCTATAATCATTAGGCAGTTTTAAAAGTGTCATTGGCAAGTATTAACAATGTTTCTAAGAATGATAATTAAAAGAGTAGAGTTTTAAGGATACAATATGATGGTACAAAGTTTGTTCTTTTAAAGCATTTCCATGGGAACATGAAAATTCTTTTATAGTAAGGCACAAAGAAGAATGATAAATAATAATGTAATTTTTAAATTTAGAGGCAATATAAATTACTTATTTCACCAAAAGTATGAGAGGAGTTGCATCAAACCATCCTGATCATTTTGGGAAAACTTTGAACTTCTGAAATTGTACTACTAGAAAAGGAACAACCAAAAAGTCTCTTTCCTCTGTACTTAAACCTCTCTCTTCACTTGTTCTTCTTGGTAGCCTTCTCAAGTTTGTTCTCTTCTACGTAGAGAAAATAAAGCTTTGGAGACCTGAGCTTTGCAGAAGATGGAGAAAAATGCTTTTTCACCTATCACCACTCGCACCTTGACTTGGTCAATCAGACCTGCTCTAAATTCACTTTCCTCCCTTCTTCCCTCTCTAATCTTAACCCTATCATTCACCAATTCATTCTTACATTCTTGAATCTTTTGGCCTATTGCTATTCATCTTCTTGCCAGATTTATGTGCTGGATTCCTCCCATTATCTGACTCTTCTACCTGTATTCATATGCTTCTGAATGAAGGTAAAGGAAGTCATACAACTGTGCTAAGTTGGGAACACAATAAGTTCATGTTACCCAGTTACAGCTAGGCTATCAATGTCCAACAAAGTTGTCAATCCTTTTATTCCCTAATTGGTTCCCCATCTCACTCTCCCACAAAAGCTCTTTCCAGACAACTTCTTCTTTCCTCAAATCTCCTACTCTCTCCCTCTGGCTTTTCTTACTGAGGAGAGGAAGCTATTAGATATGAATTCCCTGCTGCTCTAATCTTTGCCTCAAAACCCCAATATAATCATCTCCTTGCCTCTAACAAAGATGTGATCCTTCCCCTTGCCAGTAGTATAACCCCTCCATGTAAGCCAGAGGCGCATATAGAGTCAGAAAGGCAACCTGCGTTCACATCCTACTTCTAAAACTAGCTGCATGCCTGGCCATGGGCAAATCACTTGATCCTCTTTGAGTCTTAGTGAAGATACTTCTGATTTTTAGAGGCATTTTTCCTTTTAATATGCTCAAATCTGATTCTCTTGCTTTCGTTTTGTTTTTTAGCCCATTTAGTATGCTTTTGCCCACCTAAACCAAACAAAACAATTCTACTCCTTTGAGACAACAATGTTTCAAATATTTGAAGATGTTATTGTGTCATCTTTTCTAGTCTTGGCTCTTCTCATTCCTTCAATGAATCCTTTGTTTTGAGGCTTTTCAACATTTTAGGCCCCCTGTGTTGGATGTACTCTGGCAGTTGTCTTTCCTAAAATCTAGTTAGTGCCTGATTTAGTACTGAAAAATTTGTGGTTGTGATTGTTCCAGGTGTGATATGATAAAGAACAAAATAAAGTAATATGATGACCAAAAGAGCTAACACCATCTTTCAGATGTATTATTGGAAATATAGTATCTAGGCAAGAGTAATGTAGGACTTTGTCCTTTCATCTATTAAATTTTTTCATAACACTTGGTTTATTCTGACTGTGATCATTTGGATCCTCCCCCATAATAGCTGTTCCTCTTCTCTACATGTCCTCTTCAAATTGATAAGCACACCATATGTCTTTAGCCAAATAATGACAAGTTTTATAGGACCAAAATAAGATCAGTAGGGCACTTCACTCAAGATATCACTTTAGGTTGATGTCCATTAATTATTTGTCTCAAATTGAGCTTAAGTATTTCCCTCTCAGCATATTATGAAATGTGGTCACTTTCTTATAAAGAATTTCTATCATTTCTTTTTTCCTAGTCACTTTATCCTGATTGGTCAGAATCAGATTTAGATTCACAGGTCTTTTCTGAAAGATAAAATGATCATTAAAACATCCTTAAAGAGACCCTACCTAGTGTTACTGCCCTTTTCCCTTTGACACTTAAAATTGAAGTAGTGACAGTGACAAAAGTGTCAATGAATATTGTAGTAGTAACAACAACAAAAAGATTATGAGAAATATAATTGGATTTCCCTGGCCCAGGCACCCCTCCAAGGGACAGCTGAATTGTGGCTGGAAGGTAGCTATCATGACTCATGTTCCCTGTCAGTTTTGCTGGGATTCCATTTCAGAAGCTAAGGATATCATTGAAAGGTGTGCATAATGTGTGACTTGGGTTCTGATGCTCAAACCCTTTGGTTTAATACCAAATGCATTTTTGCAATTTATAGTTAGGAAATCTGACCATTTTATGGTACCACAAACCACCAATCCAACTAATGGTCATATTTAGTTGTACTAAATGAGCTTTTATAAATGGTTCTTAGTTTGGAACCTTAAATTACTATTTCCTCACAGATTCCATACTATTTCTGCTCATTCAACTTCAAAGCAAATCACAAGCATGGTCTCATTACCATGCAAACAAATACTCAACTTAGATATCAGAGTGAAGTTTGCATCTTCCCAGATAATTTTTCTTTATGCATCTCTGACACTTCCTGATTTCTCTACCATCTTGAGGTAAGAATCCTTCCTTGTAACAGACTACAAGCAGGTTGAACAAATCATATTAGCCATAACTAACAGTTAAGTTCTTATTCTTATAAATAGTCCACAGTCTTTTTGAGAAAAAGTATTAGTGTTTTTTAGCATCAGTCCTTTGAAGTCACAATTTGGCATTAAAAGGTATCAGTGATAGTTCTAATATCTTTTGAGTTGTTTTCCTTAACATAGAGATGCTTTTATAAAATATTCTTCACTTATTCTGCTTACTTCACTGTGAAGTATTTATTTTTTACAGTGCAATAATATTCCATTACATATATCATTTTGGTGTATATTTGGTCCTTTCCCTCTGTCTTTGATCTCGTTGATGTATGTATGCTTAGAAGTGGAGCCAAAGGATATTCATAGTTCAGTGACTTTTTGCATTTATTCTCAAATTCTTTAAAGAATAGTTAGACTAGTTTGCATCTCCCCTAACAGTGCTTTAGCATGTGTGTCTAGCCACAACCCTGGCAAAATTTGCCATTTTCATCCTTTGTTGACTTTCCCAATTTTCTGTGAATGAGATGAAATTTCAATTTTATTTTGCATTTTACATATTAGCTCTGGTTATTTTCAGTGGACTATTTTTTCTCTTAAAAGTTTGTTTAATTTAGAATATTTTTTCATGGTTACGTGATTCATGTTCTTTCCCTTCTTTCCTCCCATCCCCCCTTCTGTAGCCAACGAGCAATTCCACTGGGTTTTATGTGTATCATTGATCAAGACCAATTTCCATATTATTAATATTTGCACTAGGGTGATCGTTTAGAGCAGTGGTTCTCAAACTTTTTTGACCTACTGCCCCCTTTCCAGAAAAAATATTACTTGGCCCCCTGGAAGTTAATTTTTAAAAAAATTTTAATAGCAATTAATAGGAAAGATAAATGCACCTGTGGCCATCACCGCTTCCCTGGATCGCTGTAGCACCCACTTTGGGAATCACTGGTTTAGAGCCTATATCCCCAATCATATCTCCATTGAACCATGTGATCAAGCAGTTGTTTTCCTTCTGTATTTCTACTCCCCCATTTCTTTCTCTGGATGTAGATAGCGCTCTTTCTCATAAGTCCCTCAGAATTGTCCCTGGGTCATTGCATTGCTGCTAGTAGAGAAGTCCATTAAATTCGATTGTACCACAGTGTATCCATCCCTGTGTACAACATTCTCTTGGTTCTGCTCCTTTCACTCTGCATCAATTCTTGGAGGTCTTTCCAGTTCACATGGAATTCCTCCAGTTCATTATTCCTTTTAGCACAATAATATTCTTTCACTGACAGTACCACAATTTGTTCAGCCATTCCCCAATCGAAGAGCATCCCTGGACTATTTCTTTCAATCTCTTCTTGCAGGACTTGTTAGTAATATATAAAAATGCCGATGATTTATGCATTTATATCATGCTGCCTTATTAAAATTATTGATAGTTTAAACTAATTTTTAAATTTCTAGACTCTTCTACAAAACATCTGCAAAGAAATCATTTTATTACCTCATTGTCCAATCTAATTCTTTTAATTTTTTTTCATGAGCTTGACTTCTTATGATAATAACCTATATATTTTTGTTGTTTGACCTTTATCAGAGGAATTTACTACAAAGATTTTCCATTTTACTGTTTCTCTAATTCATTGATTCCCAAAGTGGGCTCTACCGCCTCCTGATGGGTGCTGCAGCAATCCAGGGGAGTGGTGATGGCCACAGGTGCATTTATCTTTCCTATTAATTGCTATTAAAATTTTAAAAAATAATAATTTCCTGGGAGCTAAGTAATATTTTTTTCTGGAAAGGGGGCGATAGGCCAAAAATTTGGGAACCACTGCTCTAATTCCAACATCTTTTTTATTTTTGTAATTACAATTATTTATCTTTAAGGATCACCACTGTCCCTTATTTAATAATTCTCCCACTAGCCATGGCAATTTAAGAGTGTCTAGCTTTTAATTCTTTATGGTGTGACTTTATATATCTAATTCTTATTTTAATTTTGAGTTTATTTTAGCATAGGGTATGAGGTGTTGTTCTCAACCTGTGAAAGTATATTCCCAGTTTTCTGAGTAGTAGTTCTTGTTGAATAAGAAATCTTTGGCCCAGAAGTTTGTGTTCTTGGATTTATGAAATTCTAAGTTCGTATATCTGCTTCTAGTGGGTCTTAATCTGCTTAGCCTGTTAATAGTATCAGAAAGTTTAAAAAAAAAATTTAGTGTTTGGTCTAAATCTGAGATTCAGTGGGTAATAGGGAGCTCTAAGTAAAGAAACTTTCCACCAGTGTCAAAAGGCACCTAATCTACAACTTGGGCTCAGAGTTACCTGGGAACCAAGACGTTAAAGGGTCACAGAGCTAGGATGTGTTCAAGGCACAACTTGAATTCAAATCTTTGTGATTCTAAGGACAGCTCTATATCTACTCTGGCATTCTCTCTTTCCAGTTGAAGGTGCTTATTTTGTAATATGCTTTAAGGCCTGGAATCCCTCCTTCACTTGACCTTTTGTTCCTTTGTAATAACCAACTGGTATTTTTATAGTGCTTTAAGATTTGTAAAGCACTTGGCAAATATTATCTCATTCAGATGAATGTTATTTTTCAGGACCTCCAAAGGTACTTCTGAGCAGTTTTATATGGTACTACATACAGCTCTAAATCAATTTAGGTAGTGTTATTTTTTGTTGTTGCCATTGTATTAACCCAACCCCCTTAGACCTTTTAATATTCTTGGCTGAATCACTAAGATGGGAAAGCAGAGAAAGGAGACAGGCTAGCCATTTGAAAGTCGTCTCAGATGTCTTAGCAATAGCATACTAAAACTTTGGCCTTCTTGAAATCATATTGATTTGATATGGCCACCATACATTTTCAGCAAACTGAGGTTTCTTTGGAAATAATTAGAATCATGATCTGAATAAGAGTGACCCTGTCTTGATTAGGATAAAAGCAAATATTCATAAAATGATGTCAAAATTTAGTGATAAGGTCTCAGATTCTGTCCTCACATGCACAAAATGGTGCCAGATTTCAGGGATGAAGTCACAAACTAAATCTTTCTTCTATTTGCTGAGCTTTTATGTGAGGTGTTGTTTTGAAGAATTTCAGTCTGATTTGTCCCTATTACTAAACTGCTGTCTTTTCTTCAAATACTTTAATATTTTAGGAATCAGGATATTGCACAACATAAATTATTCTCTTAAGAGGTACTAAATAATTTTTTCCATTTTGGAAGGCTTATGGATACTCTTCAAAAGTATAATAATCTTGGCTATTGAATTGTTTCTTTTACCTATCAGAACATGAAATGGCCTTTTTTATTTCTGCAGTACAGTTGCTTTCTTTTGATAGTATAGTAATTGGATGCCTCCTACAAACTATTTTACTTTTTTGCACCTTTCATTAGGCCCTAGAACGAAGGCAAAAGATAAATAAATGATATGAAAGTCATAAATTTGGTACATTTTATGGTAGGCATACAATCTAGTTCATTTCTAATATAAAAAGTATTATCCCTCTTTTTTAACACTCATCTCTTACAGCCATACTATAATACTTGTTGAGGATTAGGGAATCTAATTATTACAAAACACATGTAGTTGATTCAGGAAGGCTTTTTTTATTTTTTTTTAAGCTGCAGTAAAATCTGGATCATTTAAGGTGTCACTAATTCATGCTGCTGGCTGACTGCCCAGCAGGGCCACCTCAGCACTGTTACTGAGATATCTCCTTTGATATTACTTGTATACAAGTCTTGGGAAATTGGGAGGAGAGTAGAGAACAACATAAATTATCTGAGGGTGTAGGTATCATGCCCAGCTAATAGACTTCCACAGCCAGAGCCATCCTTCTCCCCTCCCTCCCATCAAAGGAAAAAAAATCAACACAAAATCTGTCAGAATTTTAATGACAAGTAAAAAGAGAGGAGAGTTGGGTGCCATTGGATATAATGTCAGGATTGAATCTGAGAAACTTGGGCTGTGCACATCTGGAAAAGTCATGGAAAATAGGGATAACATTGGGTACCCACATAAATCAGACTTCTCCCTGACTGCTAAATACTAGGGTCAGCACACACAGTAAAAGAAAAAAACAGGTTTTACTTGCAAGTTAACTTGAGAACTTTGTTTAAGGTGGGGCATTACTCAAGTTCCCAGAGTCTCTCCTTTTTCTGATCCAATTTCTCTGTTAGACTGATCCTCTCATCTTACTTCTCCTTTTATACGTCTACAATCTAGAATGTTGATTCTTGTGTCAGGCTCTATCAGTAGAGCTGCACAGACTCAGTAACTAGAGTAGATTGCAGCAAGCAGTTTGGTTATCAAGACCTTTAGCCAGGCCTGAAATGGACCATGGTGAAGGATAGAGAATATGCAGTTCTTGTCAGTGCCCCTTTTGCTAGGGTTTCCCTGCCTCAGTATATTTGGCTGTACAATGGAATCCTTCCAGATCATTTTTTCTTCCACAAAAAGACCTATCAGACTCAAAGGCTCTTCTTTCCCAGTAACATTTATTTCTCCCCTTATTTGTACCCCAGTACCTCTTTAGGAGGAGTGGGGTGGAGGCTGATGTGTATGAGAGATGAAAGTGCACTGAACACTTGAAATTCCAATTAAATACATAATATATTACATTTGGTTTCAATATCTGCCATTGTGTGCTAGCCACTGAAGTTCTTTCAAATTGTGTTTCTCCTAAATATATTGCTGCTGTCATTGCTCCTTGAAGCCCTACAAAAATGACAATCATTGACTGTTACCCTTAGCAATAGTAATCAAATGGTGCAGTTGTACTATTCTGAGGTACAGTTCTTGTCCAGTAAAACTGTTTCTGTGCTCTGCTAGGTAACCCACTAATTACAGATATAGTCATACATTTCTTCTTTCTAGTAAATCTGACTTGGAATTTTATTATTTTTATTTTTTTACCAATAATATATATTAACAAATTTCTACACAAATTTTCTTAAGTTATGTGATATCTCCCTCCTTCCCTTACCTTACCTTCCCCCTCCCAGGGTTGGTTATATATGTATTATACAAAATGTTCATTGTCTGTCTTGGTGTGAAGATTCTCATTACCTGGGCCTGTGGAGAGGAGGGTTCAGTGGTTCTCTTTGAGAACAGCTGAGTCTTGAAGTCCCTTAGCACAGCTCTCAATAGAGAGGCAGAAGAAGTAGTCCTGTGCTGTGGGCTGAGGCTGGGTAAGGTGGGAGTCTTGGGTCACAAAGCCAGGTGTAGTTACTGAAGATGTATTCGTGATTGGGTCAGAGCAAGGCATCCAGCTAGAAAAGTATGTTGGAGTCAAAAGAACTATTTGACATCTGACCTCCTTAGCACTTTTTGGAAATGGTTGTCTATTTGTATAAGATTTCTAGTCCTACCCAGCTCTTGACAAGTCATTTAGACACTCCAGAAAGAGTTTACTTCACAATCTCAATAGTCTTCTCTCACCACATGAAACAGGTTAATAAATATTTAGAACTTCAAAATCTTAACCCTGTTCTCTCCCCCCACCCCCACCCCACCCCCAATTCCTTCTCATTCCCTCTGCTTTCTCTTAGATTTTGTGTTCCCTTTTCATCTGTTGCAGCTCTCAGGAAAAAATGCTCTGTGGCCAGTGGAAATTTTTTTGTCCTTTCCTCCTCACTTGTGATGCTTAACAACAGTGCTAGCTGGAAAGATGATCTCTAGAAGTAAGGAACACTTGACCCAAGATGGTGGCAAAAGGAGGGCTAGCACTGTCTCCAGACAATCTGGGCCCTAGTCTAGATGTAGGGTGACTTCTGTTAGAGTGAAGGTGGCTAAGAGGATGCATGTACTAAGAAAATAGTAGCTGTCCTTCAGCTTTCCATCATTCTTCCCTTTCATTTCACTGAACAAGATGTGCTGTTTTTCCAGCTTCTTCCCTGCTGCCCCATTGCATCACTCAGAAACCTGTTTCCCTTCTCTCTCAGCAGTGGGCCAACTGTCAGGAGATGCCAAGCAGCAGCAGGTCAATAACACCAGACCATAAGGATTATTTCAACATATGTTAATTTTTAAATAAAAAATATAATGTGTTTTTCTGTATTCTACATTGATAGGTTTTAAGCAAAATTTGAATACAACCTAAATAATCCTACTATATGGTTAAATGTGGATTCCATGTTCACTTTTTTATAGCTTCTGGAATGGAGCTTAAATGTATCATTAATGTAAACAAGACAATTATTCCCTGGTCCTCCTTTTTGTTAGTTTTACCCAATAGTAATAACTATTTCTCCTCCTCAGATGCCTCTTGAAAAGAGTGCTCTGCTTTTGTAGTGGAAAACTAAACTTCCTTTTTTCCTTCTTTTAAACAGACTTTATCCTTCCAGCCTCCAGCCTTACTCTGGAATTTTACTTCCCTCTGGTAGGGATTGTTGAAGAAAGGAAAATTTGACTCATCTGTTAATTCCTTTTTCCAAGATAACATGTCCAGCACTCCAGCCCTTCCTAAATATTGTCAGATCTAAGACCAAAATCAGGGCCCTCAAGTTTTGTATATTGAGCACATCTACAGCTTGGGAAGCCCTCTCCAGGGATAAAGCATCAGGGTGGAACCTAAAAGACTCTACCCCGTGACTCACAGATCTGAGACTACCTCCTAACTACCAGGTGAGACAGTCAACCCACTAATAAAGATTGTTGGACATGTTATCTAGAGAAAAGGAGTTAATGGGGGAATCATCATTTTCTTTTGGGGAATCACACTGCATGGCACTTCCTGACCACACATTTATGTTGCCTTCAACATGCTCAGTTTGCCTTCTAAGCAGTATCCAACTTGCCTTCTTCTACATGTATACTGTCCCATGTGGCTTCTGCATGTTAATTTCTGATCCTGGGTGTATTGATTTATTTGGTTAAATTTTCAAGTAAAATTTTTCATACTGCCATCTGGATCAGTTTTTTCCTTAAGGGAATATTAGCTGAGAAAGGATACAGAGATTAGATAGCAAGACTTTGGGAATCAAGTGTCTTGGAGTTTACATTTGGCTTTGCCAGTGCAAATAGTGTAACTGTTTGATGTAGAATGAGAAGTTCAGGCATCTTTTGCTCCATCTTTTTCTGTTTGTTAAAAAGCTGCTAACTTCCCTGAAATGTTGTTAGAGTTAATAAAATATTGCAGTGGGATTTAACACTCAGATGAAATGGTATTTAAATTTTTTTAAAAATGATAAGCCTGAGTAAAGATCTGTATTTTTACTAAACTAAAAGTAAGACTGAACCCATCAACACTAGTGCAATCTCAGTTCATTTGGCTTGTAATCTTGTGGTATTCTTTGAACTTGGCTTTACTTTCAGAAAAATTAATCTCCTGTTGTGCTTTTTGTTTCTGTAGTGATTAGTAAAAGCAAACAGATATAGCAAAAAATTAGTTAAGGCTGTCAACCAGTAGTGGAACACATGAGAAATTGCAGGGTTTCTTACTCTAGGGACTTTAAAGAAAAGAGTCATTAGTTCTCTGTCTGGCCAGGTTGAGTGTAGCCCCTCTTGGAAGTTTCAGGGGCTTAGAATGGCATCTTGAAGTTCTTCCCAACACTAAATTGTTTGTTTACAAGATATTTCTATTGCCGGCAAGTACTTTGCTTTTTCTGGTAAGTCTCTTTTTTAAAAAGTTATTGACTTAATGTTGAACGATGGCTTGGAGCCCAGAACCATATGTACAAAAAAATATGTATGGGGCATATTTTCTTTTGAACTACAGGAAATGGGAGATTTGCTGCTTGGAATTATTCACTGGGGTGTGAAACCATTTCAGAAACTAAAACTGTGATTTGCTAATCACTGAATATCTACAGGGAATACAGTTGTTAAAACTGCTGGATTTTAAAATACTATTAACTTGGGGAAACAGTGCTTGCCTCATGAAAATGAGCCAGCAGCATCTGCCAAAGATTCTGATTCAAGAGAAGTTCAAAGGGCAGGCTGCTGTTATTTAGTCCTTGTATTTTATTTGCATGGAATAACCCAACTTGTTAGCATTAACAGAGTTCTTGCTCTCCCCTCACTCCATTTTACCAAGATACAGGTTTGTGGAAGGAGATCTTTTTTGGAATGTTCTTAGGCCTTTTTTTCTTTTTCTTTTTTTTTTAAAGGCATAAGCAGAATTTTCAAGCAAAAAGTGCTTAGAATTGCTCCAAATAGCATTAAGCATTCCTCCTCCTGATCTCTCTCTTTTCTTTGTTGCTTTAATTTGCTGCTGTCCTTTTTCCCCCTTAGGCCTTTGAATTAGCCACTGGAGACTATCTGTTTGAACCTCATTCAGGAGAAGAGTACACTCGAGATGAAGGTGAGTCTGTCTTTGGATACATACCCAATTACTCAGCAGTTGGTGATTTTTAGAATTTATGAACATCACTGATGATGAAAAAAAAAAATAAAATCTTTCCAGATCAAAAAGGTGCCACATTTTAAGTCCCCATACATTTGGAGTGAGCAGGGATTATATCCAGGCTTAGGTGCACATAAGTTTGATATAAATCCCAAGAATAGGTGAAAACACAGAAAAGAATTATCCATTTAAAAAGAATTTTAGATTTTAGTAGAGGTTTTGTGGGGAAGAGGGAGAACTAGGTTAGGCTGAGGCTTATAAGTTGCCAGATTGCTTCTAGTTGAACTCCTCCTTATCTCATCTTTCCTTGTGTTGAAAGTTTTTGCACAAATTGAATTTCAGTTTAGAAATAGCATAGTATTAATCTTTTGTTCTATTATGTCTTTGCTCTTATTTAATAGGTTTTACATATTGACAAATTATTATTTTAGTGGCATCTTACGTAATTCTGAGGTAGCATAGCCACTGCATCAGGAATTTTAAAAACTATGTTAAGGGGACAGCTTGGGTTGCTCAGTGGATTGAGAGCTAGAACTAGAGATGGGAGATCCTAGGTTCAAATCTGGCCTCAGACACTTTCTAGCTGTGTGATCCTGAGCAAGTCACTTAACCCAATACATTGCCTAGCCCTTACCAATATATCGTATTGTTTCTAAGGTGGAAGGGTAAGGGTTTAAAAAATACAGACACACACACACACACTCTCTTGTGTGCAATTAAAATTTTCCATTAATATCCTATTTTACCTCCTAACTTCATGGAGATGACTGCATTCTTGAAGGCTCAGTGAAAAAAATGCTCTGGCAGGTCATACCACTCTGGGCATTTCAGGCCTACTCTAGGGCACAATCTTGTTGAGTTTAGAGAAGCTCCACTTGATGAATTCTTTTGGCCATAGCAACTCACAGAGACTGTTAAGTCAGGGAAACTTCAGTCTGTGTTAGTATAAATGCTCATTTCATGTGAGTGAAATCATAGCTCCCTGAAGTGATGAGTATATGATTTGTATGTACTATTAAATTTTTTTATCAATTCCCCACCCTCAAAATGTCTGAGTGAACACTAGCTGTCACTCAAATTCTTTCTGAACGTTTGGTAGTATAGATATGTAACTTCCCCTAGTGTAATCATTACATCCTTAATGTTTCATAATCTGCTTAATTTCATTTATTCCTTTATGTATCAACATAGTCTGTGAGTTTTTCCTTTTTAATAGCTGCATAGTAAAGTCCCTCCTAGCCTTAATCTTCCATTATTCTTTTCCACTGTATAGTCTCTTCAATGTCAACAATTATCAGTTTGTCATGAGAGAAGATATTCTCTCTCCCAGATGTAAAAAAGTGTTCTCTATTTCATCATTCATTCAAAAAATACATGCCTAGCACTGTACAAACGCTTCTGTATTTGCGTTTAGCAAGAAAACTCTTCTTGCCGCCCCCCCCCCAACTTCTCAGTCATTCCTATAAACAAGTATTAATGATTCTAGGTACATTTCAATCTTACCTCATGGGTGGTTAAATCAGGGTTGAATAAAAACCTTTATAATGCCAAAATTAAAAGGGGGAAAATGTATCCATGAATGGAAAACCCAGATAAAGACAGAAAAAAAAAATAGAACTGTTATCAGTAAAAAATGAGAGAGATTCCATTCATTGTTTCTAGAGCACATCATTGGCCCTCCAAAAAGTTTCAGCCCATAGACCATTTCATGTATGACACAAAGCAAAAAATTTTTAAACAACAAAATTGTAATTCATTTGGCAGTAACAACAAGCCCTTGCTAGAAGTTACGTCATCACTCATTCCTAGAGAGTATATATTTGACTATTTGTTGCTATCTCCTAACCTTGACTTTTTGAGGTTATGGATTAAGGGTTGATTATGAATTGAGGTTAAAGATGGCTTTGTTCCCTACCACGTGATTCCCCTCCCCCAAAGGGAAAATCACATCAGATGACAATAGTCTTTCAAAACCAGACAGAAAAAGATTTTTCCACTGTCAGGTAATTTTTTGGAGATGGAAAGAAAATAGGACTTTGGTGGATCTCCACACCCCATACCCCCATTTACAAGACCATTTATGTTCTATGACACCACGTATATATATTAACTTACTTAAAGAAAAAGTTAATCCTGTCAGTAACATGTAAGTTAGAAACAGGGTAATTGAATTAAATTGAATTAACCTTAAAGCACAACTTCAGGGTGAAATATCTGATAATGTTGTGCCCTAGTTAGGCTCTTGCCCACAAATTCTCCAGTGTTCTGCAGTTGGCTCAGAAGCTATTCTGTGGTACTTTTTTTTGGTGGTGGTGTTCTTGTATAAAATTACTTTGTTTTATGACATCTCTTTCTATTCTTTATTTACCTGGAAAGAGAAATTCCTTTCAGGAACTGATTTTTCTTTCTTTAGTTTTCCATGTTTTCATTGCACAGAGTTCTATATAGCATTGAAAATCACCCTAAGATAGGAAGGAGGAGTAATTTTTTTTCTCCTTGTCTAAGAATAGAAGATTTCTTGAGTATTTAACTTCCCGATATGTTGAGCCAGCTGTGCCATTGAGAGACATATAGCAAGATAGAAAATCATAACCGCTGTAAAAGTGGTCCTGGTTTGCCAGGGGCTGTGTTTGTTCCCTCTCTGGTCCCCATGTCCCAGTGTGTTTCTATAGCCACCTCTCAACAGCCATTGAAAAAAGTGATTCTAGTGTAAAGCTTGTTCTCAGCTCGCCCTTGATGCTGTTCTTCTTGCCCTTCTGTTTTAGACCACATTGCGCATATTATAGAGCTGATAGGCAGAATTCCAAGACGCTTTGCCCTCAGTGGGAAATATTCACAGGACTTCTTCAATCGCAGAGGTAGTATTGAATCATGTTAGTTTCCATGCAGGTGTCAGGGACGTACGGCCTTGGGGAGCAGAGCATTCGCTCCAAGGCATCATGCTAGCTGCCAGCCAGGGCGCCCTGTGTGGGTGTCCAGCTGTGCGTCTGTCTTTCGGGACACTGCTGCGGGATCGAGTCCTTCCCTTACCTTGAGAGATGAAAATGTGCATTAGAGGTTCTACTGAAGATAGAGATGTGCGTGTTGCTCTTTCCACCATTCTCCAGAGCTGCTGGATCAGCCTTAGCCCTGTTATGGATGTTTTTTTCTTTCCTCTTTAAAATGTTTGGAACACACAGATCACATTGCATTGATCATAGAACTGCTGGGGAAGGTGCCTCGCAAGCTCATTGTGGCGGGAAAATATTCCAAGGAGTTTTTCACCAAAAAAGGTAAAAGACACTTGAATTGTTTACCCCCCCAACATCAGGGGAAATCTTTTTAATAAAATCTAAGAGGTAAGTGTAGCTCTCAGGAAACCATGGGGTCACTCAAAGGAGCAAATTGGTTGAGTTCTATCTATTCTTCTATTGGGAGAAAATGCCAGTAAAGAGAACTGTGCCCAGCCTAACAAATCATGAGCTGGCATTCAGAGAGCCCTGTAACTTTTGCTGTATGGCTTAAGAGCCTTCCATGTCATGTAACCTATGGCAAATCAGTTAAAAATTAATCTCTTGGATCAGCTAGTTGCCCAGTGGATAAAGTACCAGGCTTGGAGATGGGAAGGCCTGGGTTCAAATTTGGCCTCAGATACTTCCTAGTTTTGTGTCTCTGAGAAGTCACTTAACCCCAATTATCTAATCCATGCCACTATTTTCTCTTAGAATTGGTACTGAGGGGGAAGGTAAGGGTTTGTGGGTGGGTAGGGTGTTTTGATTCAGTTTTTTTAAAAGAAGGAAAAAAAATGTAATCTCTTTGGGCTTCAGGCTCCTTAAAATATGCACATTGAATCACATGACCTCTAATGTCCAATCCATGAGCTTCTGACCTTAAGCTTCAAATTTGGGGGGGGGGTCAGTTAATCAGAAAATAATAGTAATAGTGAATGCTTTTCTCCTCTCCCCTCAATAGAGAGGTCATAGTTTTTGTTTAAGTTACCAGTAAATTAGAGGCAGTAAACATTGGCTTGGTCACCTCTTATTTGTACTAAGGTGGGGGGGGGGGGCAAAAGAACAAATGATGTAAAAAGTTGGAAATTTGCCTTGAATGATGTAGATATATATTCTACATGTGTTTTGATAGTTTAGAAATTTACTTGAAACAAAAGTACAAATACAAAAAGTACAAAACTTGGCCTAGGAGGCGCTGAAGGAATATATAATTTTCTTCTACTGGCCTCTGATTTATTCTTCCTACAATCACCTCCATTGTTGAGAATAAATCATCTCCCTAAAATAGCATGGCAGAGGTAGAACAGCATTGTGACCTAGGGTGTCTGATGCTCATTCATATCTGCCATTGTTGATCTGTAGGACCTCCCCTCTGGGCTTCCTCATCTGCGATACATGTTCAGGGGAAAATAGAGTAAGTCTGAGCTTTGATCCATCTCTTAAATGGAGACTTTTCTTGGGCTTAGTTAAGTATTGAGATCTCAATGGGATTTCTAGATTCACATGAACAATAAAAATAAATAAAATCTGAAATGACAAGCACATAAGTAGACACCAGTTGCCCAGGGAAAGAGAGAGGCCAGCAAATCAAGTTAGTAAATAGTATTATTGTAGGACTATAAACTTTGGAAACAAGATTGGAGAAAGAAGCCCCAATACAACCTAAAATTAACCATCACATGGAAATTTTTCATGCCTTAAGGAGAAAATTAATTTGATATTTTTCTTAATTTTCAGGATTGGATGGCATGTTACTTCACCATGAAATAAAGCTCATGGGGTTTTATTTATTTTATTTTCTGTCCTTTTCTTTGAAAATTCAGCAATTTTCCCTGTTTTCCATCCACAGTTTTTTTAAGGGAATTTTGTGTTGATGCAACATATCCTGAGCCCCAGGGTTTTAGGAAAAATATAACTATAGTCACTATGGATACAACTTTTTAAATAAGTTTTTATTGGTATCTTTTGTTTTTACATTACCTAAATTTCTCCCTGTATCCTTTCATTTTCCCTATTCTTAGATCCACCTCACCCTCATAAAGTAGTTGGGGAAATGAATAATATATTAATATCAGCACAGAATTTCAGAATTGGAATGGACCTCAAGGCCCTCTAGTTCAGCCTTTGCCTGAAAACTAATTTGGAATCAGGTAGACCTGAGTTCAGATTCAGACTTAACTGTCATTCTAATTCTAAAATGAGTTAATAGCACCTTCCTCTCCAGGTTGTATGAAGATCAGATGAGATATTTTTAAAGCACTTTGCTAAATGAATGTTTGTTCCCTCCTTCTCCCTTATTAGATGCCTTTAAATGTTCATCTGGTCTTTGCCTAAAGGAAGAACCCATTCTCTATGAAAGCAGGCCATTTTTACTTGAGAAAGCTCAAATTGCTAGAAAGATTTTCCTCACCTCAAGCCTAAATGTTTTCATCTTTACAGATTTTGCCTTTTGTTTCTAGTTCCTCCCTCTGGGATCAGGAGAAAAAGTCTAGCTACCATGTTTCTCCCTCCTTTCCCCAGTCTTCTCTGCCTAAACATTATTGCCTTCATCTGATCTTCATAGGGTTTGAGCTTCCCATGTATTCTCCCAAGTTATCAGCATCCTTGTGGAAATGCAGTGCCTAGGACTGAACATCACAATACGTCAGGTGTTTTCTGAACAGGCATGCTATAGCAGAACTATCATCTCTTTATTTCTACAAGTTTTGCCTCTACAAGCCAAGGATCACGTTGTACTGCTGTATTAAGTCTGTAGTTTATAAAATCGCATACCTTTATTTAACCCTTAACTTCCATCTTTGATTAAGAATATGTATTGGTTCCAAGGAAGAAGAGCAGTAAGAGCTAATCAATGGAGGTTAAGTGACTTGTCCAGGGTCACACAGCTAAGAAGTGTCAAGTGTGGCTGTACACTGGGCCATCTACCTACCTCCTCCCATACCTCTTTTTAACCTTTATGTAAGACCTTTTATACTGAAGTCTTATTGCATTGGGCCCATTGTCCTTGTCTATGGGGAAAAAAAACAAAATTTTTTTTTTTTTTTTTAAGATTTCTGATGTTAGCTCTACCTCCCAGATTTCTGTGAGGTATGGTGGTGTACAGTTAGAAGGAAAACAAAACATTTTGATATCCTTTCCACCTTTGTTTCGTTGGATTGGTTCTAAATAGAAGTTCCTTGAGATTGGGGGCTATTTAATTTTTTTGTGTTTATATTCTTAGTGCCTTACTTATTATAATAGGCCTAACTTTAATAAATACTTGTACCAAAATGCAGAGAATTGAGTAGCTCTTTGGCTCCCCAAAAGAGATGCATGATAAAATTAAAATTAATGCTTGTCACAAACTAATATGATTCCTCTGACTAGTTGAAGATGTAGGGAAAGAGTTTACAAGACTTACTGTGAGTTCTAGATACTCATTAAAAACATTGTTTCCTCTGAGAGCATTTAAAGTTACATGTATATTTTGTAAGAGAGATAATATTTGTTACTGGGGAAAGGATAAGTTCTTTTTTAAAAGTACTATTTTTTAAAAGTACTAATAACTGTAGCCTCTGATTGGGAACTTCTGCCTAGATTGGAACATTGATTTACATTTGAAAGGAAATCATTTTCCAACTATATTTATTGCTTATTTTCATTTATTCTCTTTTCCCCACAGGTGACCTAAAACACATAACTAAACTGAAGCCTTGGGGCCTTTTTGAAGTTCTAGTGGAGAAGTATGAGTGGTCTCAAGAAGAAGCAGCAGGCTTCACAGATTTCTTATTGCCAATGTTGGAGCTGATTCCCGAGAAACGAGCCACAGCAGCAGAGTGTCTCAGGCACCCCTGGCTTAACTCCTAAAGTCACTGACCCAACACCGTAATCCTCTGGACTCTGGTTTGCAGCAGAGATTATACACTGACCTAGCTGTTCCAGATTCTCTCCTTCCTTCCCTTTCCTTGCAATCCTTAATCCTCTTCCTGTTCCCTTCAAGCATTCTCCTTTCCCTTTTCAGGGTGAAGCTCTTCCTTCAAGGCTTCCTAGATTATTGTTATTTTTTAATCTAATATTGTTCATTTGGGTTTGCTTACTTGACTCTGTGGGAATCCCCACAGCCATTGGGCATCCTGAGTGAGTTTTGCCTTGGTTGGGCTCTGCCAAAGACTATTGGACTGGAATGTGAAATTGCCCCTCATCTTCTATCTTCCCACTTCCATTAGAACATCCTCCTTTAAATTATAAGCATCCTTTTTTAAGAGAGCAACGAAGATGTGTGAGCCCATCCTTAACTCACTGACTCTAAGAGTCAAATTTTCTAGTGCATATTCTATTGCCAGCAGAAGGATGAGACAAAGGTGTTAATTTAATGTGCAGCAGAGACACTGAACATGCATCCTATTTCTGGATGGTTTGGGTTACTCTTTACAGTCACATTTTTTTCCTACAACTTTTTTGGCTTCTATCTTTGAAATGGGCTGTATCAATCAAGAAGACTGAGTTTTGGTATTATTTTCCACTGTTTATACCAATCTACATATACCTATAATTCTCATGGCCCACATCTTTAGTCTGACTGTAATAGAAGTAGTGGGAATGGAAGCTGAAACTGGAACCATTGAATAGAAATCCTTCAGAAGGCAGGTGTGCCCTTTGGCTACAGACAAGTGGTTGTTTTGTAAGCAGCGTTACCTTACGTGTCTTCTGCTTTCCCAAGAGCAGAGGGTTTTGGTTTGGGGGTGTTTTTTTTTAAGGGGGGGTGGGGTAGGGATATTGGTTTGATTGCTTTTTAAAACCCCAGCTGGCACTTTACTCATTCTCTTTGAGTTGAAATCTCCTACCCCGATCACTAAAGAATTCAGGATGACTCACTCTGGAAGAGCTCAGGGTTTTAGGTCCTCTGTATCTGGAAAGAGAAAAAGATGTCACCCAGAGCTTCTGATTCTTCTCCAAACAATTCCTTAGAAGTACTTGCAATCTTTCATCAATGTTAATTTACCCAAGGCTCTGACCTTGAAGTTCATTTCCCCATTTGGCTTTGCTTTTTTCCTTTTTCTTTAAATGGTTTGGCATTATGCTCAGGCATAACCCAAATATACAAGAACCAGGAGCGGGGAGATGTAGCTTTCCCCCGCCCCAAGAAAAGATAGCCATTCTCTGCTGCTATTTTCTAGTATCAGCATATAGGTGGTTGCTCTTTAGAGTATAATGGTAAGCTATTAACCTCAATAACTTCAGGAAGATTGGGATATACTTAAGTCTTGTGGGGGAGGGGGGTTGGGTTTTTTTTTTTTTTTTTTTTAATTTTTTTACAAGAAAAAGTTAAAACCTTTGTAGAATTTGCTAGTATAAAGATGGATCTCTCCTAGATTTGCCCCCTGATATAACAATGAGTCATAACCAAAAGCCAAAGTGCAGCAGGATTGGGATCACAACTGTTCTTCCTCATAATGGACCAAAGGGCCTTGGGAATCAATGCTCTCATAGAAGATGGATCCTGCTTCAGAACTATGGAATTTAGAGAAAGCCAAGCAAGTGTAACTTAGAGAAGATGTTCTTAGAACTATCAGACTCTTGCACGCTAGGTTTTCTCTGAGTTTGGAATCTAATGGCAAGGAAACGGGCGAAGTCGTTCTGTGATCCATGTAAGATGTATGCATTGTTTCCTCATAGCCTTGTCTGACTGGCCAAGTCATTGGATTCTTGATTTGATGATACTAATGAAATCAGATGATGTTATTTCTCTAGGGGATTTCTGGGCTAGGCTACTCATGTACATCTGTGAAGAATAAAGAAAATAATAAAGCTCACCAAGCATTCATAATGTCAGGGAAATCCTTCAGTAATTTAATTTTTCCCTGGGTTGCCAGGTTTATCTGTGTTTTTAGTGATTATAAACTAAGACTCTTGAGTTATATTTCTCTAAATGCCACTAAGCCATAATAGTAGGGTTAAAGGCATTTCTGATGGTGGCATTGAAGAAGAAAAACTAGTCATTCCTTTTCAGCAAATAATCTGATGAGAAAGGAATCATTTTGATGCAAAAGGAATAACTTATTATCATGGTGGTAAGATAAGTCCTGTAACTTAATTCCTGAAATGTTTCCCTACCAAATAAGGGCTTTTTTTCCCTGACTCACTTAGGGAACCAGATGGATTAGAAGGCATGAAGAGAGAACTGTAGAATCCAGTCTTCCAGGTGCCCCCATGCTTGCCCTCTTGAGCTTTCATCCTACGTCGAAATTGCCATAAAATGCTCACTAAAGGATTTGTACTTGCTGTCAGTAAAAAGCAACAATACAACAGCCCTGAAGGAAAATACATTTTTATTCTTTCTACTTGGGTGCACTGTCTGTTTTCTTTGTAAATGCAATACAATAAACAAATTATTTAATAATCTATATGTTCCTAGAAAGCTTTTTTTAATTTGTTATGAGATTTGCTCCTACTAAACCATGGAATGGGGAGGAAAAAGGAGGAGGAATTGGTCTGGAACTGAAAATACCTAGGACTATAAGTGATAATTATGTAATTTATTTTCCTTGCTTCCGGCAAGAATGTATGCTGTTAACCTATATGCCATTCTAAAATGAATGTGCTGGGGTCAGCCAAGTGACTTCAGTGGATTGAGAGATGGGAAGTTTTGGGTTCAAATTTGGGCTTCCTAGCTGTGTGACCCTAGGCAAGTCACTTAATTCCCACTGCCTATCTCTTATTACTCCTTGATTCTAAGACAGAAGGTAAGGGGTCTTTGTTTTTTTTTTTATTTTATTTTTTTTTGTTTTATTTTTAACCCTTGTACTTCGGTGTATTGTCTCATAGGTGGAAGATTGGTAAGGGTGGGCAATGGGGGTCAAGTGTCTTGCCCAGGGTCACACAGCTGGGAAGTGGCTGAGGCTGGGTTTGAACCTAGGACCTCCTGTCTCTAGGCCTGACTCTCACTCCACTGAGCTACCCAGCTGCCCCGTTTGTTTTTTAATAAAAATAAAGTGAATGTGCTGGCTCTTTAACAGGTATATGTCTCAAAAAAAAAAAATGGGAAAATGGGGCTTCATAAGACATATGTAACAGCATAGGTTCCATTCGGTACCATGGAGCCAGGACCTATTTATTCCCCTGGTCCATCTCCAAAACATTGAGATACAAACATGAATATTAAATTGTCACACCAAAATTTTGAGTACTAAGATGACAGGCTGGTTGTAAGGATCTTAATTCTGCTTCTGGCTGAGGACCTTGCAAAGGAGTTCTTAACCTAAGGTCAATGACCTTTTTTTTTTTTTTTTTTTTTTTTAATCTTCTGTCTTAGAATCAATACTAAGTATTGGCTCCAGGGCAGAAGAGCAGTAAGGCCTAGGCAATGGGAGTTAGGTGACTTTCCCAGGGTCACAAAGCCAAGACGTGTCTGAGGTCAGACTTGAACCTAGAACCTCCCGATTCAAGGCCTGGCTATCAACTGAGCCCCTTAGTGCTTCCATGTACTAATTTTTTAAAACCATTTTGGTAACTTTTGATATTTGTTTCCTATGTTTTTAAAACTGAGAAGGGGTCCATATGTTTTACCAGACCTTAAGAAAGGGTCCATGACAAAAAAAGATTAAGAACCCTATTCCAAACTCGCCCCACCCCAACTTCCCAAGAGTAGATGCTATTACACAGCAGCAACAAGAATTCTTGGATCAAAATTCCTTTTAGCTGCTGGCTCGAATGTCAATCAATCAGAGTGCAAATTAATTTTATCAAGATCCAACATTCTTCCTTCTGAAAAAGGTGCTGGCCTTTTACCAGTTCTTAGGAATAAATTCACAGATGAAAAGAAATCTTTCAGCTGATCTATAGAACTTAACTTCTGATAAAGGAACTTGAAGTTAAAGTTCTTAGAATTGCTCTCTAGGTATGGTCCTGTGACTCAGGAAAGTGGTGTCACTGTTAGCATTTGGAGACTACTAATCTGTTTTTTTGGTGTCTTGGTAAGGGAGTGATGACTGGCATTCCTAGCCTTGTTAACAAAACATTGGTTTGTAATCCCATAAAACCTTCAGGCCTATTGGAAAATGCTTTGGTCAATGGTGGGGATATGGATGCTATAGATAATTGCTATGTTACAGAAAATTCTGCAAGTATGTTAGTTTATCACATTAAAACATGTTACATCCTTGTGTGAATCAATAAAGAACCAAGAGAAGAGTTTGAAGCTATATTAAGCTATAGAGCAAAGTTGGTGGCATTATTTTTTAAGATACTTCCATGTTAGAATTGCTACTATGTATTATTGGTTCAAAGGCAAAAGGGCAGTAAGGACTAGGCAGTGGGAGTCAAGTGACTGTGACCAGGGTCACAGCTAGGAAGTGTCTGTGATCAAATTTGAATCCAGGTTGTCTCAACTCCAGGCCTGGGGCACTATCCATCAGCCACCTACTGGCCCTAGCCATATGCTTTTTAAAAATTGTGCTATTGTTGAAGGGGTTTGATTTCACTGTATTGATAGTGATGTTTACTGCCTTGGTTTTAAGTTAGGAAATAGATTATAATTGCCTGCTAATTTAATGGACAGTGCTATATTGAACACATTTCACCTGTTTGTTTATTGATATCTTAGTTCTGCAGCAGAGATTCCCAACCTGGGGCTGGCTACACATCCCCACCCAGGGAGTACCAAAAGGTTGTCTAGGAGGCATGAAGAATATATTTGATAATGTTTTTATCCTGTTGAAATTAACTTTTTTCTCCTATGTGAAAGCGTATGGTAAATGTATGCTTGAATGTATTTACTTTTGTATTGAATAAGGGATTATGGAGAGGCTTACTGAAAACCCAGGAGCACAAGGATGAAAACAGTTTGGAACTCCTGTTTTAGAGGAAGTGTTATTACTGCAAACCAGGTCTAGATTTTGGTCCTCTTCTCTCAGCAACCTTTGTTAATTTTTCACCCCTATTCTGATCTTATTTATCAAACAACATTGCTGTGTGGCTCCCAGAGAGAGTTCCAAAGGTAACAAGTAGCTAAGTGCATAATCTCACTTTATGGCAGACTTAGTTTTTAAAAGACCATTTAAATAAAGACATAACCTTGAGAAGTAGACACGGTACGTTAATGGTTTGAGGAGGGCAGGAGAGGGACATAAGATATGCAAAGTTATGAAAATGTCATTGTGGGCAAGATTTCCTTTTCAGTTCATTTTGGAGACTTCAGTTCCTCCAGTGTCTGTCTGCGTGACATGGATTTTGGATCTCAGATGCCCTTGTCTTTTAATCAGACTTGAAACTTAACAGTCCTATGGCCCAGATCAACAGAGAAGGTCCAAATTAGATGGCCATCTCTGGAAAGGTTAACTGCTGCAATTAATTTAGCCCTTTGTTCTGGCTGAAATCTTTTCAAAAGGAGTTCTTAACCTGGTGCCTGTGAACTTTTAATATTCTGGCAATTATATTTTAATATATTTTGTTTTGTAATTCTGTATTTGTTAGGCATTTAAACATTCTAAGAATGAGGCCATGTACAAAAAAAAAGTAAATTCCCTGGTATAGACCAACTCCTTTATTTTTTTAACTGAAGAGAACCCATAGAGAAGCAACAGTTACATGACTGATAGTATCTGCCTAGCAGGGCCATAATTGCAATTTCCAAGAATTTCCTGAATCCTTAAAATGGAAGTGAGAAAAGAAATAAGTAAATATGATTGCTCTTGATTATTATTTTAAATATGGTTTTTGTTTATATTTGGAGGGAGGTAGAGAGAAGGAACACAAAAAAGTAATCAGTAGGATGTGATATTAATAATGCAAGTTAATAATTTTATGTTCCTGTAGAAAATAGATTTTGTGTCCCAAGTAAAAGCAAAGTACGGATCAATTTTTTTTTAATTTTAAATTATTCGTTTACACTACTGCTACAGTTGAGCTGCCAACTCTGAAAATTAGCCACCCATTAAGTACAAATTCATTTTCAACTAGAATAAAGTGCATTAGTTGGCATGCCCGTTGGAATGCTTTCATCCAGGATCATGAGGTCTTGATGCAGCCAAATAAAGCACCAGGCTTCAACCTACCTTTGCAGTCTTATTACACATTCCTTCTGTTCATGCACTGTCAATTGGCCCTATTGTACCTCCTGCATAACACATTTCCTGTCTACATACCTTTTCACTAGAGACACATTCCACCAAACCCTGGTAAGCATTCCTTTATTTCCATTCCCACTCGCCCAAGGTTGCTATTTTTTTCCCCTTTAAGCCCTTTCTTTTTAAAAACATTTTAACATTTATTTTTTAGAAAAGTTAACATGGTTACATAATTCATTCTCTTACTTCCCCCCCCGCCCCCCACACCGGCTGATGCATCTTTCCACTGGTTTTAACTAAGCCCTTGCTTTCTATCAGAGTAACAACTCTTAAAGCAGAAGGGCAAGGCCAAGCCACCCAGTTGCTCCCTCTTGCACCACTTTCAACATGAAACCATTTCTAATCCTCCCAGCTGTTGGTCACCCCCAAGATAAGCCTATATCCTGTATATAAATGCATCTCCTCTACAAAAAGAGTAATCTCTCAGGCAAAAGCCTGTTTTTTCTTTGTGTACTCAGCACCTGTATAGTAGGTGCCTAACATGTTAGTTAATTGATTAGTGAAATTTCTCATATACACAGTATTGGGAATCACATCAACAACTTACTTGACCTGGAGAAAGAGCCTTTGTGTAAGTGCTTAGTCTTCACCAGGGCAAGAAGAGGTAGGAAGGGTAGATACCATTCCCTCTGCTTCCTGGCAGTTCCTAGGGTGGGGTGTGCATGTATGTTTGTGCACACGTTGTTTGGAAGGAATGGGACAGAATGATCCGTGTGATGGGAAGGGACTCCCATTGGTGCCTGCTATCTGGATGGGCAGCTGGAGGTTATTCACCTCAAAGAAGTCTGTAACCAGAGCAGTCAAGCACCATTAAGTGAGCTGCTTCCTGCACCTGGAAATAACGAGCCAACGAAACCTGTCTCCATACTGGTATGAACAAAGCAATGAGCTTTTACCTGGAGACTGACCAGCTGGAGACTGTCGTAAGACATTCCATTCTGTTTGCTACCTAACGACTACCACAGAATGTGTTTTATTCCGTAAGTGGAAATGAATTTGTCTAGACTTAATGGGTGGCTAATTTCCAAAGTTTTGTAGCCAATCATAGCTCCTGACCACATTACTGTGAGCATTGAGGATATGTGACTTTCCTGTTGGAAGAATAATAAAGATTCTACCATGGTTCAGCAAGAATTGCCAATTCAGATAACCTTGCTAAATGGGATGGGAGAACAAATGGATTCTAACAACAAAAACAGGATTTAATCTTTTGTAACATTCCATTCAATTTTTATGATCATTCTTACAAATATTAGGTTGATTTGAGTTTTCTCAGCCTAGTAATATATTTTTAAGTCATTTCCTCATTTCAGAGCAATAACACGAGCCAGTCAGGAAAGGAAAAGCAAAGACTGATTTGGAGACCAGAGGGCCCTTCAGGTCCCATTAACCGGATAATCAGCCCTTCAGTAACCCAGAAATAGTTACCTCAAAAAGCTCCACTGGAGTAGGTAGGCCTGCATACAGTTTCTCCATGTCTTATTTTTAAATAACCCTAATCTCAAAGACCTTTAGGCCTTCTTAAACTGTAAGAACTGGAAATGGATCTTATAGAGATCGAATCCAACCCCTTCTTTTACAGATGAGAAAAAATACCCAATTGTAGAAGTAAAATGACTTGTTCCAGGGCACTCAGCTGATTCATGGTAATGGAGCTGGACCTAGATAGACCTCAACTCCTATAGCCCAATACTCTTTCCATCAGCTGCTGGCTGCCCTCTAGAAGTGTCTGCAGTTCTTCTGTAGCACCTGAAAAGCAGCACCATCACTGGACTGTCTTCTCTAATCGAAATCCTGAGTTCTAATTCTGTGTTGCATCAAGACTTTAAGACTCAGGTAGAGGAAGATGGGAAAGTTGGGAAGAAAGTTCTATGCGAGGAATCAGATTCCATAACTTTATATTGAAGTTGTACAGGGGGTTCTTTCCAAGAAGCAGATGTCCTGTAACGAGAGAAACACAAAGAGCCAAAACTGCAATGTAGATTTCCACTTCTAGTCCCAATCCCACACATGCCAACCACCTCCTTCCCATGGGGCACAGCAAGACAGACCCAAATCTGCATTTCCACTTCCCCACTCCCCAGCCTGACAAATACACCTTAAGGCTTTGAGCACCCTGCATGTATAACAAGCTATGTGCCCGGTTTTGGTTTTTGTTGTTAAACACACATGTCCATCATAGAATCAATACTTGGGTATTGGTTCCCAGTCAAAAGAGTGGTAAGGACTAGGCAATAGGGGTTAAGTGATTTGTCCAGGGTTATACAGCTAGGAAGTGTTGGGACAGATTTGAACCCAGGACTTCCTGTCTTTAGGCCTAAATCTACTGAGCCACTTATCTGCCATTTTAAGTTTTGCTGTCTTTTACTCCAGATGACTACTTGGGACACAGGTTTATTTAACTAAAGTATTAGCAATGTGGTTATATTTAAGCCCTTTCCATCTTGTGCAATGGAAACTCTCGGAACAGAAAAAGTATACAGCTCTTGATTTTAAAAGAAATATGTATCATTTCAAAGCATAAATTGTCTAATCAAATTACTTACCTATATGTTGAACTATTTCAGACTTCCTCTGTAATGGAAAAGAAAGGAGAGAAAAAATAATTTTACCATAAAGCCTTAAGTTGAGCTTAAAAGGTACCTGAATAGATCATTTACTCCCCCACCTTCCTTGTTTTATAAATGAGTAAACAAAGTCAAAATGGGGAAATTACTTGCCCAAGGTCACACAGGATCAAAACCCAGTTTTCTTCCCTTCTAGGCCATTGCTTTTCTCAATATTCTACAGCATTTATTATGAAAAGTCATTTTCTTAAAGAATCAAGGAAAGAGCATTTTTGCAGGAAGGGGAGGGAGAGTTTTTAAAGAGGTTTTAAAACTAGAGAGGAGCTGCTGATCTCCAACTGCCCTCCCCCCCTTTTTATTAACCCTTACCTGCTCTGTCCTAGTAACAACCCTTAAGACAGAAGGGCCAGGGTTAGGTATATTGGGTTAAATGACTTGCCCAGGGTATGTATCTGATGCCAGATTGGAATCCAGGTTCTCTGGGCTTGGCACTCTCCCTAGTGTGTCAGCAAGCTGCCCTTCCCAAATAGTTTGGGGCTCTCCTACCTGGGAGATGAGGGCTAGACAGGATGGGCCCTCCTGGTCCTTTTCTCTCCCCAGCTTCTACCCTCATACTAGGCTTCATCAGATGTACTGATACTCCTCCAAGCATTCAAATTCTCATTTATTCAATCCACTCAATTCCTAAGACCCACTCATCTATCCACTCAGCCACAGAGATAGGAAGGAAGGACAAGAGGAGGTACAAGAAATAGAGCACCAGGCCTGGAAATGGACACTCCTCTTCCTGAGTTCAAATCTGGCCTCACATGCCAGCTCTGTGACCCTGGGCAAGTCATTTCACCCCCATTTGCCTCCATTTCTTCATCTCTAAAATGAGCTGGAGAAGGAAATGGTTTTTACTCCAGTGTCTTTGCCAGGAAAACCCCAAATGGGACACGACTAGAAAACACTAGTGTTTGCCCAAGTTGTTTCTAATGACTCCTCAAACACCTAAGGGCACGGGTTTTAATAATGATATCTAGGATCCTGACCATCCTGTGAGGTAGATGTCATTTTGCACTCGGGGTAAGCAGCTTGCATTAGTGAGTGTCTAAAGTGGAATTTGAATTCCGTTCTAACTAACTTCCAAATCTAACACTAACCATGCGCCACCTAGCTGACTTTGGAAGGATGTCCTAAATGAAATGTAGACTCTTGACTAGCTAAAGAAAATTTACTTAATTTTCTCCTTCACACTCTACTTCTCAATCTTTATCCATGTGCATTATCCAACAGGAGCCTAAGGCTCTCTTTCCTTTGCCTTCACTGTGGCTTAAGTCTCAGCAGAGTGTAGACCTGACCTCTGGTGTAGGCGACTACAGCACTAGAGGGAATCCTGATGGGGAGCCTTCCTGTCCAGGATGTGGGAGAGTATGTAAATAAGGGCTCCCACTTGACTTTCTCAAACTTGGGATTTGGGTGATAACATGTGTTCCCCAGATTCTGCATCATCCTGTAGCCCAAGGTTGCAAGGATTATGGCTAGCAGGATTTCATTTCTTGATTCCTGAAGAGGCAACTGCTTGAGACAAATGGTGGCATGATGTTGCTAAGAGGCAGGAAAATGTTCTAGGGTCACCATTCATTGCCAAATTACTTCTCTTTGGACCTCAATTTCCTCCCCTTCAAAAGAGAGAGACTGAATTACATTGTCTTTAAGGTTCTGCAAAGGATCCTAGATTTAGAGATGAGAGGGACCATAGACCCTATCTAGTCGGAGGGCAACTGGGCAGGGCAGCCTGGTGGTGCAGTAAGGAGATGGAGCCTCGTGCCTGGAATCAGGAAGGCTTATCTTTGTGATTCCAAATCTGGTCACAGACACTAGCTGTGTGACCCTGGACAAGATGCTTAACTCTGCTTCAGCTTTCTTGTCTGTCATATGTATTGGAGAAGAAAATGGCAGACCACGCCAGTACCTTTGCGCAGGAGACCCTAAGTTGGGTCATGAAGAGTCAACAATGTCAGTGATGGAGAGGCAGCTATGTGGCTTAGTGGATAGAACCTGGAGTCAGAAAGACCTGGGTTCAAATCAGGTCCTAGATACTTCCCAGTTGTGTGACCCTGGGCAAGTCACTCAATTCCCAAGACCCACTCATCCATCCACTCAGCTACAGAGATAAGAAGGAAACAAGCACTTACTAAGCTAGGAGGTGTCCTGTTCCTCTCTTTTAGAACTGTTACTAGGACAGAAAGAAGGGTTTTAGAAAATAAGAAAAAACCGCAGGCCCGTCCAGGGAGCAGGAACGTTGTGTAAGTCTGCTTCTGGAAGGGTATGATGCTGCGGCATGTAGGAGCCTGGCTTCAGAGCGTTCACAAATAGCCTGAGACTGTCTCCTATCTGCTACCATGGGGCAGAAAACAAGCCTTTGGATTTCTTGCTGGGCTGGAAGCTCAGTGGAGAAACTTGCTCTCCCCACCCCCACCCACCCCTTGCTGCCGGCCACAAGATATGAGAGTAACTCTGAGCTCTGGAGCCAATGAAGGGGCCTCGTAATCGGGCAATCAGAGTATCCCTCCGTGCCTCTGCTCTGTGTCATCTCACACTTCCCGAAACAGCCTCATACACGGTGCAGGCTCCCGGGATGTGGACCTTCATCGGCCAGTTTCCCCTTTCGGGGGGAGAAAAGGCTGTTTGGCCTCTGGTCCCCCGACTCCAGATTAATTGCTCGTTTCAGGGCACCAGCGTCTCCCCTTCCGTCTCTGACATCCCGGGATTTCGAGTTGTCGGGTGGCAGCCTGGTAGAAATGGTTCTAGTGAGGCCTCGGGCTTACTGGGGTAAGGGGAAAGGAGAGAGCTCCGGCTATCCCTGGAGGAGCTTTGGCAGGCCCGTCCCCCCGGGGCAGCTAGTCACGGGAAGGAGGAATGAAATGGGTCGTGTATTACCTTTTCCATCTGCTTTGTAGTCATCCGGGAGGAGTTTATCTTGCCGGTAACCGAGAACAAAAGCCAGAATGGAGAGAATGAGGGCGTCCATGATGCTGATCATAGCGAGCAGGAAAGCCCAGCGGATGGTACAGGCACCCAGCGTGTATTTGCCCGTCTGGTCCCCACACATGCGCTTTACCTCACTAGAGTCCCAGCCATCCGGGTAGACCAAACAGCCAATCATTAAGCCCGTGGCTGCAGGAAAGGGAGAGCAATGGATGGTTAGACGTGAAGGGTTCCCGTGCCTTATTTCATTTGATATGCAAAACAGCCTTCTAAAGTAGACCTTCCTGTACCAATTTTACAAATGAGGAAACTGAGGCTCTCGGAGCCTTAACACCTACATCAGTCTCATATGGCCAGTTGTCTATTGGATATCTCCAACTACTTGTCCTACAAACAACTTTAACTCAACCACCCTACCAGCTCACTTCTCACCTTCTAAACTTCCCTGTCACTGTTATGGACACCAGCTTACAATGGAGATGTCGTCATCCTGTCCTCGCTGTCTCCCCACCGGTATGTCTCCCTTGCCCCGTCTCTGGGCCAGGCCCTCATCCCCTCATTACCGGGCTATCAATATGCATTAAAGTCAAGAAACGAATTTCAGACATGATGGGAGAAATAGTTTGGTCAGAGAGAACCTTAAAATTACTTTGTCTCTCTGAGTCTCATTTTCCTCCTCCATAGAAGAGGTAATATGGATATTTCCTGCCTGGAAGAGTTGTTTCAGAGGTGGGATGAAAGAAAGGTCCTTCCCAACCCTTTCAATCACCTCCTGTAAGTAACCACCTTCTCTGCCTTCTTCAGAAGGGAGACCCAGGGGCTGAGTAACGGGCCAGAAGGAAAGACAATGCTTTTTGTGGCACAGCCATTTAGACTTCTGTCGAGATGGATACATGAACAAGAGGCTGCCCACTCTGACACTCTAACTACAAAACCATAAGGTTTAAAGTGGACAGAGTAATTATTTTAAAATCTAGTGAGGATTTATATAGCAAGTGACCACCTCATCCTTACACAAAAGTCAGGTGAACATAGCTTGTGTACAACCAGAAACTGGCCTGAGACACTCATCTCTGTAAGTGGGATGAGCAAAGGCTCACCCAAAAAAGCCCTGGACTGATGGGAAACCCAGAAGGGAACCTCAGAAGCCATCAAGTGTGGCAGCAACCAGTCAGTACATTAGGGCACAGATGGAAATAACTCTGGCCCACAGGTACTTTGTCCTGAGACACCCATAGAGGGCCCTAAAGATTCAGTTCTCTGAACTTCAAAGATGCAAAGGGGCCTAATCCTAGGAGGAGGAAGTCAGAGCAGGAACCCAGATGACCCAAGTGGGAATGAAGCAGAGTAGATCACTCCACCCAAAAGTGCAGGAAAAGTCAAAGCCTAGCACACAGCCACAGTTTTAAGAACACAGAATTAAGGCTGGAGAGATGAATAAACACAAGAAGATACCACTTTAAAGAATTATAAATCTGGAAATACTAAAAAATACAACCAAGAAGTAGAGGGAGCTCTGTAACAATTGCAAGGAGAAACTGGGGCGGGGGGAGTAAATGAATTTTGCACTAGGTTCACATGAAAAAAAAATAAGCAGAAGAAACGAAATAAGATTAAAAAGTAAAATCAAAGCTCGAGGGAAGAATTAGAAGTATAATAAATAGGTTAGAACACAAACCTTATACAAGTAATAGAATCTTTTAAAGTTATAATAGACCAAATAGAAATTAAAGACTCTATGGAAGAGCTAGAAAAATTAAAGCAAAATCAAAAGACTGGAAAGAAATAAGAAAGAAAACATTTCATCTATCAAAAACAACTGATCTGGGGGGAAAAAGGTTGAAGCAATTTGGGAATCATCAGACTCCTTAAAAATCATGATTTTTAAAAGTTCTGGACACTCTATTTCAAGAAATTAATATCAAATAAGAAATAATGTAAGCATCCAGAAAGAAATTTTAAATACCAAAGTACCACAGTCAGGATCAGACAAAATCTGGCAGCTTCTACTATAAATGAGAGAAGTCTTAGAATGCAATTTAGTCATTTTTCGGTCACATCCAACTCTTCCTGACCCCATTTGGAGTTTTCTTGGCAAAGATACTGGATAGCTTATCATTTCCTTCTCCATTTCTCTTTCTTTTTCAATGAAAAATTAAGGTAAATGGAAAATTGACAGGGATAATAAGTGTCTTGAGGCCAGATTTGTACTCAGGAAGATGAGTCATTCTGACTCCAGATCTGGCACTGCTGTGCCACCTAGTTGCTCTGGAATATAGTATATGGTATTAAGGGCACAAGAAATCAGGTGGCAACCAAGAATAATTTGCCTTGTAGAGCTAAATATAATCTTGCAAAGGAGGAAAATTAATCTTTAAGGGAATTGAAGATTCTCAGACATTGCTGATGAAAAAAACATGTCTAGAGAGAAACTTTGAAAAGCAAATGCAAGAGTCAAGAGAAAACTCTAGAGGTGAATTTAAAGCAATTAGAAGGAGCTGGTGGGTGGATTGTCTTTTTTTTTCCAGAGATTTTAAAGTAGGGGAAGAGAAAGGAAGATAAAAATAATACCCTAGAGTAGAAAGCAAAAGGGTAGGAGAAGTTATTATCTCATATTTTGGATTTGGAGTGCATGAGAAGAATATATATATAGAGGAAGGTATGGGGGAAGCAAATGTCAGATGGACTTCAGTCTTAATTAAAAAACTCTCACCAAAGCAATAAGCCATGTCTCCAAAAGACTTATTGATTATAAATTATTTGTTTATATGAATTTTGATTAAAAAATGAAAAGGTGAGCCATCGAAATATTGTTAATAGTGCACAGTTAGCAGGACAGTTTTGGAAATAATGGGCTGGATTTATTGTATTTTTTTAAGCAAGCAGTATGAAAGAGAAATTAAATTTCAAACATGAGTCTCTTTGTTCCATTTCACATATGGAAATACTCTTTGTTTTTAACATTTTAAGTCCAGAATTTTAAAAATACTAAAAAGCAATAGCAACAACATAATAAAACAAAACCAGGAGAATAGTGCATACAATAGTCTTAGTAATGTAACAACAAAGCACACAGAAAGCTTTCAGAATGCTGATCAATGCAATGTCCATTCATTGACTTTAGAGGACTGACGGTGATCCATGTTGGCAGAGAAGTTGTGGTGGACTATAAGCTTGGGATGAGGCAGACACATATGCATTGTGTTCATCTGACAACAATCAACTGAGTTCATGTCTTGTTTAACTATACTTTTCTGTTGGGATGAAGAGTTCTTTGGAGGGAGATGGGGCAGGGGAAAGCTATTGGGAAATGAAAGCAATGTTTTTGTTTGTTTGTTTGTTTTGCTTTGTTTTGTTTTGTTTTGTTTTGTTTTAAAACCCTTACCTTTCATCTTGGAGTCAATACTGTGTATTGGCTCCAAGGCAGAAGTGTGGTAAGGGTAGGCAATGGGGGTCAAGTGACTTGCTCAGGGTCACACAGCTGAGAAATGGCTGAGGCCAGATTTGAACCTAGGACCTCCTGTCTCTAGGCCTGACTCTCATTCCACTGAGCTACCCAGCTGCCCCCGAAAGCAATGTTTTAAAAAATCAATAAACTATCACACAAACCCCCAAGCTCCCAAAAAAGAAAAGGGGAGGGAGAGAATCATAATTGTGGAAATGCAAATTTGTATGTGATTTGAGGTTGAAGCTATCTCTTAAAATACAGAAATGACTTGTGGGAAATCTAAGATTCTAAGTATCTTAAAAGGATCTGAATGTCATGCTCCTAAACTAAATTCTTTTTGAAAGGAAAAATAGGTATAAGCATATACTGAAAAATAACATCAAATTACAGACTACGTCTGGACTTTAGACAAGGCAAAGTTTGGGGAAAGTACAGTTATTTTAAATCATAGAATGTTAGAACTGGAAGGGATCTTAAAACTCTTCTTCTTGCTATTCCAAAGTTCCCCCTCTTGCTACCTCCTCACTCCCTTGTTCTGACGTCCATTGCCTGAGCCCAGCATCCGCTGTCTACTAGCAGCAGCAACGGATAGAATGCTAGACCTGGAATCAGAAAGACCTAAGTTCAAATCCAATCTCAGATAGCCTGTGTGCTGTGAGGATTCCTGGCAAGTCACTTAGCCTCTCTTTGCTTCTGTTTTATTAACTATAAAACAGGGATAATAACAATACCGACTTCCCAGAGTTGTTTTAAGGATCAAATAAGATAACTGCAAAGCATTTAGTACTGTGCCTGGCAATGTAAATGTTAGTTATTTTTATTAAGTGTTTAAGCCAGTACTTCACACATAACAGGCACTTAATAAATATTTGTTCACTTCCTTTCCTCCATCCCACCCCATTTCCACCTTACAGCAGGACCTGGTTTTACAGGTACTCGACACAGGCAAATTCAGGCATATGTGCTTGGCAATTGGAAAAAATAAAAACAGAAAAATTCATAAAATAAAAAATTTTTATTATGTGCTAAATCCGTGCCATTTTCCCAGACACCATAGTGTCACAGCAGTTCACCCAATCGCACTTATTCTCACTGAGAAGTATTTGTGTGAGTCATAACATTGTTTTGCACCAAACATAAGCTCCCAGAGTTCTTGGCTTGTAATAAGTTGTGTCCACATCAGGGCCGTGTGGCTCTTTGTTGCATTAACACTATCTATTTATTTATTTATTAATGATGGCCTCTAAGTACAAGAGTAGTGATAGTGGTAGCTCGGATAAGCCTAAGAAAAGTCATGAAGTATCTAGATTGTTCGCTTATTAAATAACGGGGTTTGCTATCATGCATGACTTTCAACTTACATGAATGGGTCACATAAAACCAGGTCCTACTGTACTTCTTAGAGATGCAGAATCTAGCTGGAGATGCCAGCCTTAACCATCTGGCACAAGCTGCTCAGTCATCTCCTGGGCCACCCATACTCCCCAGGAGGAAGATGAACCTAAGGAAGGTAGTATACCAATATGAAGAAAATGGTTGGAGCCAATGTCATTTAGGCTGCGGAAGAGAAGCCTCAGGCGGAACATGAAAGCTGTTCTCAAGTACAAGAAGGACTGCGATACGGAAGAATATTATACTTGGCTTCCTTGGCCCCAAAAGGCCAAGGACCAATAGATGGGAGTGTAGTATAATGGGAAGAGTCATAGATGCAGCATCAGAGGACCTGGGTTTCATCCTTGCTTTGCCACTCACTCCCTATGTGACCTGGGGCAAACTACTTAATGTAACCAGGCTTCAGAATCCTTATATGTGAAATGAGGGGGTTGGATTTAATGAGCTAAAAGATCCCTTCCAGCTCTTAATCTTTGTGTTATAGGGGAGGTCAAATGGAAGACGAAGAAGCAGAAAAACAATCAAAGCTCTCCCCAAAGTTCAATGGACTGCCTGCCTTAGGAGGTAGTGCCTGGGAGCAGTTAGGTGGCGCAGCAAGTAGAGCTCAAGACTTGAGGTCAAGAAGCCTTGAAGTCAAATCCAGCCTCAGACACTTACTAACTATCTGACCCTAGGCAAGTCACTTCATCCTGAGGGCAGCTGGATGGCTCAGTGGATTGAGAGTCAGACCTAGAGACAGGAGGTCCTGGGTTCAAATTTGACCTCAGATACTTCCCAGCTGTGTGACCCTGGGCAAGTCACTTAACCCCCTAACCTTTACCACTCTTCTGCCTTGGAACCAATAAATAGTATTGATTCCAAGATGAAAGGTAATGATTTTTATTTAATTTTTTAAAATCACTTCATCTTATTTGCCTCAGTTTCCTTGTCGGTCAAATGAGCTGGAGAAAGAAATGGCAAACTACTTTGCAATCTTTACCAAGAAAATCCAAAACAGAGACATGAAGAGTCAGACATTAATGAACAACAACAGCAGGAGACGGTGCGTTTCCTAATACGAAAGGTAGCTTACTTAGAACCGGGATAACTGCTATTCTGAGACATTATAAAAAAGAGTTGGGTTTGGGCAAAATGACCTCTGAGGACCTAACAGCTTCGTGGGCTGCTTTGGCTTTTATCAGTCTGGCATTATGTATTGAGCAACTAATATGTGACAGTCTGGGATGGCATGAGGCAGATACATGGGTACTGCCTTCTTAAAAATGTCTATTTGGAGAGATGAGACCAAAGCATTAAATGATTAGGGAACAGTAACAGTGTAAGGAGTTCGAAAACGTATTCTAGTCCTGGTTCTGCTTACTGTGTGTTCTGGACAAGTCCTCTCTCTGTAGTCTCAGGTCTCACTAGTGAAAAGGTCATCATCTCTCGATTTCAGATGAAGAAACTGAGAGTCAGAGGGGGGAGAAGTGCTTTACCAAATGCACACAGGTAGTGAGGGGCAGAGTTGTGCCCAGTGAAAGAAGGTACAGACAAAGGTGCAGGAATTTAGAGGAGAGAGAAGCCTGTGAGCTGGGATCATCAGGAAAGGCTTCATAGAAATGAAGGGGCTTTAAGAAAGTCGAGGGACTTTGGAGAGCCTTTCTTTGTAACTATGGAAGCTTCTTGATGCTAATTGAATTGAATCTAACTAACAGGAATGCATGCCCCAACTGGAGCATACCTTCTAGCCACTGCCTCTACCTTCATCCCTGCCCAATGCTTTCTCTTCTCTCCCTTCCCCCACTGAGGGAATCTGATGCCACCTACCTCCTTCTCCATCAATATTTCACTGAGCACAGCCTGGCTAGCTCTGGTTTCAGTGCTTCCTCCCACCAACTCGAAAGGAGTCAACCTCTTTTCCTTTCAGCAAAGCCCCATGATCCCTAATCTTATCAGCTCAGCTGAGCTTGGACTGGGTTCCTGCTCTGCCCTCCCTGGTGGCCACCACTGTCCAGCTTCTTTCTTCACCAGTTGTCTTGATTTTTGCCTTGCCACTGGACTTTGATAACTCTGGAAAACAGATTGAGGCTGATGACTTTGTGCAACTCATCCTCACTTAAATCCAATTTACCCACAAGTCAAGACATCACCCCATAATGTCACTGGCCCTGTTTGAAAACCAAGGACCAACAACTTGATCCTTCCTTAGTGCCATGGAGGACATGACATACCTACCTCTTACACCCCGATACATATTCCATGGCCATGGGAGAGTACATTAGCTTTGGGGTCAGAAACCTTGGGTTTGAATTCCTGCTTCTTCTGCTTACTAAGCTGCTTGGCCTTGGATGAGTCCCTTCACTTTTCTAGGTCTCAGTTCATTCATCTATAACATGAGGTGGGGGGAAGAGATTGATCTCTAAGATCATGACCCTCCAGCTTCCTCAGAGTCACCCAACTCTAGCTGCATCCTCCATCCTAAGGCTTCTCACACACTGAGGAGCCAATTTCCACAGTTCAGGACAAATTGGGCAGAATTCTTACTCCACTCCTAGCCCATTCTTCCTCAGTCCCCAAGTATCATGTTCTCACTAGGTTCACTTTAGTTAAAGCAGGCTTAACTGTGGGTACAATGTGACACCATCGGTGAAGTTTAACTTTGGTGCCCAGAACCTCCCTCTTTCAGAGTTCTCATGTCCCCCAGCTCCCTCCAAAAACATATAAGGCCAATTTAATATATTCCTGCACAGTACATGCTTAGTTATTTAATATACTACCCTCACCCCCAAAGGTTTTAAAAGAGAAACTAAGAGAGAAAATAATGCTCAACCCGTTTCTCTGATGCTTAGTTTCCTTATCTGTCAAATTAGGAATGTGGTAGACAGAATACTAACCAGTAGGTGGCTAGGAGACCTGAGTTCTATCCCCAGCTCTGCCACTAATTAACTGTGCAACTAAGAGCAAATCAAATAACTTCTTTGAGCCTCAATTTACTTATCTATAAAAATAAGGATGACCCATTTTATCTCTAAGGGCTCCCCCAGCTCTAACTTTCTGTGACTCAATAACACAGTTAACCCCATGACCCCATGGACTTGGTGACTGATTATATATAGCTATCCATGGGGTTTTCTTGGCAAGGATACTGGAGTGGTTTGCCATTTTCTTCTCCAGGGGATCCTTTTGTCAGGCAATCCGAGGTTAAGTGACTTGCAGAGGGTCACACAGCTAGGACATGTCTGAGGCTGTGTTTGAACCCAGGTCTTCCTGACTCCCAGCCCAAGGCTCTTAACCACTGAATCACAGCTGTCTCTAACTAGTCCCAAAACTTTCCTGTTCCTTTTGTAGGAACCACCATCCTTCCAGTTACTCAAGTTCACAACCCAAAAGACATCTTTCTCCCTCTGTTCCTTATCCAATCAGTCACCAAGACTATCTCTACACTATCTCTTCCATCCTTCCCTGCCCAAGAATCTTCCTATTGTCTGTAGGATAAAATTCCCCATTGGTTGTAGGATAAAAATGTAATCTCGTCACCTTAATATTTAAAGTCCTTTACAGTCTAGCTCCAGCCCACTTTTCCAAACTTATTTCACATTATTTCCTTTCATACACTTGTTATTCCAATCAAATTGGCCTCTTAACACTTCCTCAAATTTGACTATTCATTTCTCACCTTCTTAATATCTTAATGCAGGCTGCCCCTATGCCAACAATGGACTCCCTCTTTACCACGGACCTTTAGAATCCTTAGTTTTCTCTGAGCCTCACTTGAGGTGCTTCCTCCCATTAGAAACTTTTCCCAGGTCTTCCTTATCTATATTAATTATATTCTAGTATCTTCCCTCTATTAATTATTTTTTCTCTATCCTCAGTATAGCTTGCTTTCTACATGTTTATTTGTACATTGTCTCCCCCATTTGATTATAAGCTCCCTGAAGGCAGGTATTGGGGTTTTTTGCCTTTTTTGTGCCCCCCCCAGTGCTTAATGAAATTTCATTCATTGATTAATTGAAATAGCTAACACTTATTTGTTATCTTAAGATTTGCAAAATGCTTTTAAAATATTATCTTTTTTTCTAACCCTTACCTCCCATCTTAGAATTGATACAGCTGAGGTTTAGTCACTTGAGAAGGGTCACAATTGGAAAATATCTGAGGCTAGATTAGAATCCAGGACCGCCCATCTCCAAGCCTGGCATTCTATCTACTGAGCCGTCTAGATACACCAATGTATTATCATTTAATCCTTGCAATAATCCTGTACAGTAGATGCCACTCTTATTCCTATTTTGTGGATGAGGAAACTAAGGCTGACAGTGGCTAAGTGACTCGCCCTTGGTCACACATGTCTTTGAGCTAAAATTCAAATGCAGCTCTTTTCCACTCTATTCACTATGTAGCCTAGCTGCTTCTATCAGTGTTCTCTCCCTCTCTTCATATAATATTCTACTAACTTATCTGGGTACATGTTGTATTCCTCCTGTAGAATATAATCTCCTTGAGGGCAGGAATTATTTTTTGCTTTGTAAACGCAATGCCTAGCACAAGGCTTGCATATCAGAACCTGTGATTCTGGTACTAGAACGCTGAAGCAGGCAAAAATTCCTTTTAATGTTAAAAATTGCTAAAAGACTCACAGAGATTACATTAAATGCATGGTCACACAGCTGGCATTGGAGATGGGACTTGGACTGATGTCTCAAATCCAAATCCAACATTCTGTCTACAATCGTATACTGCCTCTTACCATTCACATAATAGGTGCTTAATAAATGTTTGTTAAAGGGGCTCAGTGGATAGAGTGCAAGGCCTGGAATCAGGAAGATATAGATTCAAATCTGGCCTTACACTAGCTGTGTGACCCTGGGCAAGTCACTTAGCCCCAACTGTTTAGCCCTTACAGCTTTTCTGCCTTGGAACTGATACACAATATTAGTTCTAAGATGGGAGATAAGGATTTAAGAGAGAGAGAGAGAGACAGAGAGACAGAGAGTGACAGAGACAGAGACAGAGAGAAAGAGAGAGAGGGAAGGAGGAACGGAAAGAAGGAAGGAGTGAAGGAGAGGTCTGAGAGATATAATTGATTAATTTTCATTTGGATCTGCTGACCACTTTCTACTTGGTCTTGCATCACTGGCTAATTTTCTTGACCAAGATATAAAAGACGTTTCCACTATTCCCTATGTTACTTCCATTTAGATAAGGTATCTAAATTTTAACCAGTGCCCATGGGGGTCACTATCAGAGTCAACATGTTAGGAGTCATTCCTTCTTCATACCCCACAACAAGAAGCAATGGTGCAAGAGTTTACTGGACACTTTGATGGCATAGGGCAAGCAAGAGAGTCCTTACCAGGGTCAGGAGGATCAGGCTAATCCAGGAGCCAAGAGACTTGCTATAGAATTGAACCAAGGAGGAAGAGTTGGACCCTTACCCATAGGAAGATAGGTAATTTCCCATTGTTTCTATAATTTCAGTGGCCAGTCATATCCTCCTCCCCAGTTTTAGCCTTCCCCTAACTTCTCATTGAAGCCCAAAATATCTTGAGCTGAATCCAGAGCCTTCCATCCCATAATTAGAGCAAATTGGATGAAAAGCACTCTAAGACTTACATTCAGAATATTCAAAGACCACTGTGTCAAATCTTTTCCCAGAGCAGATTTTTATGAAGAAAAGGAAAGGACTTGGAAGGCAAAGGACACATTACAGAGGGGGGAAAGGAAAAGACACCAAAAAGTGAGGCTGGAGTGCCCATAACAAATTTTCTTGACTCTACCCCTTTGCTGAGGACCAGCCTTGAGCAGAAGGAGACAGTAATAGCCTTTCCTCTATAGCCCCACAAAAGGCTTTGGCCAGGGGTAGCACAGTGGGTAGTGCCAGGCCTGGAGTCAGGAGGACCTGGATTCAAATGTGACCTTAAATTCTTTCTAGCTGTGTGACTCTGGGCAAGTCATTTAACCCCTATTGCCTAGCCCTTACCACCCACCTGCCTTGGAACTGATATTAAGTATTAATTCTAAGACAGAAGGTAAGGGTTTGTTTGTTGGTTTAAGGGTTGTGACTTCTTTTAGGGTGAATGAGTGAGTGAGTGTGTGTATGTGTATGTGTGTATGTAGCTGGGAAAGGGCTTGGCTGTGTAGTAGAGCAGTCTGAAAGTCAGAAGACTTGAGTTCCAGTTGCAACTCCGCCATTAATTAATTATTTGGTCAGGAGCAGGTCATTTCCTTTCTCTGTATCACTGTTGCGTCATTTCAATAGAATATAACTTCTTCAAGGGTATGTGTTTATATTCCCAGAGCCTGGTATATGGGAAGCATATAATAAATGTTTGGATAATGAAATGAGGAAACTGGACCATGTGTTTTCTAAGATTCTTTCCAGCTCTAATTTCTTCAGTCAGGAATTCCTAGAGGTGTAATAATAAAATAGTTTCAAGTTTAAGAAATGCTTTTCTCACAAAAATGCTGTGAGACAATTAGTTAAAGTATAATTCCCATTTTACAGATAAGTAAACTAAAGCTTACATGAGAAAATAACTTACATGTGGTCACTTGGTGCTTGTGTTGAGCACCATCCCTGGTATTGAGTAGGCAGTTAAGAATACTTGCCAATTGGTAGAACTAAGGTTTGAATCCAGATCCTAATTCTAAGTTTAAAATTGTTCTTCCTACTGTAGGATCATTGGCATCCAAGTCTCAGGAATGGGAACCACTAAAGTGATCCTAAATCTATGATATAGATCCCACCCATGGAATAAGGCACCCACACCTGCCCACTCACCAGCTGCCAGCTGCATCCAGGCACAGATCTTGTAGACGGTAGCTGTGTTGCAGACAAAGAAGAGGCTGAAGCAGATGGTGGAGCCAATGATGAGAAACATGGCAACAGCCACGAAGAACATGGCAGTCTTAAAGGCACCGGAAGGTATGGTCTTGAAGTCCAGGGGGCTGCCCTTGCAGATAAGCTCTGAAGTCAAGGCATTGCCTACACAATAAGAAAAGAGGCCGAAGTAGCCAGCCTGGGGTGTGTTGATACTGTCTCCAATCCAGTAGGGTTGAATAAACAGAGCCATGACCAGAACAGAGAAGCAGATAGTGAGGGTGCCCCACATCACCCCTACCGCCCGGGCATTCCGCACATAGTTGGTGTGATAGATCCTGGCTGCCTCTTGGGCAGGCAGCAGCTTCGTCATGGTGGGTAGGTAGGAGAGGGGCACCTAGAGGAAGAGAAACTGAAGGAATAGCTTCAGGTACTGGAGCCCAAGACTGGGCCCACAGCACCACACTGACCTAGGTTGGGGGAGTTGTGGAATAGATAGTGCAGGAGACTGCTATGCGAGATTCCACTCCAGGGATAGTGTCGGAGTAGGAGAGGCAGACTAGTCGTAGGGTTTCAGCAGGACCGGAGAGTGTTCGGGTTTCCGTGTCCGCTCCTCCAGGCATAAGTCTTCTCCTAGACCCTGCTGGGTCTCCCTCCCCCAGCGAGTACCTGCCCAGCTCTGTCCTGACACCTCTTCGCCCTCCTGGCTGCTCCTACTCCGCCCGGGCCCTAACCCTCAATCTCCACTCCGCCTTCAGGCTTGACCTCGGTTTCAGCACCACGGCCAGTGCCCAGCAGCATTCGGATCTGGGGCCACGAGCAGGAGGGGCTAGAGTGGAGAGTTATGGGTAGGTAGGAGGACCTGACAGAGGGTGGGAGGAACCGGCCAGCGGGAGAGAAAGGGAGGGGGCGTTTGCCGAATTGGTTCAGGATCTGGAGAGTCCCCATCCCTACTCAGCTTCCCAAGAGGTTTAGCTCGGAGAGCCCAGGCGCTGACAATTCCCACACGCGACATCTACTCCCCTCCTTTCCGATTCCAATCCTGAATGAGCTGATTTTTAGCAAGAACTGGAGAGAACGTAATTGGAGCCAACCCCCGCCTCCTCCCTTCCCTTTAACGCAGTACGTAAAGCTTCTCTTGACCCCGCGGAGTATTATACAGCCTCGAAACCTTCTCCCTTTTTCTTTTAGAACCAGCTCACCTTCTTAGGGTCCACACCATTCCTTCTGCGTCCCTGACGTTCCAACCTCTGTCCCCGTGGAAAATGACCTCCTTTCTGCTTCTCACCACTTCTAGTTCCTTTCCCTCACTCTATAGGAGATTAAAATGAGCAGACTGGAGTGTTTGGATGATAGGTTCATCTGATCTCAGAGCTCTCTATAATAAAGCTCTTTATGAATTTGTCATACTCTAATAGGGAATATTTTTATTTCTGTGTAGCTTCGTCTCTCTGAGTAGATTGTAAATTCCCTGAGAGTAGAGTCTTAATTAATTCTGGGATGTCCGTCAGCACCTAGCACACTAATGTGTATAGAGCACGACTTTTTGTTAAATGAAAGGACTCAGTTTCCTTATCTGTTTCATGAAGTGTTGGACTAGCTCTCTAAGGTGCCTTTGAGCTTGAAATCCTAGGATCATGAGTGTTGAATGAATAGTTCTAAAGTCTAATATAATCTCTGGCATATTCCTAAATGCATCCTGAATAATCACACCATTCCCCTAGTACCCATGAAATTGGGGGGAGGGGAAAGAGGAAGTGGAGGCAATATCAATTGGGAAAAGTGCTGGATTTGCAGCCACAGGAATTGGGTGCAAATTTAACCTCTTGGGTTCTCAGCTATAAAACAAGGAGACTGGACTAGATGATCTCAGAAGCCCTAAGTCTAATGTTTTATATGATTCTGTCTTTATTCCCATGGCACCCTACCAATTCTAAGGAAAGAGTGAGATCTCTCTCTCTCTCTCTCTCTCTCTCTCTCTCTCTATATATATATATATATATATAT
>NC_058133.1:263337189-263360739 GCF_016433145.1 Gracilinanus agilis | reverse complement strand
TTAAGTAACTTGCCCAGGGTCACACAGCTAGGAAGTGTCTGAAGGCCAGCTTTGAAACCAGGTGTCCCCAACTCCAGGCCTGGCACTCTGTCTAATGAGCCACCTAGCTACTCCTCTATATGTTTGTTGATTAATTAATTTATCTCATCCATTTTAATTCCCCTGAGTAAGACTCTGCCAGATGGGTTGGAATGGTGGTGTTCTCTTAAGGGAAGGAAGTTCCACAGGTGCCCACATTTAACCACCTCTGATACCTGATATCTAACTTCATGCTTCCTATTGATGGAAGAAATGATATCCAGATTAATGTATTTTGGAAGTGGACTAAAAAACAAGTCATTCATTTATTCAACATTTACCAGGCACTGGGGATACAAAGAAAGATTGAAACAGTTCCTGCCCTTAAAAGTTTCATGTTTCATGAAACATATAACTATGGGAAAATATTCAAAATAAAAATATAATTTAAAACAATTTCATGTTTCTGTGAAGAAACACAGATAGATAGGGGGGTCAGTGAATGAAGAAAGCACTAGGCCATGAGTCAGGAAGACCTGAGTTTAAATTTGACCTCAGACTCTATCTGTGAGTGTGACTTTGGACAAGCCCCTTAACCTCTGTTTGCTTCAGTTTTCTCATCTGTAAAAAGGGGACAATAGCATCTACCTCCCAGAGTTGTTGTGAGGATCAAATGGGATAATATTTTAGCTTGAAATCCTATGATCACAAATGTTGAATGAATAGTTCTAAAGCCTAATATAAACTCCAATGTATTCCTAAATGCCTCTTGAATAACCACACCATTCCCTATTACCCATGAAACTAGAAGAAAGGGATAGAAGAAGTGAAGCACAGTTATCCTTGTCATTAGACTTCTCTGTTCCTACTCCCGATTTATACTTTATAAATACTAGTCGTTAGTATTATTAATGTCGTTATTATTGTCATATAAAGAAATACAAAATAAATGCACATCTAAGTGACATGCAGGGGATGGTGTCCATTCTTGGCAACTCATTAATCCTATATCATTTTCCTACACTCACAGAAATCACCCAGATATCATGGACACTAGAAACAAAAATGGCATCTAACATCAATCCAGAAGCTCTTTATAGAATCCTTAAATTCTCCCCAAGCCCTTCAACAATTCACTATGAAATCCAAGGCTTCCCAGAACTGAGCAGATGGGGACTGACCCAGAGATTAGAATTCATTATTACCCATATCTGTGATCATGAAGTTTGAAAATTCTCCTCTGTAATCACTGTCTACTATGCTTCCATATCTCTCCCTCACTCCTTCTAAATCTATTCTTCATTGTGACTATGAATGAATGAATGAATGAATGAATGAATGAATGAAGTATTTTATTAAATGCCTCTGACATGTCAGATATTATGCTAAATAGTATGAGTATAAATACAAAAATGAGACAGCCCAGGGGGCAGGAAGGTTGCTTAGTGTATAGAGAGCTAGGCCTAGAGATAGGAGGTCCTGGGTTCAAAAATGATCTCAGATACTTCTTAGATGTGTGACCCTGGGCAAATCACTTAACCCCCATGGCCTAGACCTTACCACTCTTCTGCTTTGGAACCAATACACGGTATTGATTCTAAGATGGAAGGTAAGGGTTTAAGAAAAAAAAGTGAGTCAAGGAAAGCATAAGATGATTATTATGTATCCTTAAGGGCCAAGTTGAGATGAGAGACATAGTATTGTTTTTAAGACAGCAATTAATTCAAATCTGGCCTCAGACAACTTCCCAGCCGTGTGACCCTGGGCAAGTCACTTGACCCCCATTGCCTAGCCCTTACCACTCTTCTGCCTTGGAGCCAATACACAGCATTGATTCTAAGATGGAAGGTAAGGGTTTTTTTAAAAAAAAAGACAGCAGTTAAGGAGTTTTAAATAAAAAAATCAGTCCCTGCCCTTGAAGAGCTTGTATTCTAATGGGAGAGACAACACATATAGAGTCCTTGGGCCAAGGAAGAAAGTTTTGGTTTGCAGAATCACAAGGATTGACTGGAGACAGGGAGCAGTTGATTGCCACAATTTGTCCAGTTACAATGGTAGAAATAAATTTATAATTATTCCCAGAGCAAAGGCAAGAAATCAAAGGGGAGTGAGGATACACACGAGGCAGGAAAGCACAATGGGTATTGCTTTCCTATTGGATGGCAGGATCAAATGTGAAATATTATCTGGGGCCAGATAGACATAATAGGGAGGTGAGTTTTCACTCACCCACCAATCAGAATAGCTCATCTCCAGGGCAGAGAGCCAAATTGAGTAATGTAAATCCCACAGAACAAGAAAATTTGGTCTGGAGATTCAGCTTGTCTCTTCCCTTTCTCCCAGTCTAACACTCTGGTTCCACTTCCTTCCCTTTGAACTTTTTAGTTAAACTAAACTCTTTGAAGCTCTCCATCCCTGACTTTGCTACCCCCTTTATTCTTCCACTATTCATGCCTTGCCAATGTCAAGGCTGAGTCATCTCTACCTTCTCTGCTCTAGCTCTGCTCTAGAGAAGCTCTAGCTTCTCTGCTCCTAGTCCTGATCTGCTGTATGCTCTTATAGAGTCAAGCATCTGTCCTGAGTTCAGCACATTTTCAAGATATCACATCTTAACCAGACCCTCAAGGATGCACATAGTAATCATCTTATGCTTTCCTTGACTTTCCTTTTTTTAAAGCCCTTACCTTTCATTTTAGAATAAATACTAGGTATTGGTTCCAAGGCAGAAGAGTAGTAAGGGCTAGGCAATGGGAGTTAAGTGACTTGCTCAGGGTCACACAGCTAGAAGTGTCTGTCGTCAGATTTGAACCCAGGACTTCCCTTTTCCAGGCCCAGCTCTCAATCCACTGAGCCCCTTTTCCTTGATTTTCTATCAAAATTCTCTAAAGCACCTGGTCTAACCTTTCCCTCTCTTTAAGTTTCCAATGCCTCCCCCAAACATCTTCTTGCTCCAAAAATTACCTTTCCATCTACTTTACTGAGAAAATCAAGATCATCCTTTATAAACTTCCTAATTTTCCTTTTGCTACACTTCAAAATTCTTCTATATCTTAATTCGTCATCTCCCCATTTGCTTTAGTTTCTGAGGGAGCAGTAGACTTCTTCATTAGAGCTGCCCCTTCTATTTATGCGTTTGAATCCACCTACTCCCATATCCTCTAAGAACTTGTCTTTTCATTCATTAATTTTCTCTCATCTTTTGTCTCTTCCTATCTACTGGCTACTTCCCAATGACCATAAGCATGGTCAGATCTCCCCACCTCTACTTTAAAAAAAGCCTTTTGAGCCTGTCATTCCCTTAAAGTTTAGTTCTTCTTCATTTTACAGTCAATTCCTAGAGAGAGTTGTCTCTAGAACAGAAGAGAAAGAGAATAAGAAGGAGAAGAAAGAAAGAATGAAAGAAAGAAAGAAAGAAAGAAAGAAAGAAAGAAAGAAAGGAAGGAAGGAAGGAAGGAAGGAAGGAAGGAAGGAAGGAAGGAAGGAAGGAAGGAAGGAAGAGGAAAGGAAGGAAGGAAGGAAGGAAGGAAGGAAGGAAGGAAGGAAGAGAGAGGAAGAGAGAAAGAAAAAGAGAAAGAGAGAAAGAAAAAGAGAAAAAGAGGGAGAGGGAGGGAGGGAGGGAAGAAGGAAGAAGGAAGAAGGAAGGTTTAGTGTCTCTATTTCCTCACTGTTCACTTTTTTTAAAAATCCTTTCCTTCCATGTTAGAATCAATACTGTGTATCAGTTCCAAGGCAAAAGAGGTCTCCAGTCCCCGTATTCTATCCAGTGTGCTACCTGGCTGCCCCTCAATAATCTCAAGTACTAAATCTAATAGCCTCTCCTGTAAGTCCTCATCTTCCTTGATTTTCTACAGCTTTTGACATAGTCCATTACAATTATATATAATTTTGTATAACAAATATAATAATAATATGACATATAGTGGGGATTTGTGTGGCAAAGGGATAACTCACAGTTCCTGGTTTCTGTCAGTCGTCTTCTTCCTTCCTAGAATCCTCATGAAATTACACATAGGTGTATCTGTCTGCTGGGCCCCAAGAGTTAGTGCCTTTTTCCACAACTGATACTTCTCTCCATCATCAGGAGTCATAATCTGAAATTTCCTCTCTTTAGGTGACTCTCCTCTTATGTCCTTCTACAGGAAGGTCCTCTTTCATGGGCCTCTATGACTCTGGTGGCCATTGCTTCTGGCTTGAATAAACTCTGCTACCAAGTCCAGTCCATGGAGGAACCTCTAATAACTCTGATGGATCTCCCAAACTCACTCTCCTCCCCACAAATGAATCCCTCAGGGGATTGGATGGAGTGCTTCAGCTTCTAGACTAACTTATTGGCTATCCAGTTTGGAAGTATCTTGCTTTGTTATGCACACTCAGAGATGTGTCTGATTCTGATAGCCAATCACATGATAGATATTCCCAGTGTGGTGTCATCTGTCTTTTATCCAATGATCAAAGCACTTTATCCCTCTCAAATTGATTAAGGTCTTCTTCTAGATGAGTTTACACTTCTGACTGGTTTCATCCAACTTCTGTCTGGGCTTTCTGTGATTACATTACTTGGGTTGGGCTGGACTCCATACACACATACGTTCCCTTTCTTTATCTCAATCTTTCAAAAGCTTTATCTTCCTTCTAGGTTCAGCTCATGTGTTACTTCCTCTGCAACGCCTTCCTGACTTCCCCAACTGGCAGAGGCCCTTATTACAATGCCCTGACTACCAGGAAAATGCCCCAGTGCCCTTCCTTCCAGCATCCCCTTCCAGACAGCAGAGGATTGGAGTAGTGACATGTAAATAATTGCGGTTCTCTCATTTGATGTTGTCATTCAGTTTTTCAGTCATTTCATGACCCCGTGGATTATACTGCCTATGGGGTTTTCTTGGCAAAGATACTGGAATGATTTGCCACTTCTCTCATTTCATCCCAGTTTCCTTTTTTTTTTTAAACCCTTACCTTACTGCATACTGGTTCCAAGGCAGAATGGCAGCGGCTAGACAATTGGGTTTAAGTGATTTGCCCAGGGTCATATAGCTGGGAAATTTATGTGGCAAAATTTGAACCCAGGACATCCCATCTTTGGCCTGGCTTTCTCTCTACTGAACCACCTAGCTGACCCGTCAGTTTCCTATTAAAGCACTCTTTGAGTTAGGAAACTCTCTTTTCACTATTTGCTGCCCTAATCTTAACAGATTTCTGTGCTGTAAAACTATCATAGCATGAGAGGGGAGTGTTTGGTTATTTATTAGTTACTGATTTTTTTATCTTTAATTCAGTCTAAACAATAGTTTTTAAAAGTTAGTAATTAGTATGAGTATAGTGTTTCTTCTAAAGAAATTAAAAAACCTGAGGTTGGAGCCAAGACATCTTGAGGCAGACGTGTTGTAAAGTAGATTGTAGAAGGCAACAAATGTAGATTGCTTTTCCTAGGAATTTGGTTTTGAAAGTTTGGCAATATGGAGCAAGGAATATTCTTACTCTTCCTCCAGGGCCAGTGTATTAGAGGGTATGAGAGAAAGAATAGTCAGTGCTGCAGAAGGTGGCCAGAGAGGCAGTGTCATCTGTCACCTGGGAAAGCCTTCCTCCTAATTCCTCAATCTCTTCAACTCCCATTCTCTATTTCTCTATTCCACTTCATTGGCAGTATACACAGGGATGATCACACTCTTAATCTTGACATTATCTATCTACAGTAAGTGATCATCATCCTTCCCCATTCTCTACTTCTCATTGCTATTCTCTCTCATGTCCCAACACACCTCTTTCCACTTCCACTGTGCCCTCTAGAATTCTCATTCCTTAATTAACAAAGTTCCTCTCATTTTCTACCTCTTCCCCTCATGCTTCTTCCATCTTTTTGCATGCACAGAAAGTTAGCTTCCCCTAGATGACACTGCATCTCTGACTACTTTCTCTGACATTGGCTTCACTTTCTCTCATATCCCCCAAATCTTCCTGGAAGGAGAGCTCCATTACCATTTCCAAACACTTTTTGCTATAATTACTCATAGCCTCTTCTCCACTGTGGTTCACTCTATCCAAATTTGTCACCCAACAGAGATCTTAGCAGTAGATATCTACTCACCTTCCAGGCATTTTCCTTCCTTTTTTCTTGTACACCCTTACCTTCCATCTTAGACTCAATACTGTGTATTGGTTCCAAGGCAGAAGAGCAGTGAGAGCTAAGCAATGGGGTTAAGTGACTTGCTCTGGGTAACATAGCTATATAGTGTTTGAGGACAAATTTGAACCCAGGACCTCCTGTCTCTGGGCCTGGCTCTCAATCCACTGAACCACCTAGCTACCCTGCCCTACTTCCTTTTTTTTCAGAAATTTAGGCCCTCAGTCACAATCTTCCTCTTCACTTAAACTCATAGGGAACTTCAGCATTCATGAGAATGTCCCCTTTAACATCTTATTCCCAATTCCTTAGTCTCCTCAACTCCCATGACCTACTCCTCTCCTTTTGCTACATTCTCACTTAGGGAAAGAGGTGACTTCCTCACTCCCTGGTTTTAATAAAACCATATGGTGAGGGGGCAGGTAGGTGGCTCAGTGTAAGGGCTGGGCAATGAGAGTTAAGTGACTTGCCTGGAATCGAATAGCTAGGAAGTGTCTGAAGTCAGATTGGAACCCAGGATTTTCTGTATATAACTCTCTATTCACTGAGTCACATATGAATCCCCCCTTAATTCTCTCATCAAAGATACCCTCAATGAATTATTCTCATAACAATTTTGTATCAATGGGAAAGTAATCATTTAAGTTTGTGGCTATTAAAGTCCTCTTAGAGAATCCTAGAGAAATCAACTAAAAAACCATCTGAAATAATCAACAACTTTAGCAAAGTTGCAGGATACAAAATAAACCCACATAAATCATCAGCATTTCTATACATTTCCAACAAAACCCAGCCGCAAGAGTTAGAAAGAGAAATTCTATTTAAAATCACTCTAGACAATATAAAATAACTGGGAATCTATTTTCCAAGACAAATACAGGAATTATATGAATACAATTGCAAAACACTTTTCACAGAAATAAAGTGAGATCCAAACAACTGGAAAAACATTAATTGTTCATGGGAAGGATGAGCTAATATAATAAAAATGACAATCCTACCTAAATTAATTTATTTATTCAGTGCCATATCAATCAAACTACCAAAATTTTTTTTATAGAACTAGAAAAAGATATTAACAAAATTAATCTGGAAGAACAAAGGATCAAGAATATCAATGGAACTATTGAGAAAAAAAATTTTGAAGGAGGGTGGCCTAACAGTACCAGATCTCAAACTGTACTATAAAACAGTGATCATCAAAAAAACCTGGAGCACCACAGAAGAGTGGATCAATGGAATAGACTGGGAATAAATGACCTCAACAAACTAGTGTTCAATATACCCAAAGACTCCAGCTTTGGGGATAAGAACTCACTATCAGACAAAAACCATTGGAAAAATTGGAAAACAGTATGGGAAAAATTAGGTTTAAACCATTATCTCACAGTCTATACCAAGATAAGTTCAAAATTGGTATATGATTTAAACTGATATTATAAGTAAATTAGGTGAACATGGAATAGTATAGTTGTCAGATCGCTGGAGAAGGGAAGAATTTAAAGACCAAGCAAAATATAGAGAACATTACAAGATGTAAAATGAATAATTTTGATTATATTAAATTAAAAAGTTTTGTATAAACAAACCCAATGCAACCAAGATTAGAAGAAAAGCAACAAATTGAGGGAAAATTTTATAAAATAAATTTCTCTGACAAAGGTCTAATTTCTCAAATATACAAAGAAGCAAGTCAAATTTATGAAACTACAAGCCATTCTCCAATTAACAAATGATCAAAGGATATGAACAAGCAATTTTCAGATGAAGAAATCAAAGCTATCAATAATCATATGAAAAAATTCTAAATCCCTCTTAATTAGAGAAATACAAATTAAAACAACTCTGAGGTACCATCTCACACCTATCGGATTGGCTAATATATCAGTAAGGGAAAATGAGAAATGTCAGAGGGGATATGGCAAAATTGGGACACTAATGCTTTGCTGGTGGAGTTGTGAACTGATCCAGTCATCCTAGAGGGCAGTTTGGAATTATGTCCAAAGGGCTATAAAACAATGCACACTGTACAAAAATATTTATAGTTGTTTTTTTGTGTGTGTTGGTAAAAAATTGGAAACTAAAGGGGAACTAAATTGGGGAATGGCTGAACAAATTGTGGTATATGATGGTGATGGAATACTACTGTGCTGCAAGGAATTTTGAACAGGATGATTTCAGAAAGAGCCAGAAAGACCTATGTGAACTGATGTGGAGTGAAATAAACAGAACCAGGAAAACAATATACATAGTAACAGCAATATTGTGGAATGATCAAATGTGATAGACTTAACAATATAATGATCTAGGATAATTCTGAGGGATTTATGACAAAAATAATGCTATGCTCCTCCAGAGAAAGAACTGTAGGAATGCAAATGAAAGCATATACTTTTTCACTTGTTTGTTTGGATATATGTTTGGAGATTTTGGTTTTATAAAATTATTCACTTACAAAAATAAACATTATGGATATATGTTTTATGTGATAATCATACATGTATAACTCAGATTGAATTACTTGACAGCTCTGGGAAAGGAAAAGAAAGGAGGAAGAGAGACAATTTGGAATATATAACTTCAGAAAATGTATGTGTAAATTTGTTATTACATATAACTGGTAAAAATAAATAAATAAAGGAGAAAAATAGAATTCTCTTAGTAGCCTTTTATTGGTATTAATAAATTTAGGTTTCTTTTTTCCTTTGTGTTCTGGGTATCTTCTCCTCTTTCAAATACCTTGCTACTAGATCCATCAAAGTTCTTACAATTGTGTCATTTTTAGCATATATCTCCTCCCTGTGCACTTGAACTAGTTCCTTCTATAAGTACTTCTGGGACTGTGATGTTAGAATCTAAGTGTAGTGATTTTACTTTCTTTAATGGTAAAAAGGGTTTATTTAAAAAATCTTGGAGGCAGCTACAAGTAGAAAGCCAGACGTGGAGGCGGGAGGTCCTATGTTCAAATCTGATCTCAGACACATCCCAGCTGTGTGATCCTGGGCAAGTCACTTAACCATAATTGCCTTGCCCTAACTGCTCTTCTGACCTGAAACTGATACCTAGCATCAATTCTAAGACAGAAGATAAAGGTTTAAAAAAAAAATCTTGCTGATCTTTTCCATCTTTCTTCTATTTGTTGTTCTCATTCCATTCTTATTCATTCTTCCTCTTTAAATTCCTCCCTTCATTCATTCATCCTTGTTAAATTCTCTCAGGAGGACTTTGTCTTGTCAGATTTTCTTATAACGCTTCCTTTAAGATGGTTTTGTGAGAAATGGAAGTTCAGTAAGATGGTGGACCCCTCTCAGTCACTAAGATGGAGTCAGGGAGCCTTTCCATCAAAACAAGTTAAGTTTCCTATTCCTAGCTGAAGCCCCATTCCACAGCCCCATCAACAGGACATGACAAGGAATCCAATGATGAGTTTATCCCTTTAAAAGGCTAGTAGGATATGCAGATAGATAGGATTGAAAACAGTCCTTGTTTCTTTAGTTGAAACCCTCTAGAATGATTAGGATAATGAACTTTGTAAATTACGCTTTCCGATTTGCCAGCTTGGGGGATAAAATTGTAACTCTCAAGTAACCAGCCAATGGTGAATGAGGGAAGGGACCATATTTGCATCAGGGACTAGGATAAAAGGAGCCTGCCTGCTCCTGCTTATAACACTGGCTTGTGAGTACCCATTCTGGGGAGGATAAAATAAAGCAAACTTTGCCACATTGATGCCGAGTTCAAGATTCTTTTGAGGAAATGGTCTTTCCTCTCAGTTTTTACCCCACACACAGATTCTTTGTTTGATGAGGCAAAGCACTCATAGTTTTTCACCATCCTTTTCCATGAGCCTTTCTAAGTGAATTTTTATTCTAAATTTGTTGGTCTCGATTGCCATATCTCTATTCTTGACAAGTCAAGTATTTGCAGACTAAAATACTTTTTATGCTCTCGTTTTATAGGTGAGCAAAAAGGGATTTGTAAATATACATGTTATGAAACTATATTTTCTTCACAGTGCGGACAGAGGAGTAGAGTTAGGAGAAGGATAATTTCTGACAATCAGTGAGAACAAAAGTTAGGATCAGAGGATAGAATATGAGATAATTTCTCTCTACTCCACAAATCTCTCAGGGAGAATCCCTCACACGGAGCCTAGCCTTCCAAGGCTTCCTCCATGCAATGACGTTTCCTTCCACCTATCTGCCTTCAAAGAATGGAAGTGAACATGCAGGCTGAAAGAAAATAATATCATCTGATGGAGCTGGTAACTTGTGGAGACTGAAGAAAGAAGAATAGAATGGAAGAACCAAAGTAGGAGAAAATAGCACCTAGGTGATGGCAAACCTATGACACGCATGTCAGCACTGACACGGAGCCGTGTGCCAAGGATGAAACATTTGCTGTAGTGTAGTGTAGACACTCTGTGCACTACAGATGACAATTCTACCTATATTGATTTACCTATTTTGGTTTATTAAACATAGTTATGTATTACAATTATACATTTGTGTTATTTAAACTATAAATATCATGAAATTATGTTTTTTTTTCTCAAAGTGACACACCACCTGAGTTATGCCCAGTTTTTGGCGAATTTTGACACACAAAGTTCAAAAGGTTGCCCATCACTGACCTAGAGGCTTTTTCCTAGACTTATTGGACAAGCTGCATAGAAGGGGGGACACCTAGAGAGTCATATATACCTTGAGAGAAACACAAAGAAAAAGGACTAAATAAAAGGAAAAGAGAAAGAGAGAAAAGAAGTTCCAGAACCATACCTCCTTTATGACCTTGAACAAATCACTTAATCCTCCTGGGTCTCAGTTTCCTTGACTATAAAATGAAGGGGTTGGTCTAGATGCTTTCTGAGTCCCTTTCCAGTTCTAAATCCATGATCCTGTATCTCTCTCCACCCAAACACATGCATTTTTTTTATTTTGTAGGGTGGGTGGCCATGGGGAAAGTAGCCAAGTCTAGGACATTCACACCTGCAGAGATGGGGCGTACATAAAGGAGGTGACCTTATTAATCAGTAACTGCCCTTGGACCTTGAGGAAAAGCTGGGCAGTTCCCAGGACTAGATAAACCAAAGGAATGGCAGCTGCTATGTTCCCAGGACCTAGAGGCCTCAGCAAATGATCAGTAGAGTTTGTCTGCTTCAGCAATATACTATTATATAATTGTATAATATATATGACAATATATACTATGCTGAACTTTTGGTCTAGTCTCTCCACTGGACCCTTTAGGAGGACACTCAGCAGAAAGTTTTGGGAGTGGGGAAGCAATGATGCTTTGATGTAATGGAAAGAATGACTGACTGAGAATTATAGAGTCATGGGTGTAGGGGTAGAAGAGGTCAGAAGTCATTTAACCCACACACGTCTCATTTTACAGATAAAGAAACCGAGGCCTATGGGGGTCAAGTCATTTACCCAAGGTCACACAGGTAGCAAAGTGAGTATTTGAACTACAGTCCTCTGAATCAAAACAGAGCATTCCACCATATCACACTTCCTCCCAGTTCCAGGCATTTTCACCGGTTGTCCCTGATTCCTTGAATGCTCTCCCTCCTGATCTCTACCTCCCAGCTTCCCTGGCTTCCTTCAGATCTCAGCTAAAATCCCATCTTCTACAAGAAACCTTTTGTGATACCCCTAAATGCTAGTGTCTTTAAGCTGCTGACTCTCTCCGGTTGGTTCTGAGCTCCTTGAGAGCAAGGACTGTCTTTTGCCTTCTTTTGAATCCCTAACACTTAGCACAGTCTGGCACATAGTAGGGGCTTAATAGATGTTTATCGTCTGACATTATAAGACTTCACCCTGAGTCCTTGCTCTAACTTAGAAGCTATGTAATTTTGGGCAAGTCTTTGAACCTTATGGAATCTTAGTTTTCTTATCTATAAAATGGGTCACAGTGTCACAGATTTAGAACTGGAAAGAATTTTTTTTTTAAACCTTTAGAAGGGCTGGGCAATGAAGGTTAAGTAACTTGCCCAGTCACACAGTTAGGAAGTGTCTGAGGTCAGATTTGAACCCAGGTCCTCCCAACTCCAGGCCTGGAACTCTACCTGTTGTGCTACTCAGCTGCCCCAGAGGCAATCACTTTACAAACGATAAAGCAATCTATTAATGCCAGTTGTTAGACTCGCCAGGGTCTTGGATATTTGGACCCACCTTGACCACCCTCCCCTACTATCCTAAGTGGAATCAAAAGATGTTCTCTAGAGAAACGCCCACAGGGACTGAAATGCCTACCATTAAAGACTTCATTCTGGTTTCAGACTTGGTCTCCAGGAAGTTTTCATTAAAATGTTACTGTTTCTTGGGAATGGGCGACCCTTTAATGAACACTTTGGCAAGATTTAATTGATTAAATTAGCTAACTGCACACAAGACTGAGGGACCTTGAATGTACTAGAAGGAGAAATGGAAAATTCTGATGACGGGATGGAGAGAAGAAGTACCGCTTAGGCCCTTAAGACCTAAGTCATACACAAAGAACTGAGGGACGCTGCACCCCCTGAGCTCCCTGGGAGCCAGGGATCAAGCAGGAGTATAGCTCATGGGATCATAAACTTAGATCTAGAAGAGACATTAGCCATTATCTAGTCTAAGCCTTGTATTTTACAGAGGAAGTCCTTATTATCTCAGTTTCCTCATCTGTCAAATAAGCTGGAAAAGGAAAGGACAAACCATGCCAGTATCTTTGCCAAGAAAACCCCAAATGGGGTCATCAAGTATTGGAAACAACTGAAAAGTGACTGAACAACAACAAAAAGTTCTCAGAGAGTCTTTGAGATGTATAAAGCTCTGTTATCTTATCTGATCCTTACAATATCCCAGTGAAATACCTCTCTGGAGCTGGTTGGATCCAGAAGGGGCCGTAGAGGCCATCTAAATTTGATGCCTACATTTTATGGGAGCATCTCGGTTTGTTATCTCTACTGTCATCTCTGTTTTACAGATGAGAAAACTGAGGCTGGCAGAGAGTAAGAGATTTGCCCAGAAGATGACATATTTCATAAGCAAGCCACAATTATGGGACTTAATGACAGCCCATATCAAGGCGCTGTGTTCTTTTTGACAATTCATTTCCCTACAGACTACCTCTTCAAACCACCTGAGGTTACATTTACAACAAGAATTTATCATCCAAACATGAACAGTAATGGCAGCATTTGTCTCGATATTCTGAGATCACGGTGGTCTCCTGCTTTAACTATTTCTTTTTTTTTTTAAACCCTTAACTTCTGTGTATTGTCTCCTAGGTGGAAGAGTGGTAAAGGTAGGCAATGGGGGTCAAGTGACTTGCCCAGGGTCACACAGCTGGGAAGTGTCTGAGGCCGGATTTGAACCTAGGACCTCCTGTCTCTAGGACTGACTCTCAATCCACTGAACTACCCAGCTGCCCCCTGCTTTAACTATTTCTAAAGTTCTTTTATCCCTTTGTTCACTGCTAGGTGATCCAAACCCAGATGACCCCTTAGTGCCAGAGATTACAGGGATCTATAAAACAGACAGAGGCAAGTACAACAGACTATCTCAAGAATGGATCAGAAGTATGCCAGGAGATGCTACCTTAAAGTTGAATAGCTGGAATAAACTTTAAATTATTGTTCTTTTTTTGATTTTCTTATCTGACTGCTCCCCTATCAGACCTTATCTTTTTTCATTTTATTTTTGTTTACCTCTCTCCATTCATGCACATGCTCATCTGAGAAGATTTAAGTCCTTCCAGCTTTGGACAATAACTGCTTGTAGAAACTATAAAGTCGTTATAAGAGAACAATTGCCCAAGATTCAGAATTTTTAAAAAATGGAGCTTGCGTAATTTGTGGCCAGTGTCTTCACTCTAACTTAGTTATGAGACTAAAGCCCCATTCCTCACTGCTCTGAAGATACCATCTGAGGGGGAAAGAGATGGATGCACACTTTTCATCTCAAAGGAAAGAGCATTACTTGTAGCAGCATCCATCTTGTTTATGCCTTCTGTTGTTAGAGATTTGAGGTTTCATGATATATGTTATGCTCATAACTGATGCAGTTGGAGAATTGGTACTGAATTTATAGCATCAGCAGAACAGAAAATATAATGTATTTTATGCATGTCAATAAAGGAATGACCTGTTCTTGTGCTACAGAGAATGGAAATTGGAAGTCAAACACTCCTTGTATTCCAAAACAGGGTCTTGAACTTTTTGTAATTTACATTTAAATTTTGTTAGGAGGCTTGGAGCTATTAGTTAATCTATTTTCTAATACACTGTTTAATATAGCACTGAATAAGCGATGCAACTTGTCAATGGATGAATGGTCAAATAAGCTCTTCTAGTAATTGATTTATTTTTCCTCAATAAAGTTGCATAAACCAAAAAAAGAAAGAGAGATTTGCCCAGGGTCACATAGCAAGTAACTGTTTGAAGTAAAATTTGAATTCAGATCTTTCCAATTCCAGATCTCCCCATTATGCAATCTAATTGCGTTCCAAGAAAGGAAGATTTTTATGAACCTAAAATTCTTGGTCTATAGCAGTGGCTCCCAAACTTTTTTGGCCTACTGCCCCCTTTCCAGAAAAAAATATTACTTAGCGCCCCCTGGAAATGATGAAACTATTTATTGAACTCAGAATAGAATGTAATACAAAAAAAATGCAGCCATCACCGCACCCCTAGATCGTTGCAGCACCCACCAGGGGACAGTAGCACCCACTTTGGGAATCACTGATCTAGACACTAAGGAATTGAGGTAGAGTCAAGATGGTGGCTTAGTAGCAGCAAAAGCCGAAACTTCTCTGACTATCCTTCCATCCCAATCTTTAAAAAGCACTCAAAAAGACAGTAACCCAAACCCAACAGCAAGATGGAGTCACGTGGCTCTCCTGCTGAACACCACTTGAAAGGTAGCAGAGAGAGTCGATTCTTTTTAAAACCCTTCCCTTCTGTCTTAGAATCAATACTGGGTATTGGTTCTAAGGTAGAAGAACGGTAAGAGCTAGGTAATGGGAGTTAAGCAATTTGCTCAGGGTCACACAGCTAGGAAGTGTCTGGGGTCATATTTGAACCCAGGACTTCCTGTCTCTGGGCCTGACTCTCAATCCACTGAGAGTCAATTTTCATGGGATAAGGGGGACCTGGAAGCAAGGAGGAGCGCTGGCCAACCACCCCAACCCACTCATCACTCTAGGTTCTGCCACAAGGGTGCAGGCTAACTTCAGGGTCCCAGGGCAGGGGCTGCACCAGCAAAAGAACACCTCGGACCCAGCCCTTGAAGTCCCAGGCTCTGGGGAGGACCCACAGTCCATCCCGAGGGCTATGTCAAGCCTTGGTGGCCCGCTGCATTGAAGACTTCACCCCAGGGCACACATTAGCTCAGCCTGCCTAAACCTGTAAAATTCTTCAAAGCTCTGAGGCCCTGACCTAGGCTAGGAGGATGGATGTCATCTCAAGGCCATCTGGGAGATGGAGAGGGGGGCCGCCGGCCTCAGATCTCCAAGCGAAATGGGAAGCTGCCATATGGGTCCATGGGCACCTGCCTCGCTTATCGGTGGCCAGTTGTTCACCTGCACAGAAGATAAGAGGCATCATGGGATTGGGGGAGGCTGATCACGAGGAAGGGGATTTATCAGAGCTACAAGGTCCCCGCACTCCCAGGCTCCTGATCTTTCAGCTCCACCAGGCCTGCCGTGTTCCCCGCTTCACCACCTACCATGGAGAAGGTCCTTATCCTGTTGCTGATCTCCTTGGCTGTAGCCTACGCCGCCCCTGACCCTCGGGGTCTGGTCATCAACCTGGTAAGAGGAGCCCATCCTGTCCTCTGAGTCCCAAAGTGTAGCCAGCCCTCTCTGGCCAGATAGGTGCCTCTCATGCCTGGGCAGAGCCTGCTGGCCCTCAGCAGAACTGTGTCTTGGGCTAGCACAATCTCTAGGATCAAAGAGCAAGAAGAAACACATTTTTTTTAGTTCAATATAATTTTATTTTTAAAATATTTTCCCACGGTTACAAGATGCATATTGTCTCCCTTCCCTCTTCCTTCCCCCCCTCCCAGAGTTGACTAGGAATTCCACTGGGCTATACATATTTTATCACCCAAATCCTAATTCCTTATTATTCATTTTTGTAAGAGAGTCATCTTTTAAAACCAAAAGATCAATCATATGTTGTTCTTCTGCATTTCAAGAAGAACCAAATCTTGAGGATAACCTAGTCTAAGACCCTCATTGTGGAAAGCAAAGACCAGAGAGGGGGAAATGACATGCCCACGATCAGAGTCAGTAACAGAAAAACTAAATTCAGGTTCCCTTATTTCCAAGCAACTTCTCCCACAATGCCACAAAGCCTTACTGAGTTTCTATACTATAGCCTATGGCCTTACCATCAAACCCATGGGCAGAGTGTCTCTACACTGCATCATGCTGCCTCCCCTTTACCATGATGCCTTACCAAGAACAGAGCCCTACCAAGAGTCAGCATTGTGCCAATTTGCCTTGGGGAGGGTTTATACAAACTACACTGACTTCCCACATATCTAAGCTGTACCACAATGCCGAATCCAGCTAACTCACCAGGTATGCTTCTCCTCCAGATAAATGGCATGTCCAGCATCCTACCTGTCCCTCAGCTGCCCAGTGTTCTGATACGGCTTCCAGGGAATCCCCAGGAACCCAAATTGGGCTACTCTTGAGTCAGGGCCCCATACTTCAGATCTTTCTCCCCAACAAAACTTGCCTCTAGGGGGGCAGCTGAGTGGCTCAGTGGATTGAGAACCAGGCCTAGAGATGGGAGGTCCTGGGTTCAAATATGACCTCAGAAACTTCTCAGCTGTGTGACCCTGGGCAAGTCACTTGACCCCCATTGCCTAGCCCTTACCCCTCTTCTGCCTTGGAGCCAATACACAGTATTGATTCCAAGATGGAAGGTAAGGGCTTAAAAAAAAAACAACAAAACTAAAAACTAAAAAAAACTTGCCTCTGCTCTTTTCTTCCCCAAATGAGAGGCTCCCTGTAGATTCTACCTCCCCTCTGCAGCCCCATGTCAAAGAAGTGGGAATCAGAACCCAGATGGGCCTAGGGATAAACCCATCCTGGCTGGGTCAATGAAATCAGCAAGTTCTAATAGGTTAAGTGAGCTTCTCCGTCCTTGGTATAATCATGCCATAAGCCAGCCAAAACGCATAGTTCTAGGGGCAAATAGGGGGCTTATGGATTGAGAGCCAAGCAAAGAGATGGGCTAAGTCCTGGGTTCAAATTTGACCTCAAAGACCCTAGCTGTGTGACTCTGCTGCCTTGGAACTAATGCTTACTTTAGATTCTAAGACAGATTTGAGTTTTAAAAAAAGAAGAAGAAGAAGAAGAAGAAGAAGAAGCCTAGTTCTTCAGAAAGTCATTAAAGAGTCAATAAGGCACTTGTTTGGGGGTTGGGAAAGAAGCCTCAAATCACCCTGCCCATGGATAGGGCAAGCTATAGCCTTCAGTCTACCTAGGGAACTTAAGGCATCAAAAGGTACAGAAGAACAGACCCATATGTGGCAGAAATGTGCAGGATGCCTGCAGAGAAGGGCAAAATACTAGCCAGAGATCTGGCCACCAGAACATCTAATCCTCAAGTCAAAGATGGCACATAAATGATCTGAACCTAGAGGGGGAAAAGGGGGAAGTGAAGCAAGAGGGAAAATCAAATCTCCGTGGCAGAACAGGCAATCAAAGGAAAAGAGGATTATTGGCTCACATCGGCTCACAGATACACTCTGTATCTAGAAGAAGCTTTAGGGAACATGTTGGAGCCCGATCTAACTGGCTTGTGAGAGGAGACTGCTGAATTTTCAGGGTGAGCATTTAGACCTTGGAAATCAGCAAATGTTACAAATCAAGGCTGTACGTCTTGTTTTGTCGATTGCCTAGACTTGAGAAAAATAGCTCTTTTCTAAAGTTTATTTATGTTAAATTCATTTACTATTATTTATGTTAAAAACATACATTTTAAAAAAAACTTAGTTCCAGATTCGACTCTCCCTCCCATTGAGAAGGCAAATAGTATGATACTCATTATACATGTGCAACCATGCAAAATATCAATATGTACTCAGAGTTCATCAGTTCTCGATCCAGAAATGAATCACATTTTTCATCAGAAATCCTGCAGAATTGTCTTGGATCAGAGTGCTCAGAGTAGTTAAGACTTGAGGAAATATCAATAATGCAGAGAGAACTTAAAAGCAAATTTTTTTTTTCTGAGGATATCCTGATTGTTAAACATTTACCAGCACACCCCTACCTGGAGCTAGTCGCTTGGGGACTTTCACCAGGTTGACTGGCGGCGGTGGTGGGGGCGGGGGGCTGTGTTTTCTCACAGGACAATGGGGAGCTGTGCATGAATAGCGCCCAGTGTAAGAGCAAATGCTGCCACCGGACCAGTGGTCTGAGCCTGGCCCGCTGTGCCGACAAAGCCCCTGAGAATAGCGAATGTTCTCCCAAGGTGAGTAGCTGAGGTGGGTTTGGTGAAAGAATGTGTGTGCGTGTGTGTGTGTGTGTGTGTGTGTGAAAATAATAGAGGGGTGTGGGGTGGGAAGTGGAAGGAATACTACTAGAAAAGGGACTACCAAATGCGAGGGTCCTTCCCCAAGAAGAAAGATTCTCTGGTCCTACATTATGGTTTAAAAGAGAAAAATTACTTGCCCAGGATCCCCTAGTAATTCATTGACAGAGCCAAGACTAGAACGCAGGTCTTCTAACTTATCCATGTGCTGTTGTTATTGTAGTTTTTTGTTAAATGTCTTCTGATCAGCCTAATCATAGGATCAGAGAGCTAGAGCTGGAAATGACCACAGTGGCCATCCAGCCTTCACTTTAGAGACGACTCCCTTCCTCACAGCTAGGAAGCACAGTGGATAAAGGAGTCAGGCCTGGAGTCAAGAAGATTCAACTTCATGAATTCAAATCCAGGCTCAGACACTCCCTAGCTGTAGAACTCTGGGCAAGATACTTCACCCAGTTTGCCTCGGTTTCCTCATCTGTCAAATGAGCTGGAGAAGGAAATGGCAAATCACCCCAGCATCTCTGCCAAGAAAACCCAAATGGGGCCATAAAGAGTTGAACCCAACTGGAAAACAACTGAACAACGGCCCTTCCCCAACCCCATTGTCCAATTTAGAACCAACAAGAATCACAGAATAATAGATTCAGGGTTGAAAAGTTTAGACATTCTCTGATTCAAATTCTTCATTTTATAGGTAAGGAAACTGAGGCCCAGAGAATTTAAGTGAATTGAGAAAAATGAGGCAAAAGGAGATTATTGACTTGCTGAAGGTCTCACAATAGGTGGCGTCATAGATACACCCAAAATTGGATCCTGCTTCAGACACACTTACTATCTCTGTGATCCTGATCCTCGGTGTCCTTATCTATAAAATGAGGGGTTTGGACTCGGTGACCTCCAAGTCCCTTCCAACTCTAACTCTATGATCCTATGACCATCAGAGGCTCTTGGGAGTCAGGTCTAGAGCATTGTGGCTTCATTGTTTCAATGGTGTCCAATTCTTTATGATTCCATTTGGGGTTTCTTGCCAGAGACACTAGAGTAGTTTGTCCTGTTTCCTCCAGCTCATTTTACAGATGAGGAAACTGATGCAAACAGGGTGAAGTGACTTGTCCAAGGTCACACAGCTAGCAGCTGTCTGAAGTTAGATTTGTACTCAGAAAGATGAGTCTTCCTGACCCCAGGTCCAGCACTCTGTGCAATATGGCACCACCTACCCACCAAGTTTAGAACTACAAGGGACCTTAGAGATCATCTAACTGAACAATAAAATCTAGAGAGGGAGAAATAACTTACTCAAGGTCATATAGAGAGTAAGTGGTAAGGTCAGGATTAGAACCCAGGTCTTTGGGTTCCAAATTTAATACTTCTTCCACTATATCATATTGATCCTTACAGGGTGCCTTGTTTCTGAACAGGATCACTAGTGATAGAGATATAGGACAAAAGTCCCCTGACTCCTGATCTGGTTCCCTTACTGTACTTCTGATGAATAGAGATGGTCCTCCAAGCCATCAAAGATATTGCTTCTTATCACCTAACTGGAGAGGTAATGCGGTACAGCGCAGGAAGCATTTTTGGAGTCAGAAGACCATGCAAATTATTTTTCTTTTGTTTCCTATCTACATGACTTTGGGTAAATTATCTAATTTCTCTGGGTCTCTGTTTCTCCATCTGTAAAATGATTGAATTGGAGGACCTCTTAAAGCCTTCCAACTCTGAACCTATGGTCTTGTGAGTCTTATTAGGTCTAAATGGGAGTAGAGGAGAGAGGAGGAAAGAGAGTCAGGAATCTTATCTTGAGACCACTAGGAATGCCCTGAGAAGCCTCCTCACCACATTTCTCTCATCAGAGGCTCACAGGAGTAAGGCTGTAAAGAACTCAGGATTGTTTAATCCAACCTAGTTGTTTTATAGATGAGGAAACAGAGGCCAAGATCAGGGATGTTACATACTTGTGGTCCCACAGTCGAAAACAGGATCTCTCTAACTCCAAATACGTTGCTCTCTTCCCTATACTGCACGCTATCAAAGCCAAGATGAAACAGAGGGTTGTGGGTGGGGAGGGAAGGGGGACGTCCTAGGGGTTCTACTTTCCCTCTGCGGCCCCCATGCCAGAGGAGTGGGGAGCAACACACTCCATCTAGGAGGGGCTCTTAGACCAGACTGGTCCAGTGCTGTGACAGCTCTTGTCTCCCCCAGACACTCTATGGAGTTTACTACAAGTGTCCCTGTGAGAGGGGATTGACCTGCGAGGTGGACAAGACCATTGTGGGCACCATCACTAACAGCGACTTTGGTATCTGCCATGATATTGGCCGTTCAAAGGAATAAAGTCTTTTTCCACCTTTCCCTACATTCTCCACCAACCCACTAGATTCAATTAAAGCCCATCCTGCAAACCCTTTCTGGGCTATGTCTGTGTCATTCTTGAAATTAATTCATCCGTCTCTTCCCAGGGGAGTGATAAGGGGGTGGAGGTATAGACAGGACAAGGTGAGATGGGACAAGGTTCTGAGCTGGCAAATGGAAGAGGGAAAAGGCTGGGAACTAGTGAGGGGTTCTAGAGAAGGGGAAAGGAATAAACATTTTTATAGCACTTACTTTATATCAGGCACTATGCTAGCTGCTTTACAAATATTATCTCAGTTTATCCTCACAACCTTGAGAGGTAGGTGCTGTTATTATCCTCATTTTACAGCTGAAGAAACTGAGGTCTAAGATCACACAGCTAGGAAGTATCTAAGGCTAGATTTGAACTCAGGTCTTCCCAACTCCAGGCCCAGTGCTCGGTGTGCTGTGGCAACCAATCGCCTCTTGCTATAGTCAGGGCTTCTCAACAAAAAAAATGAAGAAGCAGGATCAGCGAATGAATGCCAGGACTGTAACGGAACTCAGATATTGTCTAATTCAAGGGGTTTTAATATGCACAGGGGAGAACCATCTATCGGCTTTGGAATCAGAAGATCATTCAAATTCTTCTTGTGTCACTTCCTATCTGTATGATCTTGGGCAAACTACTTAACTTCTCTGGGCCTCAGTTTCCCCATCTGACCTCAGATAAGAAAAAAATCCCATCGTTATTTTTACTAACTTCCAGCTGAAATTTGGCATTTATTTATATTATAAAAATAGGCAGAAAACTATTATTCTAAGAAGGGTGGTCATTGCCTTCACCGGACTGACTGCCCACAAAGGTTAAGAACCCCTGACCTCATCCAACTCTGATGCATCTAACTCAGTCTTTTAGAAAAATAAAAGATAATATGTCCATGGGCTCCAATCTATAGAGACACGACAATAGTAGCTCTTTGTTATTGTTTAATCATTTTTCAGTCTTATCTGACTCTTCCTGACCCCATTTGGGGTTTTCTTGGCAAAGGTACTAGAGTGGTTTGCCATTTCCTTCACCAGTTCATTTTTACGGATGAAGAAATTGAGGTAAGGGGGTTTATGTGACTTGTCCAAGGTCACACAGCTAGTATCTGAGACCAGATTTGAACTCAGAAGGATGATTCTTCCTCCAAACCCAATACTCTATCCACTGCGCCACCTCGCTGCCCTAGAGAGTGTGCCCTCAACACTGTCTGTTCCATAAACCTCCTTCTCACAGCTGGCCTCAGGGGAAAATAATTTCTATTTCTCCTTTCTCTGCTCCTTACTCCCTAGTGAATGGAACTCTCTCAGCCCCTCTGGGGAATTCAGCTGTGCAAACGGCTCAGGTTTGTTGGCCAACAAGCTATTAATAATAATAATGACAATAATAATAGCTAGCATTCATACAGTGTTTTAAGATTGGCGAGGTGCTTTACAAATGTTATCTCATTTAAGGCAGATAAGGGTTAAATGACTTGCCTAGCATGATGCAGCTAGGAAGTGTCTAAGGTAGGATTTGAACTCAGATGTGTGTGACTTGGACTTCAACTCTAGCCACACACTGCCTAGTTTAATGACATTAATAGCAAAAACAAAGTTCAGTAGAGAAATTAAAACTCTCAGCACTGGTTGAAAACAGAGAAGGAATAAAAGAAACCTAGAAAGTGAAGGACCTGACTGGCAAATGAAATCACAACTTCTCCCTGGAGAAGGAAGGGAGAGAGGTCACCATTTCTACTCCTCTCCATTTGCCTGGTAAGCAAAGCATGGCCAAGTTCTCCCTCAAGCCTGTATTCTGATTGCCTACCCACATCTATCCATTTTCTGTGACATACTAACAAAGTAAAATTATCCTCCACTAACTCCACAGAGCTCCACCACTCACCAGATGACCCCCTAGTGATGGAATGTGGCTTTCAATCTGCCCTCTAATCAGGGAAGCCAGAAATTTATCCCCTTACAAGCAAGACCAGCCATGGCCATGCCCAGGGTATCCACTGGAGTGACTGCCACTCTTGCCTTTTCCTCCATTCTCTTTACAAAGCGAAGGCATTTCATAGAAGAAGGACTCCCTGAGCTTCTGTCCTGTCTCAGGCAAACAAAAGGGCTGCCCTGATGAGTTTAAATTAGTTCAGAACATTGACATGCTCCAATTAGGACTATCTCTGAACTGTCTCTAGGGATGAATGTTCTGGAGCTGCTACTGCAAGGAGTGGAGGGGTGTGTAAGAATTAAAATTTAGTTATTATAGCTATATATTAAAATTATGTGGCCGCCAGGAATCAACAATTCAGGTTGATTCCGTAATTAAATCAGACCCAAGTCAGCATCGGGTTGAGGAGTTTATTTACAATCAGGTAGGCAAAGTAGGGATAAAGAGAAAAGAGAGGTTAGAAGTCTAATCAAATGAAGCTGTAAGCCACAGGGCCCAACAGCCAGATAGGCAGAGTTTAGAATTGGCCCAGCTAGGCCAAGGAAGCCAGCCTAACTTACCCACGTGACAATA
>NC_058133.1:263315537-263327269 GCF_016433145.1 Gracilinanus agilis | reverse complement strand
CTTTCTTTCTTTCTTTCTTTCTTTCTTTCTTTCTTTCTTTCTTTCTTTCTTTCTTTCTTTCTTTCTTTCTTTCTTTCTTTCTTTCTTTCCTTCCTTCCTTCCTTCCTTCCTTCCTTCCTTCCTTCCCCCTTACCTTGTCACAGAACGGATACTACATACTGATTCTAAGGGCTAGGCAATTGAGATAAAGTGACTTACCCAGGGTCACATAGCTAGGAAGAGTATGAGGTCAGATTAAAACCCAGGTTCTCCAAAATCCAGACCTGGTATTCTAGCCACTATGCTACCTAGTTGCCCTTTGTATGTTTTCTCTTATAACATGTGTTTGTTCATTCATTCAGTTATGTCTGACCCTCAGGACACCAGGACTTTCTGTCCTCCACTATCTCTCTAAATTGACATTCACTGTTTCCATAGCACTATCCGCCCATCTGGTCCTCTCCCCTTCTCCTATTGCCTTCAATCTTTCCCACCATCTTTTCCAATGAGTCCTGTCTCCTCATTGTGTGGCCAGAGCTTCAGTATTTGACCTTCCAGTGAATAGTCTGAATTAATTTCTTTAGGTATTGACTGATTTGATCTCCTTGATGTCCAAGGGACTCTCCAAAGTCTTCTCCAGCACCATAATTGGAAAGCATCCATTCTGTGGCTTTCCTTACAATCCAATTCTCAGAGCCATACATTGCTATTGGAAAAACCATAGCTTTGACCGTACAGACCATTGTTGGCAAGATGATATCTGTGCCTTTTGGTATGCTGTCCAAATCTGCCATAGTTTTTCTACCACGGAACAAGCAGGTTTTAATTTCCTGGCCACAGCCACCATCTGCAGTGATTTTTTGAGCCCAAGAATATAAAATCTGACATTGCTTCCATTTGTTCTCCCTCTATTTGCCAGGAAATAATGCAACTGTGTGACTTGATGCCACGATCTTAGTTTTTGTTGTTGTTGTTTTTGTTGGTTTGTTTTTAATGTTAACTTCAAGCCAGCTTTTATTCCCTCCTCTTTTGACTTCGTCAAGAAGCTTCTTAATTCTTCACTTTCTGCCATCAGAGTGGGATCATCTGCATATCTGAGATTGTTGATATTTCTCCCAGCAACTTTAATTCCAGTTTTCTATTTCTCTAGGTTGGCATGTCCCACGATGTATTCTACAGCATGGCTAAATATGCAAATATATTTTGCATGACTTCATATATATGTATATATATGTGTGTATATATATACACACATATATATATAAAGTAGATCATATTGCTTGCCTTTCCTCAAAATGTATAGGGAGTGGCTGGAGAGAGAATTTAACACTTGAAAAAAATAAATGTTAGATTCTTCTTGCATATAATTTAAAATATTCAATAAAATGAAGATATTAAAATAAACATTAAAATAGAAAAATGAAATAAATATAAATAATATATTTTGAAAGGAATTCATAGTCTAAGGTGGAGTATAATGACACAGCCCATTTAATTAACAAAGAGATATTTATTTCGTGCAGGTACCAATGCAGAGGGGCAGGTACTCAGCAGTTTAGTCTTAGCAAACTGCCTGGCATTAAATGACTTGCCCAAGGTTACAGAGTCTTCCTGATTCCAAAGTCAGTTCTCTAGCCATTTACCTCGCAGGGCTGAAATAATCTTCCTAAAACTGTTTTTCATTCTCTCAAAAACTTAGCCAAATGTCCCAGTCCTATCAGGATAAAGACTAAACTCTTCAGGCTAGCATTCGAAGACCTGAACATTTTGGACACTTCTCTATAAAACATTGTTGTGGTTCAGTCATTTCAGTCTCTTCCTAATCCCATTTGGGGTTTCCTTGGCAAAGATACTGAAGTGGTTTGCCATTTCTTTCTCCAGCTCATTTGACAGATGGGGAACTGAAGCAAGCAGGATTAAGTGACTTGCCCAGAGTCACACAGCTAGTATGTGCCCGAGGCCAGATTTGAACTCAGGAAAATGAGTCTTCCTGATTGCAGACCTGGTACTCTATCCACTGTGCCACCTAGCTGCCTTATCTAGAAAACATTACGTCCCACTAATTCCTGACACATACTTTTTGATGTAGGTGGACCACCTCCTGAACAATACAATGGGACCTCGTTTTAGGAGAACTCAACATAAATGAATTCGGGTATACCCAATTGGCAATTTAAAAAAATAAAGGCAGAAAAAAAATTTTAAATGTTAATTATGTGCTAAATTCGTGCCATTTTCCTAGCCCAGTGGCACTTGCTCCCCCTTCTGAGAGGTAGGTGTGAGCCATCACATTGTTTTGCACCAGGCGCTGTTGGTTCCCTCATCAGTTTTCATCCAGAGTTCTCCCTTGAAGCAGGTCATGTCCACGTGAGAGCAGTGTTTCATGGAACCTATTTGGTTGTTCCTAGGGGCTCCAGAAAGTGCAAGAGTAGTGATGTTGGTGGTTCTGATAAGCCTAGGGAAGGTTGCAGAGTGCTTGGGTACATTTGTAAATGAAATACATGTTGAATGATGGGATGCCTATCATGTATGATTTTCCACCTGAGAGTGGGATCTTGGAACTTGTTGGTTGCCAAAGAGCAGGTCCTGCTTTGTCTTTCTTAATACTGTTCTAGGAATCAAAAGGGCAGGGTTCTAATTCTGGCTTTGACACTAACTCACGGAGTATCTTTAGCCAAATCAATGATAACTTTTGCCTTAATTTTCTCATGTGGAGAATGAAGGGATTGAAGTAGATCTTCCTGAAAATTCTTTCCAATTCAGACATTCTGTGATTCTGTTCACTCTCCTACCTGAATGATGCCTTCCTTCACATCCTTTCTGTGGATCCAAGTGTTAACCTACATCTTCAAGTTCTCACTCGCCTCCCTTAAGCACACAAGGTCATTCTGATCTAATTCTTCTCTGCACTCCCCCATCCCATGAAATCTGTTTCAACCAATCAACATTTAAGTGAGAGCATCTTGCACAGCTGGATGGCAAATCACTTCACCCAGTTTGCCTCAGTTTCCTCATCTATAAAATAGACTGGAGAAGGAAATGGCAAATTGCTCCAGTGACTTTGCCAAGAAACCCCCAAATGGGGTCAAAAAGAATGAGACCCAACTGAAACAACTAAACAAGAGCTCTGCCAGCCAAGGACCCCTCTAGGCTGTGGAGTTACTGCAAGGGCTCAGGAAATTCATATTTTTAAAATATTTTAACATCAAGAAAACACATCCTGTGGTTCAGAATAAAGAATAAGTAAACCTATCTTTTGTAAATTGAGTATACTTAAGCTCCTAAGGTTAAGTCCTCCAAGGACCCTAATTTCCTCATTTTTACTGAGGTTCTTACCAGCTCTAAATGTATTTTATACATACACATATATTTATATATACGGATACCGTGTGTGATATAACATATATATGTAATATATGCATGCATATGTATAATACTATAACACAGTATATGTGTATGCCTCTGATATATTGCTAGCATGTAACATGTATGATATGTTATGTATACATGTATTATGTAGAGACAGTTTATATAATATGACATGTTATGTGTGTGTATATAGTAATGTGTGTTGTTATTTATGTGTATATGTAGCATGTGTTGTTATAGATAATATATACACATGTGTATATGTGTGTCTGTTATGATATATAATAGTTTATATGTGTGTGTATCTGAGCCCGGTTATTGAATACATGCTATCTTCTTGCCATTAAGTATCTTCTCAATTGGCAGATACCACTCTCATGAGTAGGGCAGAGTGGATAGAATGCTTACCATCAGGAAAACTCGTTTTCCTGAGTTTAAATCTGGCTTCAGACATTTCCTACTTGTGTGACTCTAAGCAAGTCATTTCACGCTGTTTACCTCAGTTTCCTCATCCGTCAAATGAGCTGGAAAAGGAAATGACAAACCACTCCAGTATCTTTGCCAAGAAAACCTCAAATGGGGTCGTGAAAAGATTGAAACAACTGAAAAATAGCGGAACTCTCATAGGAAAGGCATGGAAAAGACTTTTCCCCGTATCCATTTATTATTCTCCATTTCATTTGCTTTCATCTTGCCTCCCCCAAATGCTCGTCAAGGAGCAAAAAACAGTGTCTTCGATTTTATTTCTCTTTCTCACTGGCCCTCACACAATGCCGAGCATGCGTGCAGGCTGGAAAAAACACTTGCTAAGCTGAATTTCATATTCTGGAAACAGGTCATAAATGCCTGCCTTAAGCTCATCTCCTAAATGTAACTGGTAGCGCTCCCAGCCCTCCCCGCCAATCCTGTTGCCAGCGTACCCGTGCTTGGAGCATCTTCGCCAGCAGAGTCACCGTGCCCATCGTGGTCCCCGAGCATTGCCAGGGGAGACAGACTCTGACCAGCTTCAAAGCCCATGTTGCAGGGCCCAGGGAGCTGCGAGTTTCTATTAGAGCTATAATGCTTTTGACTGCAGGTGAAGTTTAGTATTTAAGCAACACTAAACTTTATTTTACTTAAACAATACAGTATTTAACCAAGCCAGGCTCCAAGCACTGGGGGAATTTTGAGCCTCCCTTCCCCAGCCCACCCCCAAGACTGTCCCTCTCATCACTTGTCTTGGGGTTCACCTGGATCTTGAGCCTGAACTTCCTTATACCAGAAAAAGCCTTCAGGGCATTGAGAGCTTGGATTTTGACATTGTTGTCCTTGTCATCAAGCTGGGAGGCCACCAAACAGATGTCCTCAAAGGTGCAAGTGCAGGCCTGAATGGGGTGAAAGGTGGGAGAGGCATGGAAGGAGCAGGGAAGAGAAGGCCACCCTGGGGCCAGTCCCTCCAACCATAGTATCCTCTCCCTTCCCTTACATAAAGACTGGGGCGGGGGGCAAAAGTGGAGCCCTGCCCCTTCTTTCCTGCCCCTCAGAGGGGAGGGAGAGAGGAATTGTTGTTCTGAAATTCTGCCCCCATCACCTTGGTTTCCTGGGATGTGGTCCCAGTCGGTGTCAGTCCAAAGGCCAGAACGGCAAGGGCTGCTGAGGGTCCTGGCCCCCTCCCCACTCCCAACCAGCTAGGATGAGAGCTCCCCACCTTGCCCATCCCCTCCCTGGGCCACTCCTCACTTCGGTTTCCAACAAGTAGACACACCGGGTGATGCTGTGCAGAATCATGCTCTTGGAGTACTCATCCTGTTTGCATTCCAGTGAGTTGAGGAGCCTTCGAAGCTCTCCTGAGTCCTTTCCATGCCGCTCACGCTCAATGGCCAGGCCTAGGCAGTGCCCAGCGCACCCCACCCCCGACCCCAGGCCTTAGGCTGAGCGAGAGAGTGAAGAATGACCAAGGAAAGGGGGAAATACACCTGGGATCTGGGCGAGGTGGGGGAAACCCTGACTTTTCTGGCTGAGGAAACTCCTCTTCAATGCCGGCCCGGAAGCCTGCAGACAACATGGACAAGGGTTCAGGCTGTTGCTGATGCCAAACTCAATCCACTCTCCATTGGAAATCTCAGTAAAGCTCAAGCTGGGCAGAGGGGGAAGGTGGCACATATTAGGTGGCAACCACTTTGGAGACCCACCAGGTGATGCTTCAAGATCTCCTGGTGGATTTGGCTCTACTTGTTGGGGACCTCTGCCTGGCCCTTTCTACGGCCACCTGCCATGCCTAGGGGGCTGCCGGGCAGCCACCAGCAAAGAAGAGGTGAGAAGAGAAAAGGAGAAGAGATGGGAGCTTGGAGGAGTCACCTTGGCGAGCTCCCTTTGGAGAAGTCCACAGAGTGTCTGAAGGTTCACTTTGGGACACAGCCCTCTCCCAGGGGCCCCTAGAACTCACGGGCAATGCAGACGGGTGAGGATGATGAGAGAGTTGAGTGACAGTTAACGCCAGCCTTGATGGCCTTGTAGAGCAGGTAGATGGCACCCATACCTGTGGCCAGGCCCACCACACCCTTCCGGAGACTCAAGTCCATGAAATCCATGCTTGCTAGCTCCCCCTCAGGTGGGGAGCTGGGACCACGGGCACCCCAGGCAAAGGATTCCGGAATTGGAACCCTTGGTGACATCCAGAACCCCGGGAGCCAAAATCAGAACCTGGAACTCTGGCAACAAAGGGAAATGGGGGAGGGACTCCATTTCCCCCCTCACCCCCCAATCCTGCAGACAAAAAAATCTGGGCATAGAGATGAGGGAAATCAAAGAGCTATGATAAAGGGTAAGGAAAAAGGCCAAGCAAAAAGGGGAGGAGCTGGTGAGGCCCGCTAGGGTCTATAGAAGGTAAAGGAAGAATCCAGGAGTCTTTTTTTGTTTTTTTGTTTTTTAACCCTTACCTACTGTCTTAGAATGGATACTGTGTATTGGTTCCAAGGCAGAAGAGCAGTAAGGGCTAGGCAATGGGGGTTAGGTGACTTGCCCAGGATCACACAGCTAGGAAGTATCTGAGGTCAAATCTGAATCCAGGACCTTCCATCTCCACAGAGCCGATGCCCAGACTCATGGGAATCTTAAAGAGGTAACACGAATTGACCACCACCTGTGTGTCCTTGGGAGAGTAATTTCCATTTCCTAGACTATACAGTTTCCTTCTCTGAAAATAAGGGTTATGAAGTCAAGGAGCTCTCATTGAACTCTCAACTCCGATTCCTTTTCTTTTAGAAGCCGATAGGACCTTGGCCAGGTCGTTCTTGCCAGTCCATTGCCAGTAGAGGGCAGCAGAGCCCCATCTGCCCTTGACCACACTCAGTGGCCACCCACACCCGGGGGATCAGCGTGGGGGAGACAGACCAAGGGGATGACACTGGGAGGGAGCCCTGGGCCACTCAGAGGTTCTTTCAGTTCTGATTTTTCAGCTTTCTCCTTGTCTTTTGCTTTCCCCAGCCCGCCACTGTGGCACTGTGAGAAAAGGGACCTCTCCCAGAGTGGCTGGGAAGCACAGAGGAAGAGAGAAAAAGGTAGCTAGGGAAGAAGGAGAAGAGAGGGAGCATTGGGTAAAGTCTGGTTTGGGGGTCACCAGTTGAAATGGGAGCTGGTCTCTCTCATAAGGATAGTATGAGGGGCAAACACGGAGCTGTGGGCATCCCTAACCAGCCAACTCCTACCCAACCAGGGCTGGCACCTCAGAGACAACAGCCTGAATAGAGGCTGCTGAACCTGGCTGGGTGAGAGATGGTCCTTAGAGCACAGATTTAGGGATGGAAGGTACCTCACAGCCCAATTTAGCCAACTCCCTCAATTACAGGTGAAGAAACTGAGGTCCAGAGAGGTTAATCATAGAAAGTATTTAATAGTACTATTTATATTGGTTTGTAAAGTAACAGCACTGAGAGATGAGTGTCATTATTATCCCTTTTGACTTTCTGTCTCCTGTGTAGGTGCAGGTAGGTGGCACAACGGATAGAGGGCCAGGCTGGGATCAGAAAGACTCATCTTCTTGTATTGAGATCCAGCCACTTACTCATACGACCCTGGGGAAATCACTTTGCCCTCTTTGCCTCAGTTTCCTCATATGTAAAATGATTTGGAGAAGGGAGTAGAAAATCAGCATCTCTAATATCTTTGCCATCTTTTGGATATTATTATCCTTTAAAGATGAGAAAAACTAAGGTTGCCTAGGATCACACAACATCTGAAATCTGAACTCCTCTCTTCCTAACTCTGAGCCCATCACTCTCTTCACTGCATTACCAAAGTTAAGTGACTCGCCCAAGATCAAACCAGTTATTAGCAGTTGTAAACCAGAGGGACCAACTACACTGACTGGGCTGAGTCAAGTAAGCTCAATTCTCCCAGCATAATTCTATCCAGTAAAGAATCCAAGAATTCCACTGACTTTGTCAAGGGAGAGTTTTACCTGTCTGATAAAAGTCCTCGTTAGACAACTGGACAGTGCCAGGTGGGACTTGGAGAGGTGGGAAGTTGAGGGAAAAGGAAGCTGAGATGGCATGGTAATCGATTCAGAATCTGGAGACCTGGGTTCAAATCCTTCCTTACTTTTTTTTGTTCCTTAACTATACTACTCAGCCTCAGCTTCCCCATCTTTAAAGAGGGGCAGATTGGACAAAATGCTCTCTAGAGAATCTTCCTCGGTATTTGAAGCCCCTTTGCCCTGGTTTCTTTCCTGGAGGGAACCGAAAAAAGCATTGATCTCCCTTAAGGAACTAGGAACTGAGCTAGCCCAACAGAACTAGAATAAAGGGTAAACAAGGTAAGCGGTTACCTAGGGTGAAACACACAGGGAGGTGCAAAGAGAAATACTTTTTGATATTATCTTTTGTAGATATATACACTTTTAATTCCAGGAGATTTCATTCTATCACCCATTTTGATGATCCAGCAAGCATTTCTTAGGCATCTACTCTTGTGCAAGACACTGTTAGACAAGGGACTATGGTTGTTCAGAGAGTACCACTCTTCCTTATCCCATTTGGGGTTTTCTTGACAAAGATATTAGAGATGCTGATTTTCCACTTCCTTCTCCAAATCATTTTACTATGAGGAAACTGAGGCAAACAGGGCAAAGCGGCTTCCCCAGGGCCACATAGGTAAAGTGGCTGGATTCTGAACTCAAGAGGATGAGTCTTCCTGACTCCCAGCCTGGCACTCTATCCACTGTGCCACCTACCTGCACCCACACAGGAGACAGAAAGTCAAAATTTAAAAATTCCTCCCTGCCCTCAAAAAACTCATGTTCTTCTGGAAAGGAACAACACAGGATCACGAACAGAGAACAAATTAACAAGGGACCTCTGAGGCCATCCAGTTCAATACTCTCGATACAGATGAGAAAGCAGATTCCTCGAGAGAAGTGACTTAATCAAGGTCACACGGATGGCACAAATGGGATCTGAATGCAAGTGCTCTGTCTAAGAACCTAGAATATAGTCTTTTGCTCTACTCTGCATGGGCATTTCAAAACAGATGAATATACATAGAAGAGATCTTTAGGATGGGCAATAGCACTAGAGGGAATCAAGAAAGTCCTCCATAAGGCAGCTGGGTGCCTCAGGGAATTGAGAGACCAGCCTAGAGATGGGAGATCATGGGTTCAAATGTGATCTCAGACACCCTCTAGCTGTTCTGCCTTAGAACCAATACATAGTATTGATTTTAAGATGGAAAGTAAGGATTAAAAAAAAAAAAGTCCCTTACAGAAAACAGCACTTGAGTTGAGCCTCGAGGTAAGTTAGAGATTCTAGAAGGCTGAAGTGAAGAGGGAGGGCATTCCAGGCCAGGGGAACAGCTTGTGCAAAGTCGTGGAGGCAGGAGATGCACTGCCAAGTTCAGGGAACAGAATGTAGGCCAATTTGGCCGGAACATAGCGTCCATGAAGGGGAGTAATATGCAATAAGCCTGAAAAGGTAGGCTGGAGCCAGACTGTGAAGAGCTTTAAAATCTTATGTGTTACAAGGGAGGCTCAGAGCCTCTGGTGGACAGTAACACACTGTTCCTGAAATGTTCAAGTGCAGTCCAATTCTGTCTCCTCCACCCTACATCCCAGTGTCCCTGGGATTCCCACATTCCCACCCACTTCTCCCTCCCCTTACCCTTCCCTTCCTCTTTTTTTTTTTTTTTTTTGGCCTAACCTTAGGCAAAGACTCTGGGAAGTAGCCAGTGGGGGGGAAGGGGCAAATGCCCAAGACCCATATAAATATTTATTGGAAATTACTCCCATAGATCTGATCATTTCCAGTCACTCCTCCTTGCCAGAGAAAAAGGCAAGGGCCTTTTTCTTATCTATAAACCCTTCAGGTTTATTCTTTTGGAACTTCTCTCCCCCTTTCATCTTCATTTTTACCCAGGCTTTATTTGCAAAGTTTGCATTTCCAATTGAGCATTCCCCACAATTGCCTTGGGAGGTAAAAAGCAGGTATGGGTATTACTATTCCCATTTTGCTGAGGAGGAAACGGAGACCCTGGCAGATAAAGTAATTTAGGCAAAGTCAGACAGCTAGGATCTGGCACACAATAAATGCTAGTTGACAGACTGAGTGGGAGTCCAGATTAGAATCCAGGTCTTCCAAATCCAGCATTCTCTTCAGTAAGTCATTGTTGTATCAAGTTAGAAATTCTAAGGGGATGATCAGGTCATTTTATATCATTTATTTTAGATTTGTATCAGATTTTATGATTTATTGTGTGGAGGGGACCCTTCACCCCCTTCAGGGAGTTCTTGGCCAGAAGACATTACAGTAATCAGCTTCCAGAAGGCCCCTAGGAGCCTTCCTTCTCTTCTCCGGAGGAAGTAATCCTAATTCTTTGTTTTGTTTTTATAAACCTTTACTTTCTGTCCTAGTAACTCTAAGGCAGACAGAAGAGCAAAGACTAGACAAATGGAGCTAAATGACTTACCCAGGATCACACAACTAGGAAGTGTCTGAGGTCAGATTTGAACCTAGATCCTCTGGACCCCAGGCCCAGCGCTCTGTCTACTGGCTGACCCTAACCTATCTGCTTTTATTGGGTCATGTCCATGTGTCTGCTCAGAATATCATATACCCTTAACACCAGGGAACTTGAAAAAACTCTCAAATAAGTAAGACTGACAGGAAAGGAACCATTCAGGAGTAGCTAGATAGCTCAGGAAGCGAGTCAGGTCTGGAGAACAAAGGTCTAGGGTTCAAATCTGGCCTAAGACACTTCCTAGCTGTGTGACCCTGGTCCAGTCACTTAATCCCCATTGCCTAGCCCTTACCACAGACGGGAACAGATTCTAAGACAAAAACTAAGAGTTAAAACAAAAAACAAGAAAGAAAATAACCACATGGTTCCCCCCAAATTAGGTTCACACAAAGCCTATCATTTGATTTTTTTCTTCTTAACAATACTAGCCCAACAGGACATATCTATGTTGGCTTTCCTTGTCTTTTCTGTATTCTTTGTGCCCTAACCCATTTCTAAAACAACCCCACATTTTCATAACTATCTCTGGCAGCTAGCAGCCCAATTCAGCTCATCAGGAAAGCAGTAGGGTTTTTTTTAAACCCTTGCCTTCTGCTCCAGTAATAATTCTAAGGCAGAAGGGGTAGGCAATAGGTGTTAAAGTGACTTGTCCAGGGTCACTCAGTTAGGAAGCATCTGAGGCTAGAGTTGAAATGAGGTTCTCCATTCCCCACGTCTGGCTCTCTATCCACTGTGATACCTAGATGTCCCTGAATCAACAGATTTCGACAGATGGCAAGCCACCAGGTACTATGTACACTGAAATCTAAGGAAGATAAGCACATGGGTCTACTGGGGCCAGAGAAGAATAGTCAGGGAGGATTAACCTATTTATTGGTTAGGCAAGTGGAGTCACAACTCCTGGGTTACAAATTCACCCCGAAATCAATCCTGTGAATCTGAGAACCCTGCTTACTTTTGCTAAAACTGTTCCATCTGTGGAATGGGTATAATAAAACACTATCTGAACCTCTGATAGGGACCGGAGAGATCATCTAGTCCAACCCCTCATTTTACTGATGAGGAAACTGAGACTTTGCCCAAGGTCAAGGGTAAATTCAGCAGTATGACCAGGTTTCCAACTGGCACTTGCCCTTCAACTCAAAACCCCTTTCCCAGAGAAGGCAGACTGTGGGGCCCGCCTTCTAGCTTTTTCTCCTTGCGGAGGAAGGAGGAGGCAGGATGGGGAAATGGGGAGGCGGTAGCCGCAGGGGATAGGGGAGTCAGTGTGGGTAGGAGCCTGCAGGGAGCTAAGAGCAGAGGGTGTGGTGTGGAGCGTGTGCCGTCTGGCCGGGCGTTGGGGGGGGGCGGGTTTGGAGGGGCATCTCCGGGGCCCCGGGGCCTCCCGCCTTCCCCTC
>NC_058133.1:263296763-263310629 GCF_016433145.1 Gracilinanus agilis | reverse complement strand
CCCCCCCCCCACTCCGCCCCCGCTCTCACACTTTCTCTTTCGTCCCCTCTGCCTTCCCCCCTTCACTGAATCCCATCCCCCTCGGCCAGTTCCTTCACCTTGTTTAACTCCTTCCACTCTGCGCTCCGTCCCTTGGAGAGGAACTAGAGCTTGGGGAAGGGAAGAAAGGGAGCCATACGGGCATGGCAGCCCTCCCCGGCACCCCCAGCCGCACACACCCCACTCCCACTCCCTCTCCCCGGCTACAAGGCCAGAGGGGAGAACTCGAGTGTCCCGGGTGCCGCCGGGGAAGGGCGTGTGCGGGGTGTGGCCCACAGGAGTGTACCTAGTGCCCCAATTAGGGCTGGGGTTAGAATGGTTCCTGTGGTTAGGGGTGCTTCGGGGACAGCTTGGTTCCGGCAAGTCTAACGACCTGGAGAGTGGAAGGTGGGAGGGATGTGGAAGGGTCACCAAACCCAGTCTCTCCACGAATACATTTCTATCCACATGAACAGCCCCCACCCTCCACCCCGATTCTCATAGGTTCACTGGATTCAGGCCTTGGCTGAGAACTTAGAAACGGCCATTTACAGGTCAGGAAACTGAGGCCCATCCCGAGGTGAAGGGCGGAGAGTGACTTTGTTTCGAGTGGCAAAAAAGATGACATTTATATTTTGAGTATAATATTCAATTATACTGACAAACATCAACTCATTTGTTCTCACACCGCTTCTGTGGGAAGGGCGCGGTAGGTTTTATTATCCCCATTTCACAGATGAGGAAACTGAGACTAGAAGCGGTCACAACCGATCTCCCCTGGCGGAGCTAGCATTCAGACCCATGCTTTCTGTTTCCAGATTGAGGACTCTCCGAACTACCACAGCTGCTGTGGCAGAATGCCCCAGTGTAATTAATAGAGAACCGGGGAAGAGGCCCTTAACAGGCTGCTCCAAGCCCGGCTGAGGTGGGAACAGAGCGGTCTACCCCACCCTCCGGTCCCGAGTGAGTGATTGGTATGGGGGTGGGGAGAAGCTGAAGTGAAGTGGGCAAAGGAACTCTCTTAGACTCGGAGGATGGAGAAAGGACCCACCCCTCCTTCTGACCTCACTGTTGTCATGACAACCGTTAGGGGTGGGGGTAGGGGACCCAGGGTGGAAAGTAGGAGGGAACCCAAGGAAAAAGCGAGACTGGAAGTCCCAGGCTAGAGGACACCTTTTTCCTGCACTTTCCTACTGGTTCCTGCTGTGGAGATATTGAGGCAGGGACTGAGCCCCCGGAGGCTAACCTGGGAATCCGATCCCAGAAGTCCATGCCAGCAGCGCGCGAGGAATCAAGTTACTGTTAGAGGAAGGAATAAGCTATTGTTGTGCCCTTCCCTGGGTAACTCTCGGGCACAGCTTTGTCAGGGGCCACAGATAGGGAACTGAGGGCAACTCCCACCAGGATCCGAGGCCAGGGGGAGCAGGGTTCAAGGTTACAGTTGGGGGGGGGGGGTTCTGTCTGTACTGAGGCTGGAGAAGGAGGCAGGGGGGAGGGTCAAGAGACTGACACTTTTCCTTCCCAAGGAGGGGGGACGAAAACCTCCCTTACTCTCTGTCCTTGTATAATTTCTAAGATCCAAAAGGGCTAGGCAATAAGGTTTAAGTGAATTGCCGAAAGTCACACAGCTAGGAAGTATCTGAAACTAGATTTGAACCCTGGTCCTCTAACTCCATGTTTGGCACTCAGTCCAATGTGTTTAAAAAAACAAACAAACAAACAAACAAAAAAAACCTTTACCTTCCATCTTAGAACCAGGCTCTAAGGCAGAAGAGTGCTAAAGGCTAGGCAGTAGGGATTAAGTGACTTGTCCAAGGTCACCAGCCAAGAAGTATCTGAGGTCACATTTGAACTCATGACTTCCTATCTTTAGGTCTGGCTCTCTATTCACTGAGTCACCTAGCTGCCCTGTCAAATAAGTCTATCTGCTACCTGGTACTGAGCCGGGCATTTAGCAGGCACCTAATCAGTATCTGTGAAATGGAACACATTCTTTGTGCTTGGCACCTCAAAGAACTTGGAGTCTAGCTGGGAGAGATGAAATACAGATAATGCTCAGTAATAAAATGCAGTTCCAAGGAATCTTAAGTACTGAACTGAGCTATGATCATTTGCAATAATAGAAAGACGGACAGGACAGTGCATGAAAGCAGGAATTCAGTAGGTCAAGGACGCTGCACCCTAAGCCGTAGACCAGGATGTATCAATAATGCCAAAGCCTTACCTGTACATCTGCAAGCTGGTTTCTGCTGCTACTCCTCACCACTCCCCCCACCACAACACTCCACAGTCACTACCACCCCCACCCCCAAATTTGTTGGGTTTCCCAATGGAGAGGATTATTACTGGTGTCCACTCTCCTAAGTGGAGGGGATTTGATCTCCCCCTCTTAGCTCAGAGACTTCACTGTCATCGGCTTTCCCTTACAAGGAGATGAAATCTGTTTCTCTGAAAATTGTACTCTTTGTTCCTCGCTCTGCCCTCTGGGGCAACCAGAGCAAATCTTCCACGTGACAGCCCTTCAAATGTGGAAAGACAGTTATCGTATATCTCTTCCCCCTAAGTCTTTTTCTCCAGGCTAAACTTCATGAGTTCCTTTAACTGGTCCTCCCCTCCTGGTTTCCAGTCCTCTCAGCATCATGGTCATCCTGTTCTGGATGCGGTCCAGTTCGCCTTTGTTTTTCCTAAATCTGCCTCCCAGAACTGAGCGCAAGACTTCAGATGTGGTCTGACCGAAGGCTGGGACAGCAGGACTATCACCTCCCATGTTCAGAACACTGTGCCTCTCTCTTAATGAAGCCTGGGATCACATTCGATGTTTTTGGCTGCCACAGCATATTGTTGACTCATGTTGAGTTTACAGTCCTCCGACACCCCCAGATTTTTTTCACATGGACTGTTGTCTAGCCAAGCCTTCTTTATCCTGTACTTGGGCAGTCGATGTTTTGAAATCAAGTGTAGGGGGATGTGTGAGTGTGTTTGTATGTACGTGTATAATGTGTATCTAAACACACACACAAATATGTACATATGTGTTAATATTCAAATATGGGTAGAGATATGAATGTATGTGGTTTAAAATATACAAACACATATATATTCAATTTTATCTTCAGATTCATCCCATCATTATTGCTCGACAAAATCTTTTTAGATTCTGACTCTGTCATCCAATGTGTTAAGCTTTATAATCCTTAATTTTGGGTCATCTATAAAACTGATAAACATATCTATGCCTTTGCCCAAATCATTCAGTCAATGAACATTTATTAAATACTAACTATATGCTAGAAACTATATACTAAGCACTATAATACAAAGGCCAGAAAAAAGGAATTCCTGCTCTCAAAGTGCTCACAGTCTAATGAAGGAGGTGGCATACAAACAATTATGTACAAGTATAATATATATATATAGGATAAGGGCAGCTGGGTGGCTCAGTGAATAAAGAGCCAGGCCTGGAGTTAGAAGAACCTGAGTTCAAATCTGGCCTCAGACACTTCCTAGCTGTATGACCCTGGGAAAGTCACTTAACCCCAATTGCCTAGCCCTTGCTGCTCTTCTGCCTTGGAATAAATACAAAGTGTGAATTCTAAGACAGAAGGTAAGGGTTTAAAAAAAAGGAATATCTATTGAATAAATTGGAGATAGCCAACAAAAGCAAGGTACTAGTATTAAGGGGGACCATGAGAGACTTCTTGTAGAAGGCAGGATTTTAGCTGAGACATGAAGGAATCTAGGGAAGCTTTAGGAAACAGACAGGAGGAGAGGATTCCAGGCCTGGAGCACAGCCAAGGAAAATGCCCAGAGTAGAGGAATGAAATATTTTGTTCAAGGAACAAGATGAAGGCTATATCATTGGAACAGAGTATGGAGGGAGGGGTAGTGGGGTATAAGATGTAAAAAGTCAATGGAGGGCTTGAAAAACTAAACAAAAGATTTTATATTTGATCAACAGGGAGCCATTGGAGTTTAAATAGTGGCAGGCGCGAAGTAGCTCAGGGATAGAGTGCTAGCCTGGAGTCAGGAAGATCCATCTTCCTGAGTTCAAATTTGTCCTCAGACACTGTGTGACCTTGGGCAAATCACTTCACCCTGTTGGCTTCAGTTTCTTCATCAAATAGGAAATGGCAACCACTCCAGTATCTTTGCTAAGAAAACCCCAAAGAGGGTAATGAAGAGTCAGGACAGAAATGAATGAAAAAAAAAATGGGGTGGCACAGATCAGACTGATACTTCAGGAAGATCGATTTAACCAAATAGAGCCAAGCTCTATCGCTGGGGCAATCCATTTGGGTGGTGTCTCCAGACTGACATCAGCCCATTAAGAATTTCTCCTTGGGTCTGACCATTTAGCCAATTCTGAATCTATTTATCATCTTGCTTTCATCTCCCCAACTTCTCCCATAAACATCATAAGAGATTTTGCTTAAGACTCTTGAAGCTTAACCTAGATGGGAAATTTATGAATGGGGAGTGCTCTGGGAGAGACAGTAGATTATGTTAGAAAGTATAGCAGGACAGAGACCCAGTTTCTAGTCCCAGCTAATTAACTCATTGTTAATGATCCTCAGTTCCCTCCTCTGCAAAATGAGCCGGTCAGATGAGATGATCTGTAAGATCCCTTCTAGTTTCATAATACTGTGTTTGACTATTTTCAGGACATTTGAGTGTAATACCCCCTTGCTTTTCAGCTATTCTTCTTTCCTGATTCAAGTAGTGTCAGGGGCTTTGTGTTAAGGGGACCAGAGAAGAAGGGACCTAATAGTACAAAGGGGGTGATCAAGGTCAGAGTGGCCTGACTGCTTGCTAGGGCCAACAGCCCTATCAGCTCTCCTGTTTGTGGCCAGACAAGACCAAAAGTCCCTGATGATGACCAGTAAGTCAAGACTGGGAATCACCAGCCATCCTAAGTTCTAGTTGTGGACTAGCAAACAGATCCATGCTTCTTTTAAGATTCTGACTCCAGAGTTTTGCATTTATGAATGATGAATCATTTTAAGGGAAATGTGAACTGAATATCCAGTTGGGAACTAGATGATTATACTCTTTTTTTCTGAGAATGATCAACTTTTTTTAACCATTACCTTCCATTTTAGAATTGATATTATAATTCTAAGGCAGAAGAGCAGTAAGGGCTAGCCAATGGGGGTTAAGTGACTTGCCCAGGGTCACACAGCTAGGAAGTATCTGAGGTCCGAGTTGAATCCAGGATCTCCGATCTCCAGGTCTGGCTCTCTATCTACTGAGCCATCTAGCTGCCTCCAATTTATTTTTTAATTAATAAATTTTAATATATTGATTTTCCCATTTACATATAAAACCAAATTTGAGCATTTTCGAACATTTTGAGATCCAAATTCTTTTCCTCTCTCCCTTTTCCCCTCCCTGAGACAGTAGGCAATTTGATTTAGGCTATGTGTGTGATCTGTATGATTGATTATATTCTTTTTGCCGTCTCAAAGACTTAAATCATATATGTCCAGAACTCCTTGGGCTATATCAATTGTAAATCTTGGCAAGAAAGAATAGAGTTTATTGGGATTTATAGACTATAGAACAGGGGATTTCCAGGATCTAGGACAGTGATGGTGAACCTTTTAGAGACCAAGTGCCCAAACTGCAACTCTCACCCACCCCACGCCCCCTTAACCCCAGATGGGAGTGAGGAAGCGCTTCCATTGGGCTGCTGGGCAGAGGGGTGGGTTATATGAGAAATGTCTTCAGGTGTGTGTGGAGAGGGGGAGGGGAGTAACACCCCACCCCCCCAGCACTCATGCCATAGATTCATCAAAACAGCTCTAGGAAAATGGCAGGTTTGTAGCTGCTTTATTATTATGCTGTGTCCCCTTGTTATTTATACACTATTTACTTTTTGATGCCTAGGAAAAACATTTATTGGTTGATATGCAAACTACCAGTGAGCTAGAGACAACCCCCCCACCTCCTTTCAAGTGGCTATCAGCCCTAGTTTAACAGCTGATTAAACAAGTGTGAGTCTTTAAAAACAAACAAACCTTACTTTCAGTCTTAATTACAGCTCTGAATCAGAAGGGTAAGGACTAGGCAAATGGGATTAAGTGACTTGTCCAGGTTCACACAGTTAGAAAGTTTCTGAGATCAAATTTGAACCCAGGCCCTCTCTACTCCAGTCGTGGCACTCTATCCACTGTGTACTACCTAGCTTCCTGGAACTTGAATAAGTCTTTTAAGAAATTGCCCTAAGGGTTTGGAGAAAGGGGAGTGAAGGTGAGAATTGGAGAGTATATTTCCTAATTTGTACAATGAAGGATTTGGACTAGATGATCCCTAAGCACAGAATTATTGTTCAGTTATTTCAGGCATGTCTGACTTTTTGTGTCCTCATTTGGAGTTTTCTTGGCACAGGTACTGGAGTGGTTTATCATTTCCTTCTCCTTTGACAAATGAGGAAACTGAGGCCAACAGCATTAAGTGACTTGCCCAGAGTCACACAAAATTAGTGTCGGAGACCAGATTTGAACTCAGGAAATTGAGTCTTACTGACCTTCCCCCAAGCCCAGGCAGAGCACAGTCCAGTGGAAAGAACAATGGGACTAAGAACCTGGGTTCAAATCTCAGCTCTCTCTGAGAGATCATGAACAAACCATTCTCTTTCTCTGAGTTTCATCCATAAAATAAAGGTATCAGACTAGACTGTTTCTGAAGTCCCTTACAACTCTGAATAAACAATCCTTCCAATACTAAATCTATGATATGCATCTATGATTATGGGTGTGTGGAGGGAGAGTCAGAGGAAAAAAGAGTCATATATTTCCACACCATCTATTCAGACTTGTAGAATACCCAAGTCAGGTATAAGTTTTACCATTGCTGTCAAGGAGGACTTAGCACAAAGCCAGGCTCAGGGAAGAGAGATAAAGCCTTTTCATGGTCTCGGAAAGTTGTCCTACCTCCAGTCCCACCCTTTGAGGCCCACAAGCAAGCCAGCACCTTTCCTGGAACTCATCAGAGAAGGGAGCCCCTCCCTACCCAGTCCTGGCACCTCTCTGGGTACAGCATGTCCCCTGGGGCACCCTGCAGACACCCCAGCAGGCCTAGGTGTACCATAGGGCAGTTCCTTCCTCCTTACCCCTCTCTCTGCCCATGTGTGTCCTTGGACTTGCCTTTGGCAGCCTCTCTAGCAGCTAGCTTCTTATCCCCTTGTTATGCTCAAAATGGTTCTGTCCTTCTGCCAGACCACAAAGGACTCCAGGGGCCTAGGATGAGGGGAGGAGGGAAGTGACAACATGAATGTCCCTTAGGGTATCACAATTCTTAGGCTCCTCACGGGCCTAGGGAAGGGACCACAGAGAAGTCAAAATTGTGACGTCTCAGCCCAGCCACATCCCTCTACCTGCCTGGGCAGAGGCAGAATCACAAAGCAAAGTGTATTTAGAAAATTTGGGGTGGGGAGGAAATAAAGACTGGAGGTCTCAAAGATCTGGGATTTTTTTTCTCCCTCAGGCCCAAATGAATATGCACTAAACACAAGTTTGCCTCACCTCCCAGGTCATACACACCCCTCCCATCCCATTATCCAGAGAAACCTTTCAATCCCTCTCTAGCTCGGTCTTGGTCTCTCTCTCTCTCTCTTCTAAAACCCTCACCTCCTGCCTCAGAATCAATATTATGTATTGGTTCCAAGGCAGAAGAGCACTAAGGGCTAGGCAATGAGGGTTAAGTGACTTGGCCAGAGTCACAGAACTAGGAAGTGTCTGAGACGAAATTGGAACCCAGGACCTCCCCTCTCTAGGCCTGGCTCTCAATCCACTGAATCACCTAGCTGCCCCCTAAAAACCTCTTTCTTAATCCCTATCTCTACCTCTTTCTCTTTTCCCAAAACTGGAACTGTGTGCTCCTATCCTAGGCTCTGGGGGTCTACCCATTAACCCAGAATTCTCATCTCCTCCCAAGCACAGTCCAGCTCTGACTGATGCAGGTAGGCCAGTCTGTGCTGATCTTGACCACACAGAAGCCTTCAATGAGCCAAAGTTGTTCCTGGGAGAGTGACAGACAGAAACAGAGACAGAAAGGGCCAGAGCGGCAGAGAGAGCCCGAGCTGGAGCGTGGGGTAAGGGAGTGGTGGGGGCGGGGGCTGGGGGCGATGGCCCATCCTCCTGTACATGTTTTCCAGGCTGGGTGTGGAAGCTTCTCCTTTCAGGTAGGGAGTACTGTACATGCCCGAGGTATCCATCTGGAGGTACATTCTCTTCCAGCACGAGCATTTTGGCAGGGGGCTGCGGTGCCAAGCCCCGGGGGGAGGGAAGGCGGCTGCGGTGCCGGGGCTCCTCGGAAGCTCCCGGGGGCCCAGGAACTTGCACCCCCGGGCTCCGCCCGTAACTGCCGTGTGGATGTCGGGGCTGCGAGCTGAGCGGAGCTGACCGCAGGCTGCAGGAGCGGTTTATCTGGTGAGCGAGCACACCCGCTTCCCCAGCTGCTGAGTCAGGCTGTTCTTGCACTCGCTCCCTGCTCGGTACATTGTGTTCCAGCCCTGGCTCCCTGGCCCCGAGCCCAGCTGCTCACATCAGCTTCTTACTTGTTTGTGTTCTCAGCTTGCACTGTGCCTGGCTCAGAGTACAGCCGCCCCCACGGCACTGTAGCCCTGGAGAGGGGGAGTGGGAGGGGGGGAGTGGCAGGAGACGAGTCGGGGAACAGAGGGTGGTGACTGGAGGTGGGGGATGTGGAGAGGGGAGCCTGGGCACTCAGCCCACAAGGAAACTCTAACCCAGGCGGGGTAGCCCTGCCAGCCTTGACTAAGGGCCAGTTTGAGGAGTGGTAGATGGGAATTCTAGGAGGTGCCCCCTTCTCTCCTCCTACCCATTGGACCTCCAGGTCCAGCTTCTCCCCGGTAGATCCCTTTCCCAAACTCCATCCCTACTCTCAGGTGGCAAGGAGCCTCTGGCATCATGGGGACCAATCGCCTTTTTGTATTAGATTAACACTGTCTGCAGGCTGGGAGCATAGCTTGGGGCAAGTACAGATGGGCTATGGCAGACCAGCTGAGAGAAGGAAGTATGGACAACTGGGAGAAGTTCTAGGCCTAACTCCACTTGAGTGTAATTAACCTGCTTGCTGCTGTGGACCAATCACTTTCCCTCTCCTGACCTCAGTTTCCTCACCTGGAAAATGAAAGTTGTGATAGATCAGTGATCCTTAACCTTTTTTGTTCTGTGGGCCCTTCTGAGAGTCTGGGGAAGTCAATGGACCCCTTTCTCAGAATAATATTCTTAAACACATAAAGTCCACAGGATTGATTACAAAGGAAACCAATTACATTGGGGAAATTATCAAATTCTTCAAATTCTAAAAAAAAAAAAGGTCACAGATGAACCAAAGATTAAGAGATATCTCAGATATCTTTAAGGCCCCTTCCAGTTCCACCATTCGTTCCCTGGTTGTACCAAAGCTGCCTCCCTCCACCCAACCTTAACTTTCCCTGGGAATCTGGAGAAGGGTATTGGAGTAGGGAGGACACTGAGAATTTTTCATCTCTGGGCCAAGGAGCCCTGGAATAATCCGGTCCAACAACAACATAAATGTCGCTGGGAAATCAGATTAGGCAACAGTAGGGGATAGAGTACACCTCTGATCCATCCTGAGACCTCTAATTTTTTCCACTGCCCTTCTCAAAATCCCCCTTTCATACATGGTCAGTGTCTTCAGCCCAAATCAAAATCATGAGCTTCTTCTCCCTCTGGAGCATGGATAGAAGTCAGAGAAATGTCTGGCAGCCCAGACCAAGCCCTTTAGAAAAGTTTGGGGATACTCCCTCTCTCCCACCACTGGCCAGAAGGAGAGTTGACAATTTTTGTGGCTCTAGAAAGGTTATTGCAAGTATGGTTATACTAGAATAGTCCCTCCCCTCCCCAGAATTGCCTCCAGGTCAGATGGACATTTCTAAAAACCCAGACATACCCATGGACTTGTGGTTCACAGACTTCTTCAGGAGTGAGGCAGGACCAACTTTTTTTGTCCTATTCCAGGCCCTGGGCAAGACAGTTTTTTTTGGGGGGGAAGTAGGGTGGGGGTGAGGGTGGAGGGAGGGTGAAGGGAGAGAGGGTGTTGTACAGGAACTTAGTAATTAGGGGAAGAATACTCAGCACCTGGACCTCCTCAGGGTTCATTTGCTCCAAACCAAGAGAAAAATCAGTAAGTATCAATGAAGCACAAAGTCATGTAACCAACATGCAATAGAGAATGTGGGATAGAGTCAAGGTCCCTGCCTTTGGGAAGCTCATTACAGTGATAGTGAACCTATGGTATGGCTGCCAAAGAAGGCACACAGAATGCTCTCTGTGGGGACACTCCTCCCCCACCCAGCTCATTATTAGAAAGGTAGAGGGACTTGGGACATTTTTTCACATCCTCCATCTCTGCCCAGCAGCCCAATGGGAGCACATAGAGGGTAAGGTGGGCAGCTCACAAGTGGCAGAGCTAGAGGTAGGCAGAGTGCTTGGGTCACTTCCCTCCCCCTCTCTATACTGGCTAAGGACATTCCTCATTTCACCTGCCCCTCTACCCAGCAGCCCGGGGGAACACTTTCTCCCTCCCCTGTGTAGGGTAAAGGGGGAGGGGTGTGCCTGGCACTCAGTGGGGTTGACACAGCACCCAGTCTCTGGGGGTGAGTGGGCATAGCACTTGGTCTGGGGGGTGGGGTTGGGGCAAGGCCTGGCACTCCATCTCTAAAAGATTCACCATCACTGGTCTATTGGAAGGGAGAGATCCATATGTAAAAAGAGAAGAGAGTACCAGGCAACTCTAAGGAGGTATGGAGAATGAATCGAGAAGACTTCTGAGAAAAGACTTGAAGGGGCAGCTAGGTGGTTCAGTGGATAAAGCACCAGGCCTAGAATCTAGAGGACCTGGGTTCAAATTTGACCTCAGAAATTTCCTAGCTGTGTGACCCTGCACAAGTCATTAATCCCTTTTGCCTTACCCTTGACTTTCTGTCAGAATTATTACTGACAGAAAGTAAGGGTGTGTTTGTTTTTTAAACTCTAACCTTCTATCTTAAAATCAATACTATGTATTGGTTCCAGTAAGAGCTGTGCAATGAGGGTTAAATGACTTGGCCAGGGTCACACAGCTAGGAAGTATCTGAGACCAGATTTGAACCAAGAACCTCTTAGTCTCTAGATCTGGTTCTCAATCCAGGAGAAAGGAAGAGAGGAAGAAAGAAAGAGAGGAAGAGAAGAAGAAAGGAAGAAAGAGTCAGACAAGGCTAAATGACTGAAAAACAATTTCACAGAAAACTGAAACTCCAAGAAAGGAAGGGACTTGGCTAAGGTCATACACAGCACATGGCAGAGGTGGTATTAAAATACAAATCTTATTCTGGTGTTTAATAAGTAATGATTATTTGGACTCTGAAGTCAGGGACCCTCATTTTTCTCCAATTTGTTTTATTTCCCCAGTACCTTCTAGGAAACTGTGGCTATATTAGGCTTTTGGCATCATGAAAAGGAAAAGAAACATGTATTAAATACCCACTATGTACCAGGTATTGTGCTAAGCACTTTACAAATCTGATCTCATTTGGTCCTCATAATAATTCTGAGAGGTAGGTAAATGCTGTTATTAGACTCATTTTATAGTTGGGGAAACTGAGGCAGATAGCAGTTAAGTGACTTGCCCAAGACCACATAGCTAGCAAGCATCTGAGGCCAGATTTGAGTCCAGGCAGAAAGCACTTTCTGCAATCTAATTTACCTCATTCTGCAATAGGAAGCCCCTCTGTATTATCCCAGAAAAGTAGTCATCCAGTCTCTCCTCAAATATGAGAAAAAAATGAGTCAACAACTATTTTAAAAATTGTTTTAAACTCTTACTTTTTGTCTTAGAATCAATATTAAGTATCAGTCCTAAAGTTTAGCAGTAAGGGCTAAACTGTCAGGGTTACAGTTGTAAGTGCCTAAGGCCAGAGTTGAACCCAGGACTTCCCATCTCCAGGCCTGGCTCTCTACCCACTGAGCCACCTGGTTACCCCTTATTTTTTTTCCCCAATCCTTACCTTCTGTCTTAATGTCAGTTCTAAGACAGAAGAGTGACAAGGGCTAGAACAGTCAGGTTAAATATCTTTCCCAGGGTCACACAGTTAGGAAGTGTTTAAGCCCAAATTTGAACCCATGTTCTCCAGACTCTAGTCCTGCCGCTCTATCCGCTGAGCAACCCGGCTGCCCTTTAACAAACATTTCAACAACTAGTTATTAAAAGCCTACTGTATGCCAGATACTGTGCAAGATATTGGGGATACATGTATGAAGAATGAAGCAATCACTTCTTTCAAGAAGCTTACATTTTAACAGATAAGACAGGTAGGTACATACTGAAATATAGTCAACATAAATATAAGACAAAGGAAAACAAACACCCACAAAGTAGTTAAACAGAGTACAGGGTAGTTTGGAAGGGAATGTTAGCAGTTGGGAGGATCAGGAAAAGCTTCAGGTAGAAGTTAGTGCAGGAGCTTGGGATTCCCTAAAGGAAGAAAGGACATCTGGGTGGTGCAATGGATAGAGCTTCCTGGGCAAATCACTTCACCCTTTTGGTCTCAGTTTCCTCATCTGTCAAATGAGCTGGAGAAGGAAATGGCAAACCTCTCCATCATCTTTGCCAAGAAAACTCCAAATGGGCTCAGGAAGAGTTGAATATGAGTGAACAACAACAAATAACAAAGAGAGACTCTCTGAGTAAGAAGGAATTACATTCCAGGACACCCAGTGCAAAGGCTGTGCAAAGATGGGAGAGGTGTGTGTGTGTGTGTGTGTGTGTGTGTGTGTGTGTGTGTGTGTGTGTGTGTGTGTGTAAGAGGTTAGTCTGATAGATCAAGATAGCCTCTTCTACTTTGGGGCAGCTCTAATTAAGAAATATATTTTGGATTTCATTGGCCCTAGCTGTTGTCTCTTCTCCTCTTCCTCCACAAACCATGCGTAAACTTCCACCATCTAGTTCATGGTTGTCTAATGATGGTGCCCCACTGGAAACCCCTGGAGTCTGAGTGTACAGAGGGTGAGCTGGAGAGAAGGAGAGAACATATTTTCTGTGCTTCAAAAAGGAACAGCAGGACCTGCTCTGCCTGGGCCTGGAGTGGGGTGAGGGGAGGAGACTCAAGCCATCCCAGCAGGAACTCTTGTTCACTGGCTACCCTGATCCAGTCCTCCCAATCCTGGAAAAGACTGGTACAGTCTGTTATGCTGGGGCCGGAATGTACTCTGTGTTTCATATGGCCTCTGTCCAGTTCTGTGCTTGTGGCCACTTCAGACTTATCCTTTCCCAGCCTGAGACTCTATGGCATCCTGCTGTCAATCAGTCAAGCTTCCATCTGCCTACCATGGACCATCTGCCCCAGGCCTGCGATGGATGCAGGCATGGCCCTTCAATCATCATAGCTCTCCATTCTAGCAGCTTCCTGGTATAGGAAAAGGCTGTCAAAGCTGGTGCACCTCCTCCTTCTCCCCAATCCTTCCACCCCAACCTAGGAGTCAAGTCAAAAGAAGAAAAGTCCTTAGCCTCTGGGATTTGTCTTACTACCTACTCGGTATAGAGCCAGTCTGTCATTATCCCTCAACCACCAAAGGGTTACTCTTGGGTTTGGGGAGTAGAATCTCCTCTTCTGGCAGGTAAAGCATTTGGACTTGGAATCAGGAAGACAATTATGATTAAGTGACTTGGGTAAGGCCACACAGCTAGGAAGTACCTAAGGGCAGATTTGAACTCAGATCCTCCTGACTCTAAGTCTGGCATTTATCCACTGTGCTACTTAGCTTCTTCTTTCTTTCCTTCCTTCCTTCCTTTTCCTTTCTTTCTTTCTTTCTTCCTTCCTTTCTT
>NC_058133.1:263274068-263287129 GCF_016433145.1 Gracilinanus agilis | reverse complement strand
TTAAATGGAAGATGAAGGGGTTGAACAACATGTGTGCCCTTTTATTGGGAAATAGCTGAAAAAATTACTGTATATGAATATGGTGGATTAGTATTATATAGCAAGAAATGAGGACTCTAAGGAATTCAAGGAAACCCAGAAATGTTTGTATGAATTGTTGTAAACTGAAACAAACAGAACCAAGAGAATAATCTATACAGTAAATGAAAAGAGATTACCAAAAAATAAAGTAGAATTCTGAGAAATAGAAAATAATAATAAACCGTAACATGTTATTTTTATTTATTAAAATTTAAAAACAAATAAAATGATAGTAAATAAAAATAATAGTAAGATGAATATTAAGATAATATATATTATATATAAAATAATATGATAAAGTAAAATATAATACAATTAAAATAATAAAAAAAGGAAAGTTCCTGGATAAAATGCAATGAAACATACTTTCTTCTTCATGGAAGAGAGATGGGACACTTCTAAGACAGATTTGTCTACATTGTTAGACAAAGTTTCTATGTTATATGTCTGCTCAATTGTTTTTCTTTTTCATAAAGGAGGATTCAGATTGGCTCCCAGAGGTGGAAAATGGCTATTATAAAAACTGAAGACCTTCTGTCTTAGAATCGATACTAGGTGTCAGTTCCAAGGCAGAAGAAGGTAAGGGCTAAGCAATTAGGGTTAAATGACTTACCAAGGGTCACAATGCTAGGTCTGGGCAGATTTGAACCCATGACTTCCCATCTCCAGGTCTAGCTCTCTATCTACTAGGCCACCTAACTGCCCAAAGATGACTTTTAATGTCTCTTCTTGATTTGTATCTACTTTCAGATGTACCAATCAATAAATATTTATTGAGTATCTGTAGTATTCAAACAGTAAAAGTGCCAGGAGGCACTTATGGTGAAAACAGAAGAGTAAAAGTACACAATTGAAAGCAGAATTAATGAAAACAGGACAGCAGATACCAGAGTGTAAATTTATCATCAGCATAAGAGATGGAAAGGACCTTGGATATCATCTAATTCAGTCCTTTCCTTTTATTTACACTTGGATGGAATTGTGATCTCATGAAGGTTGATAATTTCTTCTATGATACAGATCACAATCAATCCTTACTCTGTAATATGGATGATTTTTCATAGGAGAACCACTGGGTTGACCCAGTGTGAGGACATGGTAAAGAGTTACACAAGATAAGTGAGCACAATGAAATTTGAGCTGTATCATTGGTTTTGGCGGGAGTCATCCCATTTTCTTCATTTGCTTGGTATCTTCAAAAGTTAAAAACAAATAATTTCCAGTATATGAAATTTAAAAACTCTAGCAATTGTGATAATTAGATTAAGTCTACACTGCCCATCTTTAGATTTAATCACCAAAGGTGAAAGCACCTTCCAATTCTGGGAGGTCCTAATCCATGTGTGCTAGAGTGAGTAATGAATCAGAATCAACTGACCCGGCCCCTATGCTTTCTATGAGAAGCCTCTATTGTGATTGGACATGCAGGCTAGAGGAAGGCATTGGAAGTGACGCATACATGACCCCTTCAAAAGAGGGACTTGAGGGAGTGAGGCTGCTGGTTTGGTGAAGGGGCCCTGAGGGAGCTTTGCTGGCTGGTGACTGAGACTGTTCCACGTGGTGAGTTTAAAGACTGAATCTTCCTGAACTTCTATTAAGGAAACTTCCTTTTATAGACTCTGTGAATGAAGTTTGCTTCATTCATTTCCCGGCCTCAGACCCTTTAACCCTCAGGTGAGGGGTTAAGATCTACCTGGACTAATCAGTGGGATATTCTTATCTCCATACCTCCTCTCTCTCTTCTTATGTAAATAAATTTCCATAAAAGTCAATTTTGATTTGAGATTATTCTTAATTGAGGATTGATAATAGTTCAATCCTCTGGCGACCATCTTTAATATATTAAACCCATAAAACCCCTTTTTCACCCTTACACAATGCAACTTGGATAAGAAAGGAAGTAGTTGATTGGGAAAAGATCTTTATATCAAATATATCTAATTATATATGTATATATATATATATATATAGTGTGTGTGTGTGTGTGTGTGTATTAGCTAGATGGTATAGTGGATATAATGACAGTGACAGGAAAATCTGAGTTCAAATATGACTTCAGATGCTTCTGATACTACCTGTGTGATCTTGGGCAAGTTACTTCCCCTTGATAGCTTCGGTTTTCTCATCTGTAAAATAAGCTGGAGAAGGAAATGGCAAACCACTCCAGGATCTTTGCCAAGAAATCCCAAATGAGGTCTTGAAGAGTGAGATATGACTGAAATGACTGAATAACAACCAAAAAGTATGTGTATAAGCACAAATGCATAACATACAACATACCCACAAAGAGAGAGATAGACAAAGCTCTAGATATACAGTATAAGATAGTGATGGTGAACCTACAGCACAGGTGCCAAAGATAGCACACACAGAGCTCTCTGTAAGCACTCAGCCACTCTCTCTCCTATCCCCCCAGAGTTCATTACTAGAAAGACAGAGGGACTCTGGCGGAGCCATTCCCTTCCTCTTCTCCATCATGACTGATGATATTCTTTCACATCACCCACCTCTCCATCCAGCAGCCCAGTGGGAATGCTTCCTTCCTTCCCTGTGTGGGGTAAAGGGGTGCAGAGTGCATCCAACACTGGATGTGGGGGTGAATCAGGGCATGCCATCCCTGAGGGGGAAGGGACACAGCACCCAGTCTGGAGGGTGGGATGGGGGGTGGGCCTGGCACTCCATCTCTAAAAGGTTCACCATTACTAGTATAAGATATAATACCAAAAGCCATTCCTCAAAAGATAAGAGATCAAAAAGGATAAAAATGGGAGTCAGCTAAGTGGCTCAGTAGATTGAGAGCCAGGCCTAGAGACAAGAGGTCCTGGGTTCAAATCTGACCTCAAACACTTCCTAGCTTTGTGATCCTAGGCAAGTCACTTAACCTCCCCATTGTCTAGTCCTTACCACTCTTCTTCCTTGGAACCAATACATGGTATTGATTCTAAGATGGAAGGTAAGAGTTAAAAAAAAAAGATGCAAATAGTTCTCAAAAGACAAATTGCAAGCTATTAGCAACCAAAAGCAAGATTAAATCATAAGTAATCTGAAAAAAGCACATAAAAACAACTGAGGTTTCATGTCACATTCAAATTGGCAAAAATGATAAAAGAAATAGCCAATATTAGAGGGGTTATATAGAAGGATAGTCATTTTACTCTCTTTTTGGTAAATCTATTTTAACAATTATAGAAAACAATTTGGAATGATGCTAAGAGAGGGAGTATAATGCCTGGGCCCACTAATTATCCATATTCAGCATCTGCCCAAGATAAATATGCAGACAGACCAACTATATGGATTATATATATTTAACCCACATGAAAGGAAAAGGGACTGGATCTTTGATTTTATTAGTATAGGGAACTCCTGGGTAAAGAAAGTCCATCTACCCCAGTGGGGGCAGGCAAGCACATTTCTTAAAACTTGTTGTTTTAGAGAGTAGCCTAGAACACTGAGAGGATATGGAAAGTTAATATTAAACTGAACCCCTTTTGGCACCCCAAAACAACCTTTTTATTTTAAAGCAAAAAAATCTTACATCTGAACCTCTGAATTGTTAGCTCTCTGAGGCCATGGGTGGAATCCTCCCTTTCCCTTCTCTTGCCTACCATGCCAGAAGATGCTGTACTTGTTCTATGCAGCCATTCTAAACAGAACATGGTTACTCCTGGCCTGAAGTCTGAGTCTGGTGATCAAAAAGGCTTGGAAAAGGGATTTCCCAAAGAGCATAATTTGGTGGAGGGGACAGAAAGCCACTCTTTTCCCTTGGAACCACGATCTGAGGAGCCGTGTAGTTTGGCTCTAGGCTGCTGCAGCCTGATCATGGAAGGAGGCAGCTAAGACAGCTAACTAGACACTCTTGGCTTAGGCTTTTCTCTTTCTTTCTCTTGCCCACTTTTTATTATTTAATAAATAATTATAAAATTAAGATAGGGTCTCCAGAAAATTTTCATCATGATGAAGATAAGTGAGTTGCCCAGGATCACACAGTCATATATGTCCCAGGCAGGACTCAAACCCAGGTCTTCTGAGTTTTTAGGTCAACTGCTTGCTATCCACTCATTCAGCAAGCATTTATTTTATATTTTTATTTTAAATTTTAAAAAATAGTTTCCATGTTTACATGATTCATTTTCTTTCCCTCTCCTCTCCCCTCCTCCCTCCCAGAGCCGACAAACAATTCCACTGGATTGTACAAATATTACCACTTAATACCTATTTCCATATTATTCATTTTTGCTATAGAGCAATCTTTTAAAGCCTAAACCCCAAATCACATACCCATATATACATGTGATAAGTGATGTCATATGTTTTTCTTTTGAATTTCTACTCCCATAGTTCTTTCTCTCAGTGTGGTTAAGCATTCTTTCTCATAAGTTCTTTAGGAAAAGTGTCCTGGATTATTGCATTGCTACTGGTAGTAAAGTCCATTACACTGGATCATTCCACAATGTTTCACTTTCTGTGTGCAATGTTCTCTTGGTTCTGCTCATTTCACTCTGCATCAGTTCATTGAGGTTCTCCCAGTTCATACAGAAATCTAGATATCATCATTCCTTACAGCACAGTAGTATTCCATCATCATCATCTACTATAAAGATAAAAAATAATAAAGGCTGATATAATAATATAAATTAGTATTTTAATTAAAGCCATGCTGATAGATAGTCATTAGACCACGCGCTTATAAGAATTTTAAACTGCTGCCCCAGCCATTATTGTTACCTCCCGTCTCTTCTAGAGTCTGCTAGCCAAGAGTGGTAGCTAAAAGAGAGGAAGTTCCTCCTCACCCCGGGAGATTTAAACTGTCCTCTGCATGGAGACATAGGTGTCCCCACGCCCAAAGAACAGGAAACGGAAACCCGTTGGAACATGGGAAATGTAGTTTGATAGTTCCCACGTGTCCATAGAAAATATATATACTTTTAGATGGCATCTCCCAAATTTCACTTTTACAATACCACAATTTGTTCAGCTATTCCCCAATAACCCCCTCATTTTCCAATTTTTTTACCACCACAAAGAGCACAGCTATAAATATTTTTGTACAAATATTTTTCATCATTATCTTTTTGGGGTACAAACCCAGTAGTGGTATTGCTGGATCCAAGGGCACAGCAAGCATTTATTAACTACCTACTATATGCAAACTGTCTCTCAACCCAAATAAAGTAGGATCTTATTTTACACAAATTCAACACACACAAATTCAGGTACATACAACTAGCAGCCTAAGAGAAAAGAGAGAAGGCTAAGAAAAGTTGCAAAGTGCCTGGCATGTTCATATAAGAAAACCTTATTAAATAATGGAGTTTCCTATTATGCACAATTTTCAGCTAATACTAAAGGGCCTAATTACACTAATTGGCTGCATAAAATGAGGTCTTCACCCCTTTGGTTTTCCATCATGCATAATGGAAGTTCAGAGAGTTGATGTGCCTAGGATCATGCAGGTTTTATGGTACAGGTTCAGAATTCACAAGCACACGTTTGGAAGAAACCTTAGGGGTCATCTAGTCCAAACTCTTTATTTTACAGATGAGGAAATTAAGGCCCAGAGAGACTGACTTGCCCAAGGTTACATAAATAGGAAGAGTCAGAGACAGAATTTTAACCAGGACCTCTGATTCTAAATCCATTGATCCTTTCACTGTACCTCATATCCTCTGGCTCCAGATAATAGTGGTCATACAATAGTTCTGAGTCTTTAGCCTGGCCACCATAGGCAAGAGAGTCACTTTGGCCTCTTGATAAAAGACACTCATCAGGAGACTTCTGGTGAGTCCCCAAGTACTCTGGGAAGTGGTTAGGGGGAAAAGCTCAGTATTTTATGAGTTCCCCCCCCCCCCAGTTGAATGTCCATTATATCAATCTGATCCTACCCATGCTTTACCATATTGTACTTACTCCCCTGGACATCTTCTCAACCACTATCTAGCCTCTCCAACCCTACCTTGCCTTCTAGTTTTAGAACCATAATTAAGTAAATATTTCCATTGCTCCTGGAAAGGGTATATTAATAAACTGGCTACACTCACAATCCATGTACCTTTCCAAACTAAAACCAAATCTTCCTGGACACTGTTTCCCACCTTTCTGTACCTGTGATTGCCTCATACTAGAAAGTACTCTCCTTAAGAAGAACTGTAATTAATTTGTTTTTATATCCCCAGCTGTTACTGTATTTGGCACATAGCAAGTACTTAAGAAAAACTGGAATTGGGGCAGGTAGGTGGCTCAGTGGATAGAGAGCCAGGCCTGGAGACTGGAGGTCCTAAATTTAAATCTGATCTCAGATACTTCCTGGCTGTGTGACCCTGGGTAAGTCACTTAACCCCCATTGTTTAGCCCTTACCATTCTTCTGTTTTGGAATTGATAGAGCCTAAGACAGAAGGTAGAGCTTTAAAAAAAAGGAAAGGAAAGGAAAGGAAAGAAAAGGAAGGGAAGGGAAGGGAAGGAAAGAAAAGGAAGGGAAGGGAAGGGAAAGGAAGGGAAGAGAAGGGAAGGGAAGGGAAGGGAAGGGAAAGGAAGGAAAAAATTAAAAGGACTGGGATTTTAGAATGCCTTGAAGAACTAATATGGAAAAGTTTTTTTGTTTTTTATTTTGTTTTTTTTAATCCACAAGGCAAAGAAAACAGATAGGAAGGTGACAATTTTTATTTCAAAGTAAAATTATAATGTTTGTAATTATAGGTATCCCCTCTACACTGCTGGGGTTGGGGTATAGCACCCACCCCCATCTGGAAAATCTGCATAAAATTTTTTGACACTCTTTATACCAGAGAAGAAGTCTGGATCCTTCTTGTAAACTTTAACTTTTTATTTATTTAACTTTTTTTTAAATCGTGTGTCATCTGCAGCTTCTGAAAAATTCACTGAAAATTCTCACTTAATTTCTTTTGCTGACCCACAACATATTGAAACCACAATGAGGGAAGTTGCAATGTGGAAGGGATGTCTATATTTGTATTTAGTGTGTATTTGCACAGATAGAATAAATTATAATAAAATTCTTTTTTAAAATTTGCATCAAATGATGGACCTGGTTCTTCTACTATGCTTTTTCTTTTCCTTCTTTCTTTTTTCTTCCTTCTCTTCCTTCCTTCTCTCCCTTGCTCCTTCTCTTCCTCCTTCTCTCTGTCTCTGTCTCTGTCTTGTCTCTGTCTCTGTCTCTGTCTCTGTCTCTGTCTCTCTCTCTCTCTGTCTGTCTGTCTCTCTCTCTGTCTCTCTCTTTCTCTCTCTCTTTCTTTTCTCCCATCAATGGAGAGACCCTAGACAGAGTATATGTGTCACCAGAAGTAGTCAGGAATGCCAATTATCACCCATGCTGTCTCGGATAGCCAACTACTTTGGTATGTAAGCTGAATCACACATTTAAGAGTTCCAGAGCTTTATCATCTACTTAGCCCACTTGAAAGGTTTTGTCTTTTCTCATCTCTGTTTCTCTTGTACCCAGCACAATGCCTTGTCTATAGTAGGTGCTAAGTAAATGTTTATTGGATTGGATTGACTTAAACTGGTTCAGGCAATAAATTCAGAGGAGCCATCGAAATAGATTGGTATAGTTAAAAAGGTCTCCTCCCTCCCCACCCCCTCTTCCTTATTCTTCCTCTCCACCCCTCCTCCTTTCTCTCTCTTTCTGTCTTTCTCTCTTTGTATTCTTGTCCAGTAGGAATCATATTTACATGTTAAATTATCATCCTTATATTTCCAATTTCCAGGGAAATTTCTCAGCTGTCTTGCTTCCTCTCAGAAGGAAGGGCTCTCACAATCTAATTCAGAGAGATAAGACACACTTAAAGAGGCAATCAGCAATCCATAGTCGTGTATGGGAAACTGGTCCAGAAAGAGGAGGGAGAGGTCTCTGTGGGCCCCGTGGGTCATCTGGGAATGTTTCATGGAGGAAGCGGGTAGTCTTGTGGAGGTGGACATTCACTCTCCCTTAATTTGCTCTCCTCTTGGAGATTCAGAGACACCTCCCCACCTCCCCATGTGGTTCTCCCCCCCCCACCCCCCAATGCTAGAGCTTCCTGAATGGAACTCCTCCCACAACACACATGACCCTAAGACACACCCAGACCGGCCAGCTGCCCTATCTAGACAGACCCGCCCCCATTGAACTCCATCTGGATTTCTATAAATCCCATTCACTTCCTACCCTTATCCCTCCTGCTCCTCCCTCCCTTTCCTCTCCCCCAACTGCTGAACTGCTTTTAGATTTAAAGAAAAACATCTGAGTCTCTCTTCCTCCTCCTTTCATTGTAGCTCCATCGACGTGGTTGCTGCTGCTGTTACTGTGCCTGGGGTTATTTTTAGCTGGGATGCTAGGGAGGCACATTTCTTTTTAGCTTTCGCTGGGGATCCCAGCCCCAAGAGCCAAGATTCAGTCAGAGGGGCAAGGCCATAGAAGCTATATCCTTTTCCCTGTCCCCCATCCCCCAAATTGTATGCCTCCCACGTTGGGGAGCTGAGTTGGTTTATTTTCTGCCCTAGAAACGATTTCATTTTGACTTCATACAGTAGGAATCACCATTTTACCATCTAGAATGAGGCTGACTCCTAATCACTATACCCTTGCCTTCCTGAGATGAAATCTGCCCTTAGATTTTTAATTTGTTCTTTTTCTAGTTTTTTTATTTGCAAGCCAAATTCATTGATCTCCTTTTTTCTCTATTTTGTTGCTCCCTGATTACTGCTTAATCTGCCCTTAGAGAAATGACATAGTCTCTGTCTCCCAGGGAGGTGCTCAAAACGTAGCAGGAGGATCATTTTAGATAGTATGGTCTTATACAAACAACTCTGTCTTGGGAGATAGAGGCCCTGGGTTCAGGTGCTGCCTTTGCCACTTTTTGATCTGTGAAAACAGGCGAATTACTCAAGCTCCCTTGGCCTTAGTTCTTCCTTTAACTTTTTCCAGGGTTAGCTGAGCCACAGGGAGTGGATATGGCTATCGTTCCATGTCCTTAAGTAGAGGAAAGTGTCACAGGAACAGAAGAAGCGGTTGGAGTTCACATCCTCCTTCTGGGCTGCTAAGGTTTTGTCAACCTAGCTATGTACCCCTGGGCCCTCTGCTTGGCTCTAGAGATTCACAGGCGGTCTGGAGGGTGTTACTACTTTGCAGATGAAAAAACTGAGGATCTAAATTAAGAGTAATTCAGGGTTAGGGTTCCACTGAGGATTAGAGAAAAGTCTAAGGGTCAGTAGCATCTTTCCAGAGCTGAAAGGGACCATGGAGGTCATCTTATCCAACCTTTTCATCAAGCCATCCAGACAGACTTTATAAGGTAAACTAGACAATATTTTAGTATATAAATATGATTGACCCTGAACAAGGGGAGAGGAAAAGAGGAGGAGGAAGAGGAGGAGGAAGAAGAGGAGGAGGAGGAGGAGAGAGAGAGAGATGGGGAGAGAGAGCTAGACAGACAGACAAACAGATAGACAGACAAACAGAGGAAAGACAAAGAAGAAAGCAAGGGGACGGGGGAAGTCCTCTTCCCAAGGGATCTTAAGTCATTGAGTTTTCATTAAAAAAAGCCAAGTATTGGACTTTGAGTTAATACTTGAACAGTTCAGTTCAGTTTAGTTCAGTTAAATTCCACAAATGGTTATCCAGTGCCTACTGTGTGCAAGGAACTGTGCTGCCCTCTGCAAGGGAAATTATAAATAAAAATCACAGAATCATAGATTTAGAGATGGAAGGGACCTCAGAGCTCTAACCTCCTCATTTTACAGATGAGGAAATGAGAAGTCTGTTCTCATAGAGTTTACAAGCTAATGGGAGTAGGGAGTGATAAGACCAGTGTGAAAATAACTAATAGAAAGTTTGAGGTTAGTCTTTTGAGTGGAAGACAGAGAGGGAGGGGTCCAGGCCTATGATTTCAGAGAGTCACTGGAGTTTATTTAGTAAGGGTAGGATGACCTACTGGGCCCTGGGCTTTTTTTTGGAAAATCACTCTATATACACACCTTCCCTACCCCTTAAACACTCAAAGCAGTGCACTCTGAACACCTAGGCTACCCACCTATCCATTTTCTATGTCCAGCTCTACTATTTGTCCTCTCCACCCCCATCCTTCCCATATACCAATGCAGCTATGGGGCCTCTCCTTTGGCCAGTTTTACCCTCTCTCTAATATGGTCCAGGCATAGGGAGAGAGCTGGAAGGAGTGGGGCAGGCAGGTGAATTGAGGACGATGTCTCAGCTACTGGCTTCCTGGCTCCTCTAGCTTTGCGTCAAAGCTGGGCTTTTTATATTAATTTCCTTTGCTAATGGCCCCACGGGAAGGAGAAAGAACCCTGGAAGATCCGCTGGTTGCTAGCTGGTCAGGCACTGTATATTCCCCCTTGCTATAGCTAACTGGCAGGCAGGAAGGGTGGAGATATATATGGAGGACTATAGGGTGGGGTAGGGGAAGGTAAGGGAACAGGATGGGGATTCCATTGGCCCCCTGGGGGGGAAATGTTTCCAAGGAATTACCATGTTTGTGGAACCACTAGATAGGAGCTATTCCTGCCTGGATCTGAGTTGTCAACCCCTACCACACCTCCTCCAGGAGTCACAAAGATCTCATTTCTCTGCCTCCAACCTTGATTGACACAGAGGAGGAAAGAATGGAGGAAATCATCCTCAAAGGGCCACAAGGCAAAAAATCTGCAGGTGACACTAAAAATAATGGAAAGTTAGGCTCTGCTGGGAGAGCCACCTCTACTTCTGGCTTGGGAGAGTAGAAAGGAATGGTCAAGATCAATGATAACCCAGGGTTGGTAGGGTCATATTCTTTGGCAAACAGGGCTAATGACCTGACCCACATTTTAGAAAAAAGATTGATCAATCAGAAAGTCTAGTTCCAGTATCACCCTGTAGAGGATATGTAGCCTTGGAAAAGTAGCTGGTTCCTTAGGTCTTCAATTTCCCCATAACTCATAAATCTTCCTACTCTCTTTAGTTCTCTCTCTCTTTAAAAAAAACCCTTATCTTCCATCTTAGAATCAATACTGTGTATTGGCTCTAAGGCAGAAGAGCATTAAAAGTTATGCAGTGAGTGCTAAGTGACTTGCCCAGGGTCACACAGCTAGGAAGTATCTGAGTTCAGATTTGAACCCAGGATCCTCCATCTTCAGGCCTGAGACTCTACCCACTGAGTCACTTAGTTGCCCTCTCTTTCTAGTTCTCATGATCTTTTTTTCTTTCATTCTACTTCCCTCTCTCTAAATTCAGTCTAATAATAAAGGATTAGAGTCAAGAGAGGCAGGGAGGTTCTTTTGGGCATGGGGTCTTCATGGTTTTCCCCAAAAAATACCACATTCTAAATGGGTAGACTCTGAACCTAGGAGAGCTCTGAGAATTGCTCAAGGGAAGCATGATTTTTTTTTGTTTTTGTTTTTTTTTTGTGTGTGTTTTTTTGATTCCCTGCCTCAGAAGGGGAACTAACATATATACTCTAAGAGGAGAACTAGTCAGCAGTTTCAGCTTTCAATTCTTAGCCTGGTTCAGTGGGTGTAACTGGAGAGGAAGGGTCTCTTCAATAGAGATGAAATTTCATTAACTAATCTTCCCACTCTCTCTGGTACTTGTGATCTTTTTTGTTCTATCATTCTATCTGGCCCTCCCCTACAACACCCAGGTTATTAGGTTATTAGTGTTGGGAAATGGAGGAGGATTCTCTTGGACATGGGAGTCTTCATGGTTTCCCTCAAAGACATACCACTAGAGATCATCTTGTCTAACTCATTTCATTTTTATTTTTTAAAAGTTTTATTGATGACTTTTTTGATATCACAATTTTTTGTATTCCCTATCATTACTATTCACCCCTTCCTCATAACAAAATAAGCAATACCAGTTTATACAGGGAAAGAATCTGAGTGCATATACAAGATTCTGCACCCATTGCTTTTACCTCTCTTCTGAGGAGAGGAGGTATGTTTGATCATTTTTTTCTCTGGGACCAAGATTCAACCCCTTTATTTTATAGATGAGAAAACTCAAACTCTAAGAAGAGGAATGACTTGCTTAAAGTCATAAAGAAAGTTAGCAGTATATCAGGGAAACCTAGGTCTCCTGACTCCTAATATATTTACAACAATTTCACTTATCTCTTTATTCCTCAGCTGAGGTCAGCCTGAGAGTATGGTTTTCTGTAAATTAAAGCACTTTTTCCCACTGCTGACCCATTCTCCTTTGTCACTTACATTTTCTTTATTCTTTCTAGTTTTTGACTGAGTAATTGGAATTGAGCTGCCTTGTTTGCTTCCTGATGGCCATGGGTCCTGGCTCTGCTATGAAGAGCTTAGGTGGTTTGAAATTTCATGTAAGGACTATTTGAGTCTAGCCCTATAGGTATCAGAAAAGACTTGTCTCTTTCCCTCCATCCAAAAAGAAATGGCAATCTATGACCACATAACAACTAGGGTAGGTGTTTGATGATCTTGACTGAGCTCGGATCCTTGGCTACCTTTTCATTTTTTTTTCTTTTGATCTTATCATCTAGTTGACCAAACATTGATCCTGAGAAGAACAGAACCATAGTTGGAGGCCATCTCATCAGTCTGAGAGGTTAGAGATCCTGGATTTATCAATGGGAGTTGACAGAATGCAAAGAGAGTTTCTGCAGATAAGAAGATGATCACTGGATGAATCAAACCTGGTCTGGCTTGTAAGAAGAAATCTCCATTAAGGGAATTGTTTAGACAGTGCAGAGCTGAGGTGAAATGAAAGAAGGAAGGAAGAAAGGAAGGAAGGAAGGAAGGAAGGAAGGAAGGAAGGAAGGAAGGAAGGAAGGAAGGAAGGAAGGAAGGAAGGAAAAAGTTATTCAGCTGTCTCATCGAATGTTTTATGTTTTGATGGTTTTAAGTCTCAACCTTCTAGAAATATATAGTAATAATGTATATTACATAATATACTACACATAGATAATATATGTAATAACTATAATTATTAGTTTATCTTTGCTGTGTCTGTCAGCTCCTGGTGTTG
>NC_058133.1:263248213-263273879 GCF_016433145.1 Gracilinanus agilis | reverse complement strand
GGAAGGAAGGAAGGAAGGAAGGAAGGAAGAAAGAAAGGAAGGAAGGAAGGAAGGAAGGAAGGAAGGAAGGAAGGAAGGAAAAAGTTATTCAGCTGTCTCATCGAATGTTTTATGTTTTGATGGTTTTAAGTCTCAACCTTCTAGAAATATATAGTAATAATGTATATTACATAATATACTACACATAGATAATATATGTAATAACTATAATTATTAGTTTATCTTTGCTGTGTCTGTCAGCTCCTGGTGTTGACACTGCTATCAGACTATATAGCACAAAATGGTTAAGAAACTCTGGTATAAAAGATACCACCAGAGATATGTGACTAAAAAAGGAGATTGATAATCATTTGCCACAAATGAAGAATAGTTTATGAAGAGACAATGTGCTCTGTTGCTATTTCATCCAGTCAAGAGATCTAGAGGAAGGTACTCAATACAATGGATAGACTTCCTATGTAGTATTAATAGGAGGACTTGACAAAAGCCACCCAGGTTGAGAGGATGTGGCTATATTTTATAAAATAAAATTTTAAATTACATATAAAAATAATTTTTAACAATAATCTTTTAAAATTTCAAGTTCTAGTTGTCTCTCTTCTTCCTCCCTTTCCTTGAGATGGAAAGCAATTTGATATAGGTTATACATGAACAATCATGCAAAACATATTTCCATATTAATCATGTTGTGAAAGAAAATAGACTAAAAAAGACACCAAAAAGCAAAAAAAATAGTATGCTATGATCTGCATTTAGATTCCATCAGTTCTTTCTCTGGAGGCGAATAGGATTTTTCATCATGAGTCCTTTGGAATTGTCTTAAATCATTGTTTTGCTCAGAATAGCTAAGAAATTCACAGTTGATTGTTATTATAATATTGCTGTTTTCCTGGTTCTGCTCAGTTCACTTTCCATCAATTCATGTAAGTCTTTCTAGGCTTTTTGGAATGCATCTGTCTAATCATCTTTTATAACACAATAGTATTAAATAATAATCATATACCGTACTTTGTTTAGCCATTCCCTAAGTAATGGGCATCTCCTCAATTTACAATTTTTTTTTCAATTTTTTTTCAATTTTTACAATTTTTTGCCACCACAAAAAGAGCTGCTATAAATATTTATGTACATATAAGTCCTTTTCCTTTTTCACTGTCTTGTTTTTTTCATTCCTTTATTTTTGTGGCAATATTTTACTCTTGGTTGGAGAGGATTTTTGTGGTGAAACTGTGCTGCTCTTCTAGTTACTCCTCCATCTTGGCTCCACCCTCCGGAAGTGTCCCTTCCTTTTCCTTTTTAAAAAATCTATTTGGGATACAGATCTAGTAGTGGTATTGCTGAGTCAAAAGGTATGCAAAAATTTGTAACCCTTTGGGTTCCAAATTGCTCTCCAGAATAGTTAGATCAGTTTACAACTCTACCAACAGTGCATTAGGTGTCTCCCAATATTTCTACATCTCCTCCAACATTTATCATTTTCCTTTTCTGTCATTCTAACCAATCCAATAGGTGTGGGGTGGTACCTTAAAGTTGTTTTGACTTGAATCACCATAATCAAGAGTGATTTAGAGCATTTTTTCATGTGACTATAAATAGCTTTGGTTTCTTCATTTGAAAATTGCTTGTTTGTATCCTTTGACCTAAAAAAGGCCTTTTATATACCTAATTTCTTTGTAAAAAGATAGGTTTAGACCAGTGATTCCCAAAGTGGGCGCCACCACCCCCTGGTGGGTGCTGCAGTGATCCAGGAAGGCGGTGATGGCCACAGGTGTATTTATCTTTCCTATTAATTGCTATTAAAATTTTAAAAATTAATTTCCAGGGGGCTAAGTAATATTTTTTCTGGAAAGGGGGCGGTAGGCCAAAAAAGTTTGGGAACCACTGGTTTAGACTATGTGGCCTAGGAAGGAACTTAGAGTTCACATAGCCTAAATCTATCTTTTTACAAAGAAACTAGGTCCTTGAGACTTATATAATGTAACACAGTAAGTGGCAAAGTCAGGATTCAAACTGAGGTCTTCTGCCTCCAAATCTTGTGCTTCTTTCTTTCTTCTATTTTTTCCCCTTAAAATCCTCACCTTCTGCTTTATATTAATTCTAAGACAGAAGAGGTGGATGATATGTTTCATCACAAGCCCTTTGGAATTATAGTTAATTGTTGTGTTGATCAGAGTTGCTATGTCTTTCAAAGTTTAGCTTTACAATATTGCTGTTATAGTATAGTTTTTTTTCTTCTAGTTCTGCTCACTTCACTTTGCTTCAGTTAATACAAGTCTTCTTAGATTTTTCTGAAACAATTTCCTTCATTATTTCTTACATTTATGTACCATAACTTGTTCAGCTATTCTTTAAGTGATTGGCATCCTTTCAATTTCCAATTCTTTGCCGCCACAAAAAAAAAAGCTGCTATAAATATTTTTGTATATTTTTCTTTCTTTGATCTCTTTGGGGTAGAGAATAATAGCGATAACAAGGAGTCACATTTTAATAACTTCTGGGGTATGGTTCCAAACTGATTTCCAGAATATGTTTAGATCAATTCACAACTCCACCCACAGTGGAGTACCTGTTTTCTCCCAGCCCCTCCAGCACTTACCTTCTTTTTTTTTTAATCAACTTAGCTAAACTAATAAGTGTGAGAGGATATCTCAGAATTCTTTTATTATTTTTCTAATTATTAGTGATATGGAGCATTTTTTGGAGCATTTTTTTCATATATCTATTGATAGCATGGATTTCTTCTTTTGAAAACTACCTGTTCAGATTCCTTGACCTTTTGTCTTTAAGGACTAGATTTTATAACTTAGAAATGAAACCTTTATTAGAGAAACTTGCTGCAAATATTCTCCTCCCCCCCCCCCATTTCTTATTTCTCTTCCAATTTTAACTAAATTGGTTTTGTTCGTGTAAAAACTTTTTAATTTTATGTAATCGAAATAGTCAATTTTACCACCTTTTATGAACTTTATCTCTTGTTTGGTCATGAATTCTTGTCCTATCCATAGTCCTGACAAGTAATTTATCCCATACTCTACTTACTTATGATGTCTCCTCTATATCTAAATCATTTTGAGCTTTTCTTGACATATGATCTGAAATGTTGGCCTGTTTAGTTTCTGTCAGACTACTTTCCAATTCTTCCAAGAGTTTTTGGTCAAATAATGAGTTCTTGTTGCAGTAACTGTTATGTTTCGGTTAATTAAGTTACTGTGCTCATTTGCTTCTGTATATTGTATAAATGGGGCAACTAGATGTCTGTAGTGCTGGACCTTTAGTCAAAAAGGCCTGAGTTCAAATCTAGCTCCACACTAGCTGTGTGACCCTGAGCAAGTCACTTAAATCTGTTTGCCTCAGTTTCCTCATCTGTCAAATGAGCTAGCAAAGGAAATGGCAGAGCACACTAGTATCTTTGCCAAGAAAACCCCAAATAGAGTCATTTCAAGTCAGACAGACCTGAAATGATTGAATAAAAAATATTGTACAACTAATCTCTTCCACTAATCAACTCTGTTTATTATCCAGTACCAAAGTGTTTAGATCGTTATGGTTTCATAATATAGCTTGAACTCTTCCATTGTTAGGCCCCCTTGCCTCCATCCTCTTTTTTCCCCCATTGATTTCCTTGGTATTTTTTTACCTTTCCTTTAATTTTACTAATTAAACTTTAATTTCATTTTTTCCCTATCTTTATAAAATAATCCATTGGTAGTTTGGAATAGCACTTAGAAAGCAAATTAATTTAAGCAGTATTAACATTTTTGTTATATTTTCTTGGTGCATGAAAAACTAACATTTCTCCAATTACTTACAGCAGTTTTTATTTGAAGAATATTGTGTAATTATGTTCTTATAGTTCCAATGTGTGGGTTCTGACAACATACAGACTTCCACGTATGCTATGCTATCCATGATTATTCCGAATGGAATATTTTTATTCCTTTTGGCTAAATTTTGTTTGTAAGCTACAAAAATGTTGATGATTTGGGTGGGTTTATTTTATATCCTATAACTTTGCTAAAGTTTTTAATTGATTTAATTTTTTAAAAAGTTTTTTAGTTAACTCTCTAGGATTCTCTAAGTAAACCATCATGCCATCTGCAAAAAATGATAGTTTTGTTTCCTCTTTACCTTTGCTTATTCCTTTAGTTCCTTTTTCTTGTCTAAATGTTATAGTTAGCATGTATAGTAAAACATTGAATGATGATGAGTATACTTGTTTCACTACTGATCTTGTTAGAAAGACTAGCTTTTGCTCGTTATAATTATAGCTCTTGATTTTATATTGCATATTACTTTATAGTACATATTACTTTAAGGAAAGCTCCATTTATTCCTATGATTTCTAGTGTGTATGTGTGTGTGTGTTTTAACAGAAATGGCTATTTATTTCATCAAAAGTCTCTTCTGTGTCTACTGAAACAATCTTATAATTTTTGTTATTAATATGGTCATGTTTATAGTTTTCTTACATATTGAATTCGTCCTACATTCCTAGTATAAATCTAGCCTAGTCAGAATGTATGATCTTTGTAAAATATTGTTATAGCCTCCTTGTTAATATTTTATTTAAAATTTTTACATCAATATTCATTACGGAATGTTAGTCTATAGTTCTTTTTTTTCATTCTCCCTGATTTAGGTATCAAGACTATATTTGTGTCAAAGAAATCATTTGGTAGGAACCATTCTTTACTTATTTTGTCATACAGTTTGCACAGTATTAGATAGATTGTTCTTCAAGTATTGGTAGAATTTTCTTCCCTCTGGTCCCCGTGGTTTTTCTTTGGGACTTCATTTATGGTTTATTAATTTCTTTTTCTAAAATAGGATTATTTGATTATCTAGTATTTCCTATTCTTAAACTTGGCAATTTATAGTTTTCTAAATAGTTATCAATTTCATTTAGGCTGCCAGTTTCATTAGCATACAATTGGGGCAAAATACCCCCAATTGCTTTTGTTTCTTCTTCATTGATTATGAATTTCATTTTCATTTTTTATACTGGTAACTTTTTGGGGGGGTAATCATTAATGGTTTATCTATTCTATTCATTCGTTTATTTATCATACTCCAGCTCCTAGTTTTATATATTATTTAAAATGTTTTTTTACTTTTAATTTTGTTAATCTTTCCTTTGACATTCAGGATTTCTATTTTGGTTTTTAATTGATGGTTCTTAATATTATCGTATTCTAAGTTTTTTTGTTTGTTATTTTGGTTTAGTGACCAATTTTTTAATCTGCTCTTTCTCTTCTTTACTGATAAAAGGGCTTAGAGATATATTTCCCCTAAGTATTGCTTTGGCAATACTTATTACAAACTTATTACATAAGTTCTGGTATGTTATTTCATTGTTATTGCCTTTAATGAATTTACTGAATACTTCTATAATTTTTTCTTTGACTACCATATTCTTTAGGATTAAATTATGTACTTTACAATTACTTTTAATCTTAGCTTCAAATCTTTGTTTTAAGCATAGAAAATATTGTTAGGATCTCGTTTCTTTTTTTAAACCCTTACTTTCTATCTTGGAATTAATACTATGTATTGATTTCAAGGCAGAATGGCAGTAAAGGCTAGGCAATGGGGGTTAGGTGACTTGTCCAGGGTCACACAGCTAGGAAGGGTCTGAGGCCAGATTTGAAACTAGGAACTCCTGGCTCTAGCCTGACTCTCAATACACTGAGCCACCCAGCTGCCCCCTAGGATCTCATTTCTTATCCATTCTATTACCCTCTTCAGTTTTATGGGTATGTTCATTCCATTCATATTCACAATTATGATTGCTATGTATCTTACTCTATCTTATTCTCTTTATTTATTTGTTTGTTTGTTTGTTTATTTATTTGTAAATGTTTTAAACCCTTAACTTCTGTGTATTGGCTCCTAGGTGGAAGAGTGGTAAGGGTGGGCAATGGGGGTCAAGTGACTTGCCCAGGGTCACACAGCTGGGAAGTGTCTGAGGCCAGATTTGAACCTAGGGCCTCCCATCTCTAGGCCTGACTCTCAATCCACTGAGCTACCCAGCTGCCCCATCTATCTTATTCTCTTTAATCATTCTCTTCTCTTTTTCTCTGACCCTTCTTTGATAGTCTGTTTTGCTTCTAAATAATATCTTCCTTAATCTACCCTCCTTCTTATTCCTTACCCTTTCCCTTAACTCCTTTATTTTCTATTTCCTTGTTGGATAAGAAGTATTTCTATAACCAATTATTTATATATTTGCATTCTCTCCTTTAGCCAGTTCAGATGAAGCTGAGGTTCAAGAGTTGCCTGCTCCCACCAACTTTCTCCTTCTTATTGTGTAAACTCCTCTTTGTGCATCCTATTTATGTGAGGTAATTGTCCCCATTCTTCCTTTTCCTTTCCTTCTCCCAGTGTTCCTCCCTTCCTTCTGTTTATATTCTCTTGAGATCATGAAAACCTTTCAAAGTCATTCCCAGGCTCTCTGACTATATAGATTCTGCAACATCTAACAATGATAGAATTTTGAGGAGCTACATGTAACATCTTCCTAGGAAATTTAATTTTGACACAAGCAGAAAGAGTTATAATATAATATAACACTTAGTACAATGTTTTTTTCTGCTTAGAAAAGGACTTTCACTAAAAAGGTTGAAGTGATAGTTTTAATTTACAAGAGAAAACACCAGGATCCAAACCCACTCAGGAACTTGGTCCATCTCTTAGCCTTATTTCTCTAGGTAGAAATTAACATATCAGTAGCACTTCAAATAGAGAGTTGATCACAACAGGAATTGGTCAGTAAAAAAGAATGCAGAATGCCATTCTTAGGCTTCCATTCTTTCATTTATAAGATGGAGATAATAATTGTTGTGGTGAAGACAGAGGTCAAAAGAGTCTATCAAGTCCAGGTATTTCTCAGAAGAAAAAATCTGTCAGCTTTAGTTTACAGGCAGTGAAAAGAAAAAGAGCCTGACATTGTGGCTTATTCTAGCAAGTGGGTGAGAGATTAATGTTTGCAAGGTGTTTCCTGTCCTAGAAAAATATATTGATTCCCTACTGAAAAATAAAAAAAGAATACTGCATATCAGATTTGTAGATAAGCAAAAATTTACTAGCCACCCCCCCCTCGATTTTTTACTAGTCCCGAGAACACAAATGAAAGTCATTTTTTACCAGTCTCCTTTTCAGAATTATTTGCCGGCAAATAATTGGGAATTATTTTTTAAAGTTTTATTAATGCCTTTTTTATGCCAATTATTCCTCTGATGTATGCTGTACTTTCTTATTTAACTTTTTTCTTTTTACCAAGAAAAAGTTAAACAAAATTGACTCAGTCTGATAGCATAGGTAACATTGTGTGTTCATAGCTCTGACTCTTCAATCATGGTAAGTATTATTTGCAAGTATGAATGAAGTACACATGTAATACTTTGGTCAGCAAAGTCCCAGGGACTAACAAAACAAATGGGGTAAAAATTATTTGTATTGCTCAACTATATATATATATATATATATATGTGTGTGTGTGTGTGTATATATTTATATGTATATATGTATGTGAGTCAATAATAACAACAAAATTATAGGGGACAATCTGAACTAAGTTTTGTAAATAATACAATGCAATTTTCAATATTCAGTTGAATGATAAAAATTCAGCAGGCTTCAATAATCTTGAGTGGCTCTATTACCTTGAGACTTTCCAAAGCCTAAATAGCTTCCAAGTAGTTGTAGAGTTAATACCTGGCAAAATGGACTATAGGCATCAGAGGATCAGGGAATCAGTCATAGATTTAAAGGCTTTCTTTCTTTGAGATTTAAAGGCTTTCTTTCTTTCTTTCTAAGGGCCAGGGAATCTTTTCATTTGGATATAGCCCAGGCTAGGATAGGGTGCTTCAACATACTCAGGGACAATCAATCAAAGAAAACTTATGGAGTGTGAATGTATGGGTCACCCTATCCCACACCAAGTATGATCAAAGAAGAGAAATAGCTTCTGACATTGTGGCATATACAGCTGGAAACAGCAGCAAAAGTAGCAGTCAAGGGGCAGCTGGGTAGCTCAGTGGATTGAGAGTCAGGCCTAGAGACGGGAGGTCCTAGGTTCAAACCCGGCCTCAGCCACTTCCCAGCTGTGTAACCCTGGGCAAGTCACTTGACCCCCATTGCCCAACCTTACCAATCTTCCACCTATGAGCCAATACACAGAAGTTAAGGGTTAAAAAAAAGTAGCAGTCAAGACTTTCTGTACATTAGACAAGGATCCTAGCATCTTTGAACTAGAAGGGACTTGTGGGATCTCATTAATTTTATAGTTGAGGCACTTAAAATGTGAGGCAGCTATGTGCTACAGTGGTTAGAGTTCTGGACTTAGAGTAAAAAAGACCTGAGTTCAAATCCTATCTTAGATATATACTTGCTGTGTGATTTTGAGCAAATCTTGGTCTATGTCTTCATCTATAACAAAGAAAGGTTGGGTCTGATGGCCTCTACAATTCTTTTTACCTCCAAATCTATGATCATATGACCCAGAGGTCCAAATGACTTGTCTAATGTCATATGGGTAGGTAGTAGCGGAATTAGAATCTGGGTATCCTGACTCCTATCATGTTATTCTGAACAGATCATTTATAAATAGTAGCTTCTGGCCGTGGCAGGTAAAAAGTGATGGGGACTAAAAGGGAAAGACTTTGCAAACAGTAGCTATAGCTACAGATCAAAGAACAGCCTTTCTATATGTATAAAGGATTGTTTATCACGCATTGCTTTTCTTCCCCCACAATCACATGTCACTTCTGGGTTATGGACAATGGTGGGTAGCACAAATATATGTGTCCAGATGGTGCCACTGGGTTTGTCCCACACTTTTTCTCAGTATCTGCCTTAGTTGAACTTCAGTTTGTTCTTGGAAGGTCCAGCCCTACCACCTACCACCCAAAGCCATTCAATTTCAATTTCTGCCTACTAGGAAAACTTTTTACCTTTACTCCTTGTTGGTCGTCCTCTAAATTCCATCCACCAAACTTCAACGTGGTTGAATGTGTACTTATTTCCTGAGCTTCCCCAGATGTCCGGAACTCTTGGAGTTCTTCCATCCTAAAGGAGAGTGGGAAAAGACTGTTAAAGCCTCTAACCTAGTCCTCAGTGGGCTCAACCTTAGTTTGAACACCTTCAGAAGACAGGGAAACAGCTCCAGGTGAGACTGACCTTTGGCAGTACATTTTTGAAGACCTCTCTGTCCTGAATGAGTCCCTATCATCTACCCTTCTCCCCCATTCCAAACTTTCTTGTCTTCTGTTATGCTTTATTTATTCTCCTTTCCTCCAGTAGGGTATAAAGCACCTTAAGGTCAAAGATTGTTCTATTTTATGTATCCAGGGCCTAGCATAGTGTCTAGCACATATTAGTAAATGTCTGTGCAATTAAATGAATTTCTTAACTGTTCCTATAAGGAGTACCCCTTTTCTTTCAGTCACTGAGGCTTGAAAGCTCAGTATCATTCTTACCTTCTCCCTCTCTCATTCTTCTCATCCAAGTAGTTGTCAAGTCCTGACTAATCTTTCCAAGCGCATGTATCGCTTCTTTCTCAATCTGTGCCTTTTTTTCCCCACTTACACCACTCTAGATCAGGCCTTCATGCATTCTCTCAGATTCCCGATTTTCCTTACCTCTAGGTTTTCTCCTGCAGCTGGGTGGCACCTGGACTTGAAGTCAGAAAGACATATTTCCCGAGTTAGAATATAGCCTCAGACATTTGCTGTGAGACCCTGGGCATGACTTTTAACCCTGTTTGCCTCAGTTTCCTAATCTGTTAAATGAGCTTGAGAAGGAAACGACAAACCATTTCAGTTTCTTTGCCAAGAAAATGCCAAATGGGGATTCAGAGTCAGATATGACTGAGAAAGGGCCGAATAACATGTTTTCCCACTGTAGTTCATACTGTACTTCATAGTTTATTCATAAGATTTAGACCAGGAAGGGTCCTTAGAGTTCATATAGCCAATGCCCTTATTTTATAGTTGGGGGTCCAAAGAAGTTAAGTGGTATTCCCATGGTTACACGTATAGCAAGTAGCAGGGTCAGTATTTGAACTTAAGTCTTGAATCCAATTTTATAATACACTAAGGAACCACTAGGTGTTGCAGTGGAGAGAGTGCCTGGTCTGGAATCAGCAAGACTCATCTTCCTGAGTTCAGATTTGACCCTAGACCCTTAGTAGCTGTATGACCCTGGGCAAGTCACTTAACCCTATTTACCTCAGTTTCCTCATCTGTAAAATGACCTGGAGAAGGAAATGACAAACCACTTCAGTATCTTTGCTAAGAAAACCCCTAAGTGAAGTCATGAAGAGTTGGATACAGATAAAAATGATTGTGCAATAATAGATGTAATGAAAAGAAGAAGAAATTTGGACTCAGAGGACCCAGCTTTAAATCTCACTTCTGTCTTTAACTACTTGTGTGACTTTGGATAAGTCACTTAACTTCTGAGGTCTCTGGGATCATCATCTATAAAATAAACCAGCTGAACTAGATAGCCTCCAGGGTCTTTTCCAACTCTAGATACATGACCATATGGTTTGTGTTCCTATGTCCTTCCTCATTTTCCTTGTAGCAGCAACTCTGAGATCATCTCATATGATCTTAGAAATGGAGGTCTTTACAGAAAACTCAGTATAATCCCTTGCCCAATATAGATATTTTTTATCTATTTATCTTTTTATAACATCCCCAAGATTAGGTCTAGGACCTGAACTCATCCCCTCCTTTATACTTATTAACATATTCTTACAGCCTGTGGGACTCTGGACTGGTCACCTAACCTTTGGGCCTCTCAGATTCTTCTTCCTCAAAATGAGGGTTATAGTGCTCACACTGCCCTACTGACTTCCCAGGATTGTTGTGACAAAAGTATCTACTGTATGACTCAAAAACCTTCTGGAGTTCCCCATTGTCTATTGAATTAAGTCCAACAGTCCAGCACTTGGCATTTAAGACCACCCATGACTCATCTTTTTAGCCTTTTCCATAGGCCCTTTCATGTCCTCTACTCTAGAGGCAGTGGTTAGAGCAATGGGCCTGGAGTCAGGAAGACCCGAGTTCAAATCTAGCCTCAGACACTTTCTAGCTATGTGGGCAAGTCACTTAACCTCTCATTGCCTGACAAAAGAAAATGGCAAACCACTCCATTATCCTTGTCAAGAAAACTCCCTGGACAGTTATGTTCCACGAGGTCACAAGAGGATTGGACACGAATGAACAAGAACAACACTCGAGCCAAAGTAGCTACTATATCAGCCCTATTGGTTGATTAATTCCCTCAACAAGCATTTATTTTGTGCTTATTATGAACTAGACACTATGCTAGGCCCTAGGGATACAAGACTAAAAACAAATAGTCCCTGCCCTCAAGGAATTTCCTACTATTTTCTCATCTGAAAATGAAGGGGTTGAGGGGAAGCTGAGTGGGTCAGTGGGTAGAGAGCCAGGCCTGAAAATGAGAGGACTTGGGTTCAAATCAGACCAAAGATACTTCCTAGCTGTGTGACCCTAATTGCCTAACCCTTACTGCTCTTATACCTTGGAACTGAGACTTACTATTGCTTTTAAGACATAAAGTAAGAGTTTTTAAAAAGGGAAAGAAGAGGTTGAACTAGATCCCCTGGAAGGTCTTTTCTAGCTCTAAATTCTGTGATCTTTAGTAAACACAAACTATGTACAAAGTAAATAGAAAGTCATGTAGGAACAAGGAGGACACCAAGAACTAAGGCAACAGGTTCTGGTAGAAAGGGGCACCTGAGTGAGCTCTAAAGGTAGCTGAGAAATCTAAGATGGAGAGGACAGAGGGAATACTAGGCATGGGGATCCACCAAAGCAAAGCATGTAGACTGACAGTCATTTTGATTGAACCATAAGGTACGTGTGAAGGGAAGTTATATGCAATAAACTTGGAAAATTAAACCAGAGCCAGGCCATGCAGAGTTTTAATTGTCGAAGGTATTTTTTATTTTATCCTGGATAGAATAGGGAACCATTGGAGTTTCTGCATCAGGGTCACATCTGTGCTTTGGGAATATGAATTTGGCAGCTGTGTGGAGGATGGATTGGAAAGAGAAGACAGCTGGGGCAGGGACAGCAATTAGCAAGTTAACGTAATAGTCCAGGTGAGAGGTGATGAGGAAGTGAATTTGGGTGGAGTCCACATCTGTTCCTTTGATTGTGCTATTTCTTAGGGCTTAGAACATCTTCTTCCCTATCTTGGGCAGGACTTTTTTGAAAGCTTTCCTGCAAGGTCAGTTCAAATATGGTCTTCCTCCACAAAGCCTTACTTAAATATCCCTGGCCAGAAGTAATCAATAATTGATAAACATTTATTTAAGTACTTCCTCTATGCTGGCCATTGTGTTAAGCACTGGGTTTTCCAAAAGAGGCAAAAGACAGTCTCTGCCCTCAAAAAACATACAATCTAATATTATCTTGTCTTCCTCCTTTAAAAAACAAAAACAAACAAGCAAACAAAAGAAAAACAGCCTCAAAGGTTAAGTGACTTGTCCAGGGTGGCATAGCATAGCTAGAGCAGATTTGAACCTAGGACCTCCTGACCTGGGACTCTTATTTACTGGGCTACTTAGCTGCCTGTCTTATTTAGTCTTCCTCTTATAGCACCTGGTGAAAGACTCTTTTATACACTGATCACTCTAATTTCTATTATATTCATTGATATCAATATTGTCATATCTCCTGCTGAATTATGAACTCCTTCATTTGGCTGAGACAGGGTAGAACTTGGGGAATCAAGAGATTCAGGTTCCTGCCAAATGCTAGACTATCTTATTTTACCTTTACCTTTGAACACTCAAGGGCGTTTCATACATAGTTTATTATTCTCAGTGGTTGTAGACTGAATTTAAACCTTTTTCATGTTTTCAGCCTGTATCATCTCTTAGACAACAGCTCCTCACATTTATAACTCATTTTGTAAAGCAGGACTTCCTGTTATCTCTATCAACTTGTTAATTCTTAGATGTGGGCATTGAACAACTTCATGTGATTTTATGGACTTTGACTTTGTTCTCCCTTAGCTCCTATCTTTCTACATTGGAGAATCCTAATTATTTCCTAGTTCTCATCTGAAAGTCTTGGGGTCATTTACTGAGTAGCAAATTGTGAAGTTCCTGGAGAGCAAAGATCTCCCTGGTCTCTTACATCTTGTGCCCCTTCCAAGCTTGTAACACTCTCCCTTGCATGTAACAGCTGCTCAATAAATACCTGTTGTTTGATTGACAGACTGTGGTAGGAAAAAGCACTGATTTTTCCTATGGTCAGAAGATTTGGCCTTGAGTACAGGCTCTAATCCAGATACCATTTACAGTTTGTCTCTGGGTAATTCACTTAATATTGCAGAGTTTCAATTTCTCAGAAAGTAGACTAGGACCAATCCATTATTCTACTCACCTCATTGGATTATTGTGAGGAAAGCAGGTCGCCACCTTTAAACCACTTTGTACGGGTGAACTATATTTAATGGATATCGGAGAGCTATAAGAAAGGAAAGTTCATGACAGTCACTCGAGAAAAAGATTTCCCTCCGGGTTCAACAGATCCAATTAACCAAATATTTACTAAGCACTCATTGGCCTGGGCCCAGGAGGCAGAGGATTTCCTCTGTCCTAAGCTGGGCATTTTTTACTTTCCAGGATTGGCTGTCCAGAGTATGTCCAGGCAGCCCGTTAGGGTCGGAACCACTCCTTTCCAGCCTTACCCACCCCTTCCATCTGCAGGATCAGATTGAGCGGAGAAGCAGGAGTGTCTGGGGCTAAAGGAGGGAGGGAAATCCTGCAAAGACAGAGTAAGCGGTTTGTAGCAACGTCCCCAGGGAGAGATCTCCGGGTGGGTACGGGGACGTCCAAGGGCTCCACGCCTCCTCCCAAGGCTCGCGGGGGTGGCAACGGGGTCTGGGACAGAGAAGACACGTGGGCTGCTAAGGCTTGGGCAAGGGGAGAGCATGGGGCGGGAGGGGGAGTAAAGAAGGACTTGTCGAGAGGGAGTGGAGGTGGTGCCTTATTTGCATGGACCGCGCGCGGGCGGCCAATCGGAAGAGGCGGGGCGGTGGCCCGCGCGCCTTTCGGGAGGGAACTGACAGCCCCCAGGACCTATCGAAGGACGGTCCTGCGGCTGGCGGGGGCTGGGTCTTTCCCCGCACTGCCCCGTAAGGCAGTCGGGGAGTGGGTGGAGGGACTCCAGCCGGCTCTTGGGCTCTGCCAGTCAACGGCGGCGGCGCACCGGCGCGCGGGCTAGCGGTTGGGCACGGCGGCGAGCGGGCGAGCGGGCGAGCGAGAAAGTAGCGCTGCGGCAGGTAGTGCGGCTGGGGGGCAGTGACTATGGGGTTGGGACCGGAGGGAGGAGGAAGAGGCAGCAGCTCGGGTGGAATCTTGAGATCGGGATCGGAATCAAGTCCGGGCACCCCTCCCAACTCCCTCCTACTACTCCCCCCATCCCATTCCACTTCTCTCCGGGCAGCCCCTGGGGAAGGAAACTGGCTATAGCCTTTAGTGGGACCGGGGCTGGGAGGTGAGGCGAGCTGAGTGAATGAGCCCTTCTTACCTCGTGTGAGTGAGTGTGTGCGCGCGCCCCTCTCCCTGCCCGGCGTCTCGGGCCAGTGACCCTAGTGGGGCTGGAGGAGCCAGCGACCACCCCTCCCTGGAGACCGTCCCTCTCTTTGCCCTTAGTTTGGGAGCCTTTTAGAGTCTGCCTTCCCCACACGCCTTTCCGTATCTCTGTGGTCATAGTATTTACTCTGCGTGTACCCTTTCCAAAGGTGTAGGGTTTTTTTGGGGGGTGGGTGGTAGTTGTGGTGAGAAAGAGAGCAAGACAAAAGAGGATTATCTGTCTTTTTCTTCCCACCAGCGCACCCACTTTTTCCCCCCAAGAGAATTAAATGACAGGTTGCTCTGGTCTTGATTCTCGCCTTTTGTTTTTTCTCTCATTCGATTTCTGACAGATCTCTATCCCAAGCGTGTCTTTCTTTTCCCTTCGTTGCAGGAATTTGTCTCATCTTGATGACCAATGTCCAGGGCTGCTGTCTGTTCAGACCGAGGCTGGGGGAAGGATCTTAACAGATCAAAACTCCAAGAAGTATCGTGTGCTCGAAGTGTGAGTGTAAGAGTTTATCTGTGTTCCCTTAGCTGGAAAAGAAAACCCCACTTTCCTGTTTAATTGCAATCCCAAGAGACTGAAAAAAAAGTTGGGAACTTTAGCCTGGAATTGAGAAATATGTTGGTACTAGTTACAGTTATAATTTACGATTTCCACAACTTCATTGATTTCTTGGACTATGTCAGTGTTCAAGTGTAATTTTCCTGAAGTTAGCCAGAGCTTTGGGCTGTTACTTGCTAGTCCTACATCTGCTCCTTGTCTCTCTTTTGTTTCCCTAGCCTTCCCAAGGATCTCTTTTGGTTTAGAGTTTCCACAGAATGGGAGGTATACAGTGTAGCCTTCTTAATTGTTATTTCACCTGTCTCGTAGCAAATGCTACCACCATATTATAACTGGATTGAAAAATGAGTGCTGTTTGCATATAAAAATGATGTTGAAAAATACCACTGGAACTCTTAATGATGTGAGAGAATTTTTCACTCTTTAGAGTAGAGGAAGTATCATGACATGATTCTTTCTACTTTATTAATGACAATTTAGTCTTTTAGGATCCTGAGTGAATTGTAGTATGATAAAACTTTTGAAAACCCAGACACAGAAAGGTCTAAAATCTAGGTATTTTTAAGTGTGGGTCAGGATTCTAGCTCTATCCTTTTCAAGTGCAAGTAGATCTGATCAGCTAGCATTTTGACAGAAATAAGGAAACGTTTAACTTTAAGACTGTACAATAGTCTGGTAAAATAGAATGGTCATAACTGAATCATTTTATTACTTAAAGATTGACTTGAAGAAATACTGTGGGAAATTATTTTGTGTTGGTGACAAGTTCCTATGTATATTTTGTGACTGTTGCTTCTAGTTGAATTGTTTCATGTTTTTCAGCTGGACTTTGGATTTCTTTCTCAGTTTTGAATTTTCATAATGTTCAGATCAATAGAGTTGAAGTCTCTTTCAAACCCCTTCCCCTCCATTTTGCTCTTTTATCTGTTTAGCCTTCTTTACTTCTTTGGGGAGAGACCTATAAGAAGAATTATTATTAGCTCACCCTCAAAATGTAGTTCTTGGAGGCAGCTGGGTAGCTCAGTGGATTGAGAGCCAGGCCTAGAGATGGGAGGTCCTAGGTTCAAATCTGGCCTCAGACACTTCCCAGCTGTGTGACCCTGGGCAAGTCACTTGACCCCCATTGCCTATCCTTACTACTCTTCTGCCTTGGAGCCAATACACAGTATTGATTCCAAGATGGAAGGTAAGGGTTTTAAAAAAAATGTAGTTCCTAAAGTAATATAGTGCTTAAAAATTTTTTTTAAGCTTTTGATTTGGATTATTATAAAGAAACTGGTGTAGTTATTTAAGGATGGTAGGGCACAGAAGGGAGTGAAGGTATGGGGTAGGACAAAGTACCTAGGAAATGATAGTGCATTGATGAGAAGCTATACAACTATAGTCTCTTTATTTTGTCTTGCTCAACAATATAGCACATCCTTTATATGTATGTATGAAAAATTAAATTTAAATGTGGAGATAGTGAGATTAAAAAATTTGGCAAGTAATAGGGTAGATTTTATTTAAATAACCTATCAAGAAGATTTGATTTAAATACATTTTTTTTAAGTGACTTGTTTGGCATAGTATATGTTCTTTATAGCTGAGCTGTAAGTCTCAGTTTTAGGAAGGATACATTTGAAACTAGTTTTTAATTTTGATTTTTTTTTCAGTTTAAAGTATAAGCTCTGTCAGACAATTGAATGAATTTGACTCCCCCCTCCCCCTCCCCCCCCCCCCAAATTTAAAGTGGCCATTAATGAAGTAGAAATAGTTTTAAATAGTGAGGGTATTTTGAAAAATCCTTGTGAACAATCATTACAAATAAATATACTTTCCCAAATTTTTCTTATTTAAATACTAAGCTAAGTTCTGATTCTGTACTTTTATTCAGAAAATCAGTCATTAAAGAAGCCCAAGTATATATTTGAATTGTTTATTTTAGTTATAAATTGGGGATTAAAAAATAAGCATTTATCTCAGTTCAACAATGAGTTCAAAAGAATGTGGTTATATATGTACTAATTCATTCTTTATCCCCTTTCTGTTTGTTCATAGACTGGAAAATAGGACCACCTCATAGTATCTTAATATAAAATGAATTAGTCCAAGAAGAGAAACTATGTTTTTTCTTCTTTCATGGGATACTACTGCGTTTTAAAGCTGGAGTCTATCTTTGATACTTAGTGGGATTTTTCTGGATTGACTGTGAACACTGAATCTCATTGAGTAGAGTGGTTTTTGATCTTTCTCAATAATCCATAACAAGAACCTCTGGGAACCCCATCGGTTTAGGCTATTGATATTATCCGTGACTTATTGTTTTCCATTTGTAAAAATTTTCTAAAAAGTGCATATCAATATATTATCATAATTTATGACATAATTAGAATATTATAACATTTCATGATGGTATTTTCACATTTCTACTTATTAAAACTATCACTATAGAGATTTTAAAATTAAAGCATATTTTAATTTTAAAGGCCTATTTAAAAAATCTAAAATTAAAAATTCAGTTTTAATTTTTTTTTATTTTTTCCATCTTAATACATTGTGGATAATTCTTAATCACATATCAGATTCAAAATGAAGTGTAAATTGAATTCTTTTAATATCTAATACTCTATAAACATTTCTAATTTTAAATAAATTTCTTAGTCAATATTCCTTTTGAACTTGTCTCTACGTTTTTATAAGTTTTTAATTGGTCTGGACCTTTTATTTCATCTTTATATGAACACTTCTTATGGAAATTCCATCAGTCAGTGCAGATAATTTTGCAGTGGATAGTCTTATGAGAGTTGCCGGTAGCAGAGAAGCTAAGGGCTACCAGACAATGTATATCAGAGCTGGTACTTAAATCCAGAGGTTTTCGAACTCTTATCTATTACAATATGCTGCCTCTAAAGATAGAAGTATATGCTAGAAAATCAGAACTTCTATTGGAGATGTTAAATAAAGGATAAGAGCCAAGTGACATTGCCTGTTAGATAATTTCATAAGAGTAGGAACCATACCTTTCTTATTTGTCTTTTGATCTCTAGGAGCCTTGTTGGTAAATTAGAATTATATAATTATATAGTTTTAGAGTTTAGTCTAATCTCCTTGTTTTGGAAATGGGGAAACTGAGGCCCAGGTAGTTTAGTTGCTGCATTCTTGCTGTCTCTTCAACATAAATTTTATTTCTAAAGAGGAAGAACCTTTATTACTTACTAAACTACTTATGCCTAACAACCTCTGTTAAATCATCTATCCAGGAAATAATTTAATCCTTTGAGTTTATATCCCTTCAGAAATTATATAAACCTTTAAAATTTAACTTATTGATAACTAAATTTTACATTTGTAATATTGTGTATGTTTGACTTTCTTCTGTAGTGATAAGTTTTTAGGATGTATCAACATTGAATAGTAGCAGGCCACAAATTCTTAAATCTAGTGTTCAGTTGATTTGGTTATCCTACATCTTAATTGCATGTCCTAAAGATACGTCAATCCTGTACAAAAATGATTTTTATTTTTCTAGACATTGTATTTATAAAAGCCTAAAGAAAAATACATTTTTATGGAGAAAGGTCTTTGACTTGTAAATTGTTGTAACTATATATTTATAAGAAAATGAAGAACTGATCAGGGCTTTCTCTTAAGGTCAATGTCATTTTTTTTTTTAACCCTCACCTTCCATCTTGGAATTAATACTATGTATTTGTTCCAAGGCAGAAGAGTGGTAAGGGTTAGGCAGTGGGGGTTAAGTGACTTCCCCAGGGTCACACAACTAGGAACTATCTGAGGCCACATTTGAACCCAGGATCTCTCATCTCTAGGCCTGACTCTCAATCCACTGAGCCACCCAGCCTTCCTCTGTCAGTGTCATTTTCAACTAGAACAATTTAAAAAACTTTCCAGAAGTGTAAGACCAGACCTGCCCAAATGATGTAGGCTATATAGTTTATAGCTTTGTAACTTGTCTTTTTCTTGCCAAGCCCCAGGGGATAGTTTGCTTATTTAAAGCAGTGCTTGCTTGATTCGATAAAATTCCAGTACCACAGAAGAATTTAGACTGATTTTTGTAGTTGATTATGAAAGGATTTTATTCTCATTGAATTGCAACCTATTTCACAATATAACTAGGCTTTTAATTTACAGGTTAAAAAAAAATTCCAACTTTATTCTTCTGTTGTAGCTTGGGATTAGTTAGAATAAAAACAATTGAGGATGAATTTTTTTCATGATTTTCTTTTCTTTTCAAAAAATTTCCTGTCTTTTGGAAAATTTTTGATCAGGAAATAGGGCCACAAGGGGGAGTTTACAGAACTGCAGATTTTATGTCCACTTTTCTATCATTGAGATAGAAAGGGGAGGAAAAAATTGAAAAATAGGAATAAAAATTAAGTGTAATATTTTGAGGCAAGAAAGCAGAAGATACTGAAGAGTCAAAGTCAAAAATTGTTCTGACTCCTTTTGAGCTGTTCTTTTTGTACTACCCTTATAATGAAATTTTCTGGTTTCACTTTTTGGAAAAGGTGTAATCCTTTGAAAAACAACAATTTTGAGTGCAATATTGCATTAACAAGTAAGCAATCACACATGTGAGAGTTTGGTGAGGGGACACAAACATCCTTAGATTATGCTATATAGCCAATAATGTAGAGACAGGTGAAAGTCACAATTATTTAGGAATAGAGAATAAAGGAAGATGAAAGAATATTTTTGTTTTTTCTCATGTGAACATGAACTTCTAAAGGCAAGGTGGCAAACTTCTACTTGTATTGGTAACATGCTGCTTCAGGCCTAATCAGTCACCAGGGATTTATTAAATGCTTGCTGTGTACCTGGCACTTTTGTCTAGTGAGACAGTCAAAAAGGAAACAAGTTCCCACTTTCAAGGAGCTTGCGTTCCTTGGGGGAAATATGTACCTTAGGAAGTGTATGTAAGTTATATAGATAGTAATTACAAGGTAGTTTGGAGACAAAGTACTAGCAGCTGGGTCTTGAAGATGGAATCATTTAGGAGATGGCAGCTGATCTGAGTTTTGAAAGAGCAAGGGGTTCTAAGAGGTGAGGAGGGATGCATTCAGGCATGGAGGACAGCTAGTGCAAAAAGCCTTTAGACAAGAGCTAGAATGTGATATGTGAGGAACAACAAGAAGGCCAGCTTGCTGGAATTTAGGGTACGTGGACAGGAATTCTGAAAAATAAGCCTGGAGACCTCTCTATAAAGGACCTTCTGAGCCAGAGTTTTCACAATTCATGAGAAAGAGAAAAGGCCACTCCCTTTTCTCTGGAAACAGTAAAAAACTGAACTAAAATTTTCAGATTAATCTCAGCATCAGAAAGTATATATTTTAATTTATTTGTGGAAATGGAAAGCCAGCTAAACTATAAGCTTCAAATAGGAAGGCAAGACTGTAAAAGCTGAAAATGTACTGCCTCAGGTTTTGAATTATGTTACTGCTGGGAAGGGGATGTCCTAAAGGTTATAGTTGCTTTTATGATCAGGTATGTTCCAAGTAAGGATGGAATGTTCTGTTATGTATGTTAAATATTAACCTATAAAATGATTTCCATGTTTAACTTTAAAAACAGGACTCAATAAAACAGTATTATATTTTAATATACAACATAGGCATGTAGTTTTTGGCTCCAGTTCAAAAAATCACCCATGCATTAGGATGACAGTAATTAATTGATAAATGTTGAAATCCTGCCTGGGGAAGCAGCATGATGTGGTGCAGAAAAAGGAAGGAGCACTGGGTACTAATCTCACTGTACCACTGACTTGCTGTGTGGCCTAGTGTAGATCATCCTCCCTCCCTGGACCTGAATCTTTTCATTTGGCCAAGGTAAGGGCTGGGCTAGATGATGATTCTCCAGATCCAATCTGGCTCTCTCAATATAGGGTCATGTGAACAGGATCGTTTGTTGACAACACATTTGAGGGAAATTATCTGTAGAAAAAAATTTGTTGTATGGAAACGCACTAAGAATTGACCTTGTTCCACATCTAAGATTTTCTTTCCCCAGACTCTTTAAGTTCTTTATGAATACCACTGTCAAAAGGTTGAAAAAATATTTTATCCATGTCTCAAGTGAAGAAGATATACTATGACATCGACGGAAGACATATATGAATTAAGAAATAAGTCCCTATTGACTTTAAATTCTGTAATTAGAAAAGAATAATATCTTCTGTCATATGCCAACTTGCCTTCCTGGACCTTCTTTGTCCTGCTCCTTAGCTATTTGTGGTTATGCCACTTTGCTCTGAAATTTGATGAAATTTTTTGGTTAGGAGTCACCAAGGCATAATTGACCCAAGGCAGAACTGGCAGTTAGCTAGATTTGAAAGAGAGAGAAAGAGTTTATGTCATCTAGGGAATGAGATTGCTATCTGGCACTAGCTTTCCGGGAATTGAAGATGATTATTACTAATAAACAATTGCGCACCTACAGCGTGTACCAAGTACAGTTACTGACATGAAAGGTCCCTTCTGTCATGAATCTTCCATACCAAAGTGATTAGACAAATATGTCATTGGTCGAATTTTCTGGGTGGTGCTGTTTAGCCTGCTTTGGTAGGAAAGGTTGGTACTTGTAAATTCTTATTATTGGTTTAGGGCAGTGCTAAGCTAATATTTATGGCACTACAGCAACCTACTTTTGATCAAGTGTGAGAACAGAAGAATCTTATAACTAAGTATCTGAGATCATTTAATTATAGCTTACCTCATGTATCAGCTAGAGTAACTAACTTTAATTCTACAACTTAAAAATTATAATCATAATAGAATTAACTAATTGTGGAGGTTTCAGTTTAATATTTTTTTCCTATACAAGGTAACTTTGTGGTATTCTTTACAACCCAGGAAAACAATATATTTAGTTTTTCAGATTAATTTTTCAGCTATCTTAGAAAAAACTGATTTGGTTATTTTTATAAATCAGAAAGTAAAGTATATATTGGTGAAGTTATTGGGAGGACAATTCTCACTGATTAAATTGACTAGTCATGTAGTATGTATTTGGGACTAGTATTTGGGAAATGTTTTTCCCACTTCTCTTGATAAGAGGAGAATCATCACCAAGAAAAATATATCCACAAAATTGCTTTACTAAGGTAATAAACTTATATAGTTTGGGGATATTTTCTTCAATACAAAGAGAACTATTAGTTCTGTAATCAACTCATTAAAGAGTAAAGTGACAGTTCATACATCAGTCAACATGGAAGAGAAGATTGTTTTTACTTGGTATAATTGTTATAGACAGCATATATCTTTTGTTTTAAGATAATTGACTGAGCCATTTTCCCTTTTAGACAATAACATTTGTGATCTGTATTATTATTACTTCCTGAAAAACAAATTTTCTGAAATCTAGTCAAATCCTTTTGAAATATTTGAATTTATAATTATTTTGTTCAAAATAGCTGACTTGACTGCAACAAAGCATCTTTGACCCCTTTAGATTGGTAGACAAAGATGACCTGTTTGAAACAATTTGCTTTGGTCAAATATTAGGCATTGCTGCTAATTGTCTTCACCTTCTTCCACAATTTATATCCTGAAAAAGATAAGCATTTTTTTGCTTATTTAATTTATAATGATTTATTAGTGTCCTAAAGAGGAAAATACTTGTAAAACTTGGAGTAAGAACAGTTGCTTTTAAAAGCTGGATTATTTTTCAATAGCACTTGGGCACTTAAGTAACTTCTACCAGTTTAGGATCATAGAATCATGAATTTAGGGTTGGACAGGTCTTCTGACTCCAGGTCCCTTATTATTCTACTGTAATGTTTTGTGGTGGCATGAAAATGGACCTGGATTTTAAAAGGCTGTGCTATGGGAGCATAATCCTTCAAAGGAGGTCTAATAAACAGGAATAGCTTTGAGTACTGACTGTAGCAATAACTTCATATGATGATTGCCTGAGCATCAGCCTCTCTAAGTTGAGAAAGGCTTTGGTCTAAAAGGCTAGCCACTCAGTGATTATTTTATTCAATCATGGCATCAGATGAAAACTGTTTAATAAAATATGTTAGCTGGAGTACCTACAGTGATGATCCTTAAAATATCAAATATTGAAGTAAGAGAAGCGAAACTTCTCTTAAGTTGCATCATTACACAACTAGTTTGAAAAAAAAAATCCTTTAGGGCAGGAAGGTCTTTCCTTTGTGTAGTTGACTGCCCTTTACCTAGCACGATCCCGTGTATGTACTTTTTTTGGTAACCCTTACCTTCTATCTTGGAATTGTGACTAAGTAAAGATTCTAAGGCAGAAAAGTAAGGGCTAGGTAGTTGGGATTATTAAGTGGCTTGCCCCCAGGGTCACATATATTTTTATATACTTTCATAGGATCTCTAATTTCTCTCTTGGTCTTTTGATAATTTAGTAGATCAATTTCTTCTAGTTGTTTGAGGAGAAAAATTAAGTAGTTTGCCTAAGGTCATACAGCTGTCAAGTGTCAAAAACTGGATTTGAACTCTGATCTTCCTAACTTGGAATTCACATTAACCTAAGCTAGCTCTATAATTTGCCTGTAATTGACACTTGGTAAATTGAATTTTTTTAACCCCTTACCTTCCATCTTAGAATCAATACTGTGTATTAGTTCCAAGGCAGAAGAGTGGTAAGAGTTAGGCAATGGGGGTTAAGTGACTTGCCCAGGATCACACAGCTAAGAAGTATCTGATGCTGGATTTGAACCTAAGACATCCCATCTCTAGGCCTGGCTCTCCATCCACTGAGCTACCCAGCTGCCCCTGGTTAGTTGAATTGTTTAAAAAAATGGTGTTTAATTATATTTTGAAGGAATGATTGAAGGATGCTTATGGTGTAGCTCCATGCTTGCTTCCTTAGCAACTAAAAGGTGTCATCTCTGGTACTTGCTTCTTTAAAAAAAAAAATAAATAAAGATTTTTATTTACATTTTTTGTTTTCATATCATTCACATTCCCTACTAAGCCTTCCCAGGGAGCCTTTACTTACAGTAAAGAATTTTTTTAGGAGGAAGAAAAGGAAAAAAATCAGCAAAACTAAACAATTTTTTTGATTAATTTTTTAAAATTTGAAATTAAAATTAAAATTTTTTAGTTTTTTAAAATTGATGTTATATGCAGAGTTCTATGTAATTGGGCCCCCTCACCTTTGCACAGAGTAGTGGGAGGGAAAGCTATTTTCTCATATCCCTCTTCATAGAGGCTAAACTTGACTGATAAAATTTCACAACATTCAATTTTGTTTGTTTTGTGGTTGTTCCTTTCACTTAGTTTTATTATGTATTTTTTTCCTGTTTACATTCATGTAAATACTTTCCTTTATCCTCTATATTCTTCATATTTGTCATTTCTATAGCACAATTATATATTTTGTTACATTCATGTGCTACAATTTAGCCAGTTCCAAATGGAGGAGCAGCTATTTTGTTGCCAATTGTTTGCTACCACAAAAAGTGCTGCTGTTGGTCTATAGCAGTGGTTCCCAAACTTTTTGGCCTACTGCCCCCTTTCCAGAAAAAATATTACTTAGCCCCCTGGAAATTATGAAACTATTTATTGAACTCAGAATAGAATGTAATACAAAAAAAGTGTGGCCATCACCACTCCTCTGAACTGCTGCAGCACCCACCAGGGGGCGGTGGCATCCACTTTGGGAATCACTGGTCTATAGGATCCTGCCTTTTTTTATCATTGTCTTCCTTGAGATACAAGTCTAGCAAAGTAATTTCTGAGCCAAAGGATATGGATATTTTAATAATTTTATTTGAACCAATTCCAAATTATTTTCCAGCACACCATATTGATTCTAAGATGGGAGGGTAAGGGTTTTAAAAAATTGTGAATGGCCCAGTCATTCTAGAAAGCAACTTTGAAATAATGCCCCCAAAGTTATAAAACTATGTAAATACCATACCAGCTATTCGTCTTATTCCCTAGCAAGATCAAAATAATAAGGAAAAAAAATAGGGATCTGTGTGTATAAAAACATTTATAGCAGTATATATATATACTTTTTGTAGTAGCAAAAATTTGGAAACGGGGATGAAATGATAATATATATAAATGTGATAGAATATTATAGAATTATAAGAAATGATGAAATGGATGATTTCAGAGAAACCTTAGACTTATAAGAGTTGATTCAAAGTGAAGTGAGCAGAAAAATTTATATGGTAATACCTTTATAAGGAAAAACAACTTTGAAAGATTTGAGAACTCTGATCAATGCAGTGACCAAACATGATTCCAGAGGTCTGATGATTGAGTACCTACCTCTTATAAGAGGTGATCAACTCAAGATGCAGAATGAGACATACATTTGTGGGAATTTATTTTGCTTCACTGTGTTTGTTACAAGGAATCTGATTTTTTTTTTCTTTTCAAATAGGGGAAAGTAGAAAGACTAAGGGGGTAGAGATAGGAGGGAGGGAGGGAGGGAGAGAGAGAGAGGGAGAGAGGGAGAGAGAGAGAGAGAGAGAGAGAGAGAGAGAGAGAGAG
>NC_058133.1:263227851-263247866 GCF_016433145.1 Gracilinanus agilis | reverse complement strand
GAGAGGGAGAGAGAGAGGGAGAGGGAGAGGGAGAGGGAGAGGGAGAGGGAGAGGGAGAGGGAGAGGGAGAGGGAGAGGGAGAGAGAGAAGGATTACCAGGACATTTTTTTTTAATGTTGGAAAAGAACAGAAGGAAGTCTAGAAAAAACTAGAATAGCGGGACAGTTTCAAAAGCTATAGTTTGATTTTATCATATACTTAAGAAGAAAAGCATACTACATATAACAGAGCTATAGTTACGTTGTGCAAATCATCTTTTTCTATTCTTTTAGGTGTTTTCAAATACCAATTCTATTTAGCATTAAATTTAGAATAAAACATTTTTATTTGATAATCCATGCATACACATATATAAAAGAACCATGGATTTGGATTCAGAGGACCTGAGTTCAGATCCTAGTTATGCCACTTTCTGCTATGTGACATTGGACAAGTCTCAATTCCACTGGGTCTCTGTTTCCTAATCTATAAAATGAGGAGGTTGGACTAGATGACCTCTAAGTCCCTTCTCTGAGCTCAAAATCTCTGACTCTATGATAATGGATTTGAAGGAATGCCTTCTGTTCTTACTCTGAAGAAAATCTAAATTCCTGATTTGACTCTGAGGAAGACAAATTGATAGAATCTTAGTCATTGGTGAAGTTGTTTTTGTTATTTTGTTACTTCATCTTTAGACCCATTGCTGGAATTACAGAACTAGCTTTAGTCTGGTGGGCTCCTAAGCTGCTTTTGCAGTGGGATATAATGATTCAGAAAATAGGTAACGCCAATGTGCCAGTGGTCTTTCCACTGTCGACTTATGTGAGACCATAAGTACATGGATCTGCCCAATGGTGGTAAAGAGATTGGGAACAAACTCTTTATTTTCTTCAACTTACACATTTAATTTGCCCTCTTGTTTCCCCCCATGTCCCATTTTTCCTGGTTGCTAATTGGTTATAGGTAAAGTTGTAACAGGATGACCAATTGTTTTTCCTTCTATTCCCATTGCCACCTTTTCTAGTTAGGAATTACACCTAGTTAAAAAGTCTAGAGAAGAAAGGTACTTTCTGCTTTTATTGTGGTAGGCCAAGAGAGAAGAAAATGGAAAAAGAAATTAATTCCCTTTACCTCTTTCCCCAGGTAGGATCTAGATCTTTAGTCACTCCTGCCTTAATTCTTCTGACATCCAGGGGTCCTAAATGCTTAATGGTCCTACTATCTTCATCACTATACTTCCCCTCAAAAAAACTCCAACTTAGAATTATGAGATTTAGATTAGACCTTAGAGATTTTCTAGTACAGGAATTCTTAACTTGGGTTTGTAAACTTGTTTTTAAAACTATTTTGGTAACTTTATTTCAATATAATTTATTTACTTTGTAAATCCGCTGTATTTTATGTCCTTAAAAGCATTATTCTGAGAAGGAATTCATAAGTTTCACAAGACTGACAAAAGGATGCTTGTACAAAAAAGGTTAAGAACCCTTGATCTATTTCAGCCTCCTCCTTTAAGAGATAAGGAAATAGAGCCAGAGATGATGTGTTTTTCTCAAGGCTACAAAGATAATAAGTAGCATAGTCAGAATTTAAAATCAGGTTCTCTGACTTTAAATCTAGGGCTTTATCTGCGCTATAGTTATCTTTCATTATTGACTCTATCCAGTGTTCTTTGTTTTTCTCTAGCAGCCTTTTCCTTACCTATTATATGAATGGGTTTCATTTGTTGTATACTCAAATTCTGTTTACTACTGGGTCAATTTTCATCTATAAATATTTATACATGTATAATATATCATGTAGTACATATTATATATAATACATGTTTGTATTTTTTGAAAAATAATATATATGAAAGTGCTTTTAGAGGGCTATAAAAATGTAAGATTTCTCATTCTCAGATTTTTGATAGGGTTCAGATAGAAATGATCACGGGGACAAGTTGGCATCTTAGCCTCATTCTTTTATAGTTAATGTTATATAAACTCTTGTGGAGGTGGATCAAATGACCACTTTTCCTAATCAAGTAAAAATATTGGGATATAAAATCATTGTCTATAGGCTCATTGATAGGATCTTGGGGACATCTTTAGTAGCAGATAGAATGGGGAAAATATGATTTTTATCTTGTTTCTATATGATTTTAATTTCTTCTACTCAATCTCTATATTTTAGAGCATCTTATTCCATCTAGCTTGGAAATTATGAATATTTGCTATGACAACACCTATGAAATGTTATTCTTAATCTTTGTATGGTTCACCATTTATATCTGTGCATCAGTTTTGTCTGTGATTTTGCTTTTTCCAGTTCTAGTAGTTATTTTTAGTCCTTGAGGATATGTTGTGGTTTGTATTTGTAATATGAAAATTTATCTGTTAGTTTGAGAAGAATCACAAACTATACTTCAGTTGCCAATTGATGGTATCTTTCTTTTTCCCTTTCTCTCTTTCTTTTTCTTTCTCTTTTTCTCTCTTAAATTCTTCTATCTTCCTCCCTCACTCACTCTTCTCCTCTCTCTCTTTTTCTTCCTTCCTTCCTTCCTTCCTTCCTTCCTTCCTTCCTTCCTTCCTTCTCTTCTTTCTTTCTCTCTCCCTTCCTTCCTTCCATTCTTTCTTTCTTTCCTTTTTCCTTCCTTCCTTTCTTCCCTTCTTGTTTCCTTCCTCCCTCCCTCCTTCACTACTTCCTTACCTTTTGCCTTCCCTTTTTCCTTCCTTTAACTTTTGTCTTAGAATCTATATTGATTTAAAGGCAGAAAACTGCCTGGCTCTCTATTCATACTACCTAGCTGACACTAATGCTATCTTTTTTTTTTATTAATTAATTTAGAATATTTTTCCATGGTTACATGATTCATGTTCTTTCCTTCCCCTCTTCCCTCCTCCCCCCCCCCCCCCAAGCTGACAAGCAATTCCACTGGGTTTTACATGTATCATTGTTCAAAACCTATTTCCCTTTTATTAATGTTTGTAATAGAGTGATCATTTAAAATCAAAATCCTCAATCATATACCCATCAAACCATGTGATCAATCAGCTGTTTTTCTTCTGTGTTTCTGCTCCCACAGTTCTTTCTCTGGATGTGGATAGCATTTTTTCTCATAAGTTCCTCTGGATTGTCCTTGATCATTGCATTGCTGCTAGTAGAAAAGTCCATTACGTTGGATTGTGCTACAGTGTATCAGTCTCTGTGTATAAGGTTCTCCTGGTTCTGCTCTTTTTGCTCTGCATCAATTCCTGAAGGTTTGTCTAGTTCACATAGAAATCTTTCAGTTCATCATTCCTTTCAGCACAATAGTATTCCATCACCTGATGGTATCTTTCTAAGTATTTGTAGGTGCTAAATTTTTGCAACCTGAAGTAAAATATTCCCTCCACCTTTTTTATTTAGAAAATTTTTCCATGGTTACATGATTCATGATTCCCTCCCCTTTCCTTTCCCCTATACCCTAAGCTGACAAGCAGTTCTACCGGGTTATATATGTATCATTGTTCAAAACCTATTTCCATGTTATTCATATTTGCAGTAGAGGGATCTTTTTAACAACAAAACCCTAATCGTATCCACTGAAGTAAAATATTACAATTTCAATTTTTTCCTTTTATTATATGTAATGATCAGAAAGTCATAGCACTTTATGTCATTGGGTAATTTTTGGTGGTAGTGACCTGATCCTGAATAGATATGAGTTAATCAATAAACATTTATTAAACACTTGCCATAGGACAGCTAGGTGATCCAGTGGATAGAGCAGGCCTGGAGTCAGGAGGACCTAAGATCAAATCTGGCCTCAGACACTTCCTGTAGCTATGTGGCCCTAAGCAAGTCACTTCACCCCATTTGCCTAGCTCATTGATGGGCAACCCTTTGAGCTTGGTGTGTCAAAATTCGCCAAAAAACTGAGCATAACTTGAGTGGTGTGTCACTTCAAGAAAAAAGCCATAACTGGTTGGAAAAGTAAAAAAAAAAAAAGCCATAATTTCATGATATTTATAGTTTAAAAAACAAAAATGTATAATTGTAATATATAACCGTATTTAATAAACCAAAATAGGTAAATTAATATAGGTAGAATTGTTAGCTATAGTGCACAGTGTCTACACTACACTTCAGCAAATGTTTCAGCCTTGGCATGCTGTCCTGTACTTCTGTATGCGGCCGTGTGTCATCGAAAATCGCTACGTGTGTCAGTGCTGACACACGTGTCATAGGTTTGCATCACCAGCCTAGCCCTTGCTCTTCTGTCTTAGAGTTGTTACTGGGACAGAAAGAATTTAAAAAAAGAAGTACCTGCTATGTGCCAGAAACTGAAGATAAGAAAAGAGGCAAAAGATTGTCCCTGCCTGAACAAGTTTACAATCTAAGGGAGGTCAGGGGCAGGGAGAGACAACATGCAAACAAATATATACACAGCGTGCTATCTACAGGATAAATAGGAGATAATTAACAGAAAGAATTAACAGAGGGATTAAGAGGGGTTGGAGAAGACAACCTGTAGAAGGTAAGATGGAATTTAAAGGAAACCAGGGGAGTCAGTAATTGGTATGGATAAGGGAGAACATTCCAGACATGGGGGACAGCTAGAGGAAAAAAAAATGACCAAAGCTGAGAAATGAAGTGTCTTATTTGTGACACAGCCAGGAGGCCAATAGCACTGTGTAGAAGATTCTGTGTTGAGTAAGGCGTAAGATGACTGGAAAGGTGGAAGGAGACTAGATGATATAAGTCTCCAGACAGAGCATTTTGTATTAACTTCACTTATTATAGACATGTCGGCATGATGCAACCATTATTTGTTTGAGGCTTCTTAGTTGGCATATTGTTAAGTTCATCTATGGAAGCCTTTTTGATTTTGCTCTTAGATATTAGCCATTTTATGATTTCTATTTGGAGGTAACCACTCTGAGTTACATTTGACAGACTAAGTGGCATGTAGTTTTTGAAGGGTTTTACAAAACATGGCTCTGTGAAAGGATATCTGTTTGATCCAGAAGTACTTTAATAGTTTTTAACTTTTTTATCATATGCTCCGAGAATATCTATCCATCATTTTTCTCCTTTAGATAAGGAAGTATTAATCTTTCTATACCTGTCTTGAGGTGATGGCCATACATTATTATTGTATGGATTTTTGTTTGGATGTTTTCTAAATATATCATCTACTTTCCTCTTCTAATAGTATACATTTAGAGTGGTATGGCTTAGGCATTAATTAATCTGAACAAGTTCTTCCCATTAAACTTTTTCCTTTTTAATCCTTACCTTCTGTCTTAGTATCAACACCAAGTCTTCCTTCCAAGGCAGAAGAGCAGAAAAGGACTAAGCAACTGGGGTTAATTGACTTGCCAGGATCACATAGCTAGGAAAGGAAGTATCTAGGCTCAAATTTGAACTCAGCACCTTCCATCTCTAGGCCTGATGTTTTATCTGTGGAGTCACCCAGATGCTCCTTCCTATTAAGCTTTGACTTCTGGGTACTGGTAAGTCTCTCTCTCTCTCTCTCTCTCTCTCTCTCTCCTTTTTTTTTTTATTTTTTTATTTTTTTAAAATACAGTGTATTGGCTCCAAGGCAGAAGAGTGGTAAGGATAGGGGTCAACTGACTTGCCCAGGGTCTGAGAAGTGGGAAGTGTCTGAGGCCAGATTTGAACCTAGGACCTCCCGTCTCTAGGCCTGGCTCTCAATCTACTGAGCTACCCAGCTGCCCCCAAGTAAGTCTCTTGATATATAGAACTACAGCATTCTTCTTGATAGCATTTGGTTCTAAGTGTCTTGGCTAGAAAATATCAAAATATATGTAAATATCAACTTTTTCCATTAGTTCAATTTAACTTTTAAATTTGTCAAAACTTTTAATTTTTTTTTGTTTCATGGTGCACATTAATAGGTTTATTTAAAAAATAATTTTATTCTTGAGTAAAGATGATGTCTAATATTGTAAGAAAAAGTTTCTGTGAGATAAATGTATTGAATGTTTTTTCAGTGGCTTAAATGACTCAATGTCATCCATGTACATCAAGTGATCAATGTGATATTTTGGTATGATATCTTCCTTGATTTTGAAGCCATATCCATTTCTGTTCAGAAGAGATGGTAGTAGATTATTATTGTTATTTTCTTTAAACAAAGTGGCTGGTTGGCTAGTGGTGCAATGGATAGAGTGCCAGGTCTAGATGTCAGGAAGACTTATCTTCCTGATTCCAAATCTTACCTCAGATAATTACTAGCTGAGTGATCCTCAGCAAGTCACTTAACCCTGTTTGCCTCAGTTTTTTTCATCCATAAAACGAACTGGAGTAGGAAATGGCAAACTACTCCCGTGTCTTTGCAAAGAAAATCCCAAATAGGAACACAAAGAATCAAAACATCTGAAAAATGACTGAACAACAAAAACAGAATGACTAGACTTTTAGGGGACACTGAAATTGGTATTACTCTTATTTTAAGTTTCTTCCAAATATCCATGTTTTCTTTCCCACTCTTATTTCCACTGCTCCCAAGTTTCCTAATCCTCTAAAGCAGTGGTGGACAAACTATGGCCTGCGAGCCAGATGCAGCTCCCTGAAATGTTCTATCCTTCTGGGCCACATTATTCCTAATCTGGCAAATACAATGAGTAGGATGCAGTACAATGAAATTTTGAAAGAGTTGCCTTAGAAACAGACTGACAGATGAGCATTTCCTTTCCTTTGGCCCCTTCTTTAAAAAGTTTGCCTATCACTGCCTTAAAGGAATAAGTAGTCTTCTCATTTATTTGTTTAACAAATGCCTATAGAGAAATCTTGTTTTCAACAGCTATAGACCATATACTTTCCCCTATCCCTGCCAGCTGTTTTGTGTACTGCTGGTTCACTAAAAAACTGTGTGGAGGGTTCAAGGTTTCCTCATCTGCAAACTGCGACTAAGAGCAATAGAATGAAAGCAATGTTTTCATTTTACCTTTACCAATTCATTAATCTCATGAATTGGCTTTCCTTCTGTACTACTTTATATATCTATCTAGTAATTTGGTAGCCAGACAATGCTAGGGTTAGTATAAAGTTGCTAGAGAGTTGTTATTTACTATTCTTGGGGAGAAAATTTAAAGTTATTTTGTAAACTATAGTAATTTACCATATATATATAAATACATTTACCAAATATATAAAGTACTGCCTTTTCATTTGTTTCTGGATGCTAAGAGAAAAGGTGGTGGAGAGAGGAGGATAATACCAAGGCATTGACATCCTGTCCCAGGAGGCTAGTTAACAAAGCTTTGACTTTGATTTTGACTTGCCCTATCAACTTCATGGGATCATGTTGAAGGGAAATGTGAAATAATTTTTTGATAAAGGACCTTAAAAAAGGTAAAGTGCAATATAAATCAAACAAAACATAGTAAATATTACTGTTGAAGACATTTTCATAATGGTTATGGCTATTTCTCTAGTGATATCACTATTTCGAAAATTAAAAAAACCCTTACCTTCGATCTTATAATTGATACTAAATGTTGATTACAAGGCAGAAGAGTGGTAAGAGTTAGGCAGTTAATTAAGTGACTTGCCCTTAGTCAAATAGCTAGAAAGTGTCTGAGGTCACATTTGAATTCAGGATTTCCCTGTCTCAAAGCCTAGTTCTCTATTTACAAAACCACCTAGCTGCCCTGATATCATTTGTTTTCTATATCATTGTTATTTCTAAATATATACATCACCTTCCTTCCCCAGTGGGCCATCCCTTACAACAGAGAATAAAATAGAGGGGAAAAATTGAATAAAACCATATTTAATAGTATATACATATTGATGGAATCTCATAGTATGTTCAGTGTTCTGTACTCATAGTATCAGAGAAAGGCTTATTTTCTCAACTTGTCTCTGAGGCTAGGCTTGGCCATTATAATCATATAACAGTAAGTCATGTGACTTTTAAAAATTATTTCCATGTACATTGCTGTAGTCATTGTGTATATATTCTGCTTACTTTATATTATGTTTATTCTTTATATTATATTTTATACTTTATATTACATATTTTATATTGCTATATATTACATTTTACATAATGACACAGGTTTCATTATGTAAAATTCTTCCTATGCTCTGAATTCTTCTTAATTCTTCTTTATAGCACAGTAATTTCCCATTACATTCATGTACTGCAATTTATTTAGCTATCCCTAATTTATGAGCATCTGCAGGTAGTTCTCACTTTACTCAAGTGGAGCAGACCTCTATGTAAAGTGATTTTAAAGTAGGAAGAATTTGCCTGTGGGCATAGAGAAGGGAGAGGAAGGGGATTGTGTACTATGGAGGGGCAAACAACAGGCATGGGAGGTCTCAAAGTAAGTCCCCAATCCATTTCTCTGAGCTTCTGTTCTGCTTTCACTTGGAGAGTTTTTCTATTTTTAGTTTTGTTGTTGTTGTTTTTTGGTGGTTGGGGGCAGAGGGGTTGGAAGATGAGGAGCACCAAGCAGAGGAGGAGGAATGGAGAGGGAGAGTACAGTATTGTTTAGTAAAGTTAACAAAGGTGTTTTACTGGAATACAGCTTTCTTTTAGAATTCTTTACATAAAGTCATATTTGTATAATGTGAGAACTGTCTGTACTTTGTTTTACAATTCTTTGCTATCAAAAAAAGGTTTCTGTGAGTATTTTGGCACATAAAGGACTTTTCTTTAGGTCTTTGTCTTCTTTGGGGTATAAGTAATAAATAAATAAATTAGTTAATAATAAATAAATGGAATCTATAGGCCAAGGGTAGAGACATTTAGTTATTATTTTTTTAATAAACACTTCCCTTCTGTCTTAGAATCAATAGTGTGTAAGAGCTAGGCCATGGGGATCAAGTGACTAGCCCAGGGACACACAACTAGGATGTGTCTGAGGTCAGATTTGAACCCAGGACCTTCTATCTCTGGTCCTGGCTCTCAATCCACAGAGTCACCCACTTGCCCCAGTCATTTTCTTTTTTTAGGCAGGATTTAAAATTTATTTCCAGAATGATTATAGTAATTCATAGCTCTACCATTAATGTTGTGATTGAAACTGAGGAAACAAATATTCAGATTTCCAAGCAAATCAATTTATTAGCAAGGCTAGCAATTGCTAGTCACTTGAATCCAAGACTTCCTTATTGGGTACAAGGACACTATTTGGCAGTTAACATAGCTTTCTTATAATCAACAATAAGGAACCAATCAACTTATACAATCTTGAGTAATATGGGATGTTCTCATTTTCTGATTGGCCAGTGTTTTACAAATCTTGTGGTTATTTCAAGAATATCCTGGTACATTCTGTGGTTATTACAAAAACATACCACAAGATGTACAGAACATCTTGTGGTCAGCACCTACTACCCCAATTTCCCAGAATAATATCAACATCTCAATTTTCCCATAACCATATGATTTACAGCAAAGCAAGAGCCAACTCACAACATGGAAGACAATCACAAAATGGAAAGAACCAAACAAAATGGAATCTCTTGGGATTCCACACGTTATTGGTATGCTTTTATTTACATAATCCTCCAACACTGATATTTATATCCTTTGTCACCTTTGCTAATTTGCTGGATTTGTGAGGCAAACTCTAGAGTTGTTTTGATTTCCATTTCCCTTATCTTTACTGACCTAGAGCGCATTTTTCATGGGTTAATAGTTTCTATTCTTTTTTTTTTAAAAAAATTTTTGAGAACTGTTCTTGTCTTTTGATCAATTAACTACTGGGGAATGGCTCTTGGTTTGGTATATTTGTGGTTTTTTTTAGCCATCTTGGCTAAAGAATCTCAACACAGATATTCTAAGCAAAGATATTTTCCACTCAATAGTTTTCCTTCTTTTCTTAGCTGCACCATTTTTTTTTTAGCACAAAAGCTTTACAGTTTCATGCAATCATTGTTAACTATCTTGTGATTGTCTCTGTCTCTTATTTGGTTAAAAACTCCTCCTAAGCTTAACCATGGCTACAAAAGGTATTTGATCTCATTTTCATCTAATTTTTTAAAATGATGTGACCATTTACATTTAGATGACATCCATTTTGGGATAGCTAAGTTCTATAGTGGAAGGTATGAGTCTAAACCTAATTTCAGCCACTGGCTTTCCATTTTTCCCAGAAGTTCATGTCAATTCTCACCTGAGTAATTTTGATTCTCAGATCTAGTGAACACTTAGCTATATCTCATTCTTCAGTTCTTTGTCTTTAAAATTTTTTAACTCAGCTGTTTTTTAAGCTAGGTAGTAACAATAGATAAAATGTTGGCCTTGGAATCAGAAAAAGCAAATCCTGCCTCTGATATTGATTTGCTTTGTGACCCTGAGCAAGTCATTTAACCTCTCTCAGCCTTAGTCTTTTCATTTATAAAAAGGAGAATAAAAAATGTAAAACATTGTAAATTATTTTATATATGCTATTATTATTAATTTATACCAAATATGAATAATTATTGCTTCATAGTATAATTTCAGATCAGAAAATGCTATTCCTCCTTGAGATTATTATTATTTTTTTCATTATTTTCCTTGTGATTCTAGACCATATGTTTCTCTAAATGAAGTTTTTTGTTATAATTAGCTTCAAAGTATATCCTTGGTAGTTTGATTGGTATAGCATTTTTTGAAAATTTAGATATAATTTAATTTAGATAGCATTTTCTACATATATATGTATGTGTATGTATATATGTGTGTATGCATATGTGCATGTATATATATGTATATATGTATATACATATATATATATATATAAGAGAGAGAGAATGAATGGGTCACCCTTGAATGTACCTTGGTTGACTGAATCCCAGATATTTTAATGTATTTTGTAGTAATTTTTAATTTCCCTTTTTTATTATGTTCTTGTTGATTTATTTCCATCTTACTATTTTATTGAAACTATTATTTAAGTTAGTTTCTTTGATTGCTTGCTGAGGTTTCTAAGTAAATTCATCATGTTGTTAACTAATAGGAATAATTTTTTCTCAACTTTGTCAATATTTATGACTTCAATTTATTTCTTATTGCTATTAGCTTTTATAGGATGATGCTGAATAATAGCAGAGAGAGGGAACGTCCTTGGTTTATTCCTGTATTTGTTGGAAAAGTTCTTGGTGTTTCTCCATTACAAATAATGCTAGATTTTAGTTTTAGTTGTATACTTTTATCATGTTAAGAATGGCCCTTCAGCAGCTAGATGGTTTGTGATTCCCAAAGTGGGCGCTACCGCCTCCTGGTGAGTGCTGCAGCGATCCAGGAGAGCAGTGATGGCCACCCTTTTTTTTTGTATTACATTCTATTCTGAGTTCAATAAATAGTTTCATAATTTCCAGGGGGTGCTAAGTAATATTTTTTCTGGAAAGGGGGCGGTAGGCCAAAAAAGTTTGGGAACCACTGGTTTAGTGGATAGAGAGTCAGGCCTGGAGATGGGAGGTTATGGGTTCAAATGTGGCCTCAGATACTACCTACCTTTGTGACCCTGGGCAAGTCACTTAACCTCAGTTGCCTAGCCTTTACTACTGTTATGCTGTGAAACTGATAATTAATATTGATTCTAAGACAGAAGGCAAAAGTTAAAAAAAAAAAAAGATCCTTCAACATTCTATACTTTATAGTGAATGTTCCTGGGTTTTTTTCAGTACTTTTCCTGAACTTTTGATAAAATAAATGTGATTTTAGATAGTTAAAATAATGACTAATTATTCATTGTTTTCCTAATACTCAGTTATCTCTGGTATAAGTCCAATTTGGTTATATGGAATAATTTTTTGCCTTTATTACTGAGGTCTTGAGATTTTACTTAAACATTTTGCATCAGTATTTTAAAAAATAGTCTTAGAGTATTTTTTATTGATTGTTTTTCCCCATGTTAGGTATTAGAACTATATTTGTCCTATCAAAGGAGTTTGGTAGGGTGTTTACATTCTCAATTAAAAAATTATATATATATATAAAATAGGTAATACTCTTTAAACTTCTATTTGAATTCATCTGTAAATAATTTGGAAATGGATGTTTCTTCTTTTGGTAGTTTCATCATGATATTTTTCATATATTTTTCAAATATTATATATTTTAAATATCAGAATAATTTTTACATGAAATCTGCTTTAACTGCATCCTGAGTAGTGAAATTTTTTTTTTGCTAAGACTGGATTCTTAGAGATCTTCATTTTATGCTCTGTTAATTTAGGTATTTGAGAGATGGCATAGTATAGTGGATAGAGGACTGGACCTTGGAGTCAGGAAAACTTGAATTTAAATCCTGTCTTAGTCACTTAATATATGACCTTAGGTATATCATTTAGCATCATTCAGCTTCAGTTTCCTTATCATTTGTAAATTGTAATAATTGCACCTGTCTTGTAGGGTGATTGTGAGAATTAAATGGGATAAAGTATAAAATTTGCTATAAATGCAAGCTAGCTGTTGTCATTTTAGTTTGGTCTTTTAAATTTCTCATCTAATTACATTGGGTTTTCCTCCCTCTCTTTAGTCAGGTTAGTTAAAAAGTCTATCAATTTTGTTAGTCTTTTCAAAGAACCAGCTTGTTTGTTTAGATGACAAATTTGGAAGTCTTTCCCCCCCCACTTAACTATTTCTCTTAAATTTCAAGATTTCCTCAATTATGCTTATTTTTTGTTTGGCTACTTATATTCTAGTTTTTAAAATTTCATATTCAGTTCATTTATACTATAAGTAAAATGCAACAAAGGTAGACTGAGGCAAATTTCTCCCAGTTTATTTCTAACAGTTTTATTAGTAGGGCATAAGAATACCAATAGAATGGGTCTATGATTGCCTTGCTTTCTAAGCCAAAAACCTCTAACAGAAGGATAGTTCCCCTTTTATAAGTTTTGGAGAGTAGAGAATGAAGAACAGAAAAGAACAGGGTAGATGAGGAAATAATACATTTGGTTATAGGTTTAGTGATGTCATGGGATTGAAGACAACATGATTGGTTACATACTGAAGTTTGGGAACAATGTGTTTGATTGGAAATAGCTAGGGGCTAGCAACAACCTCTCTCCTCTTCTCTCCCAAGACTAAGAAATGTTCATTGTTTGATTCCACCTACAAAGTCAGAGATAATGGACCAGATATCCTTGATATCTTGGTGGTGAACAGATACTAGTCCAGACTCTATGGTGTCCACTTTTATTTTTCTTTGAGGCAAGAATAGAAAAAATGATTAGCCAGCAAACTAGATTTCTAAACTCAATGCATTACAGGCCAGCCAAATGTCTTTTTTTTAAAAGATATTTTATTTTACCAATTACATGTAATAACAATTTTCCACATAATTCCAGTTTTCTGAAGTTATAAGATACAAATTGTTTCCCTCCTTCCTTCCCATCTTCCTTCCCAGAGATAGTAAGCAATTTGTTTCTGAGTGTTATACATGTATTATCATGCAAAACCTATTTCCGTATTGTTCATTATAGTAAGAGAATATCCATATAAAATCAAAACTCAAAAAAAAAAAAACTAAAGTGAAAAATAGCATAGTTTTATCTGCATTTCAACTCCAGTAATTCTTCCCCTGGAGGTGGATAGTATTCTTTGTCATAAATTCTTCAGAATTGACCTGGATCTTTGTACTGCTGAGAGTAGCTAGGTCTTTCACAGTTAATCATCTCACGATATTGCTGTTACTGTGTAAAATGTTCTTCTGGTTCTTATTTCACTCTGAATCAGTTCATGTAGGTCTTTCCAGCTCTTTTTGAAATCATCCTGTTCATCATTTCTTATGGTATAATAGCATTCTATGACCATCATATATAATTTGTTCAGCCATTCCCCGATTGATAGACATCTCCTCAATTTTAAGTTCTTTGCCAAAACAAAAAGGGCTCCTATAAATAATTTTGTACAAATAAGTTCTTTACCCTTTTGCCAGCTGAATTTCTGCAGACAGAGAGCCATGACTTATGCAGTTACAGGATAAAATCAATTAACTGTATAAATAGGTCAATAAAAATGATATAGAATTAATTTAATATTTTCAATACTCCCTCTCCCTTTATTTATTTATTTATTTGTTTGTTTGTTTAAGCCCTTAACTTCTGTTTATTGGCTCCTAGGTGGAAGAGTGGTAAGGGTGGGCAATGGGGGTCAAGTGACTTGCCCAGGGTCACACAGCTGGGAAGTGTCTGAGCCCGGATTTGAACCTAGGACCTCCCATCTCTAGGCCTGACGCTCAATCCACTGAGCTACCCAGCTGCCCCCTCCCTTTATTTTTTTTAATGTACATTTTCAGAGATATTTTCCATCTGAGGTTCACTTTAACAGTATCCTAAAAATCTTAATACGTTTTCTTAAATTGTTACTCTCATATTAAATGTTTCAATGATTTACTTTTTTATTCATTGATTATTAAAGATGACATTAAGTTAACTTCCTTTTAGATGTATATATTTTACTTGTGTTACTTTAGGCTTGTAGCTTGAGTTCATGTTTTGCTCTATGTTTTATTTTTTTAAAAATATTTTTAATTATGGGGGACAATTCAAGCTATGTTATAACAATGGATTTTTTGTTAATACCTTTAAAGATCTATTCATATGTTCAGTGCTCTGTGTGTGTTTGTGTGCTTATGCATGCTGAGTTGAGGAGGCTCCTTGGTACCTACCAGTGTGCTCTGTATTGATTACTTGTTATTGTCTAAAACTAGTGTATTTAATATTTCTGCTTTTTTTTACATTTAGTTGTAATTTCTTTAAGACCTTGCACATGATCTACTTTTGAAAAGGTATCTTGTAGTACAGAGAATATGCAATAAGTCTTTCAACTCCAAATTCTCTAATAGTTTGTTCAGTTTTATATTTTGCTCTTCGATTATCTTCGTTAGATTTCTTAATCTCTGAGAGATGAACATTAAAATATTTTACAGTTATTGTTATGTTTTTTGTTGTATTTGAAGTCATCTCATTCCCCTTCTCTACTGAAAACAAATCAACAAAAAGTATGTATGTAAGGCTGGGTTCAAGTTTTGCTTTAAATTATATTTTATCTTCTTTCCCTTAATGTTTTTATTATAAAGGACTCTTTTAAGGATCTTGTAGCATAGTATATTTTTCCTGTCATTGCCATTAAACATCTATTAATATGTTCAATGCATTGTGTGTATGTTTATGTTTGTGTATGCAAAGTTGAGGAGATAGACTGGGTACCTGCCTTTTTTAAGGGACTTATGGCTCAGCAGAGGACCTAGGTTATATACATCAAAAAGATAAATGACAATGTAATAGGAATACTTGCTCTGATCACACTTCAGAGTTTGCTCAATACTTTTCAAATATGATTTTATTTTATCTTTTTTTTACCTCATAGTAAGTACCGGCGAACAATACAGATTTGAAATGTCACTGAAGTTTGGAGGAAGGAGCACTTTGGTTTGGAAAAATGGGAAAGGCTTTTGGGAAGAGTTTAACTGGGCCTTGAAGAATAGATAGGCTGTATGTATGGGTTGATTATTCCAAGCATAGGGAGAGAGGATGGATGGGAAAACAAAGATGACTAAAGAGAACATTTTAATGTAGTGAAGTTAATGGAAATTAGAGTGGAATCAGATTGTAAAATGCCTTGAATACAAGACCAAAAAGTTTGGATTTTATAGGTAATGGCAAGACATGGAAAGTTTATTTTGCAAATAGGAGGTATTGTGTGATCTTATATTGTATACAAATTATTTCCAAATATGTATTTTTAGACTTCTTCTCTAGATCTTTTCCCAATTCTCTGCTTTAATGAAACATGTCTGATACTTAGGAAATGCAAAGTGAATCCTCCTTTTCTATCGTAGAGTCAAGAGACTTGGTTCTCAGCTCAGCTCTGGCTCCTTGGTGAGCAAATTACCCAGAAGACTGGGCTGTAGAAGGGGATTGTACAAGATGATCACTTCTAGCACTGACATTCTCTAAATCAAATATCACTTTGCACATCATCTCAGTTCTCAAGACTTATAACCTTAGAGTCAGATTTAATTCCTTGCTCTTTTGTCCTTACTATAACCTGTTGATTACAGCATTGTGGGAGAAAGACCACTTTTTGCAGTCACGGATCATGAATTCCTGCCCTGCTACATACTAATTTTGATCTTGAACAAGTTCTTTTATCTTTCTGTGCCTTGATTTTTCTCAACTATAAAGTTATTCTGTGAGATAAAATGAGATTGTATATGTTAAATACTTTGTAAACATGAGAGCAAGGCATAAATGTGAATTTCCATTCTGGGATCATTGCTTTCTCTCTTTTAAAGAAAATTTGTTTATTTTATTCCAGTAATAAATTTACATATAAGTTTTCCAAGGTTACATGATTCGTATTGTCTCCCTTCCCTTTTCTCTCCCTCCTCCCAGAGTTGACAAGCAATTCCACTGGGTTGCTTGTATATATGTATTATCACTCAAAATCCATTTCCATATTATTCATTTTTTAAAGAGAGTAATCTTATAAAACCAAAACCTGAATCATATACCCATATAAACAAATGATAAATTATATGTTTTCTTCTGCATTTCTACTCCAACAGTTCTTCCTCTGGATGTGGATAGCATTCTTTTTCATAAGTCCTTCAAAATTGTCCTAGATCATTGTATTGCTGTTAGTATTGCTTTCTCTTTTAAAATATTTATTAGGAGCCTGTTATGAATAGAGCACTTGCGTTAGGGGATAAAGGGGCAAAGATAGGAAAGAGTCCTTTTAAGAAGCTTATATTCTACTTGGGAGATATGAGAGATAATATAAGGTAACATAAAGAGAGAGAAAAGCATTTCTTAGGAGGGAGGACATAATCCTTGAAGGAGGTTAAAGATCCCAAGAGACTGAAGTGTGAAGAGAGTGCATTCCAGGCATGGGGGGAGGACAGGCTGTTCTAAGGAACAGAGATGAGATGGAATGCTAAGTTTTTGGGAACAACTAGTCAGCCAGTTTGGCTGGAACATAGAGTACTTAAAGCGGTAATGTGAGGTAGGAAAGGTAGGTTAGAGCCCAGATTGTGGTGAGTCTTAAATGCTAGGCTGAGCTTCTATTTTATCTTAGAGATCTTTATGAAGTCCCTGAAGTTTTTTTGAGCAGGGAAGTGAGGTGGTTTGATCTATATTTTAAGAATATAATTTTGTCAGCAGTGTGGAGAGTAGATTGGAGAGAAGGAAGAAACAAGAAAAGTAATTAAAAGACTATTATAACAGTCTGTAGTTAAAAAGGTTCGTGGGTCCTGAGCTAATACTGATTATAGAGAGGAGATGGATAGGAGAGATGGAAGTATGAGTGACAAGACATGACCACTAATTAATACGGGTAGAGGGAAGAATCAGTGATGACTATGGGTATGACTCAAAGGATGTTAATACCTTCAGTAGAAACTGGGAAGATTGGAGGAGGGACAGTTTTAAGGGAGAAGATGAATTCTCTTTTGGACATGTTGAGTTTTGAGATGTTATGGAAATCTAAAACTGGAGATTAGGGCTGAGAGAAATGATAACTGAGCCTATGAGAAAAATCTCATATCATCTAGGGAGAGAGATGATAGATAGAGTAGAGGGCTCAGGAGAGAGCATTGAAGCTTATATATTAGGAAGCAGATGAATTGAAGGATGATCAAGAAGAGATTGAGAAGGAGAAACGGGAAAGAACAGTAAGAGGGAAGCTTGGGGAAGAGATTATTGAGGAGGAGGGGCTGGTCAGAATGGTCAAAGGAAGTCTAGATTGGATTTAGCCATTAAGAGATGATTAGAGATTACTATGGAGGTTAATCTTTTTTCCTATAATGTCTCATATTTTTGATTTATCAACTATTCATGATAATTTTATATCTTTTTACTGTCTACATTTTACTTTTATCCCCTCTTCTAATTTAAAAAATTTTAAAGGTGATAACATCAAAGATAGTTAAATGAACTTGTATCATAAGGAATAAAATTATCTATGAAACTTTTAACACTTTATTATTTTATCTGTACCCCTTTTCCTAATCATTTTTTAATCATTTATTAATATTCATTTTTAACATGGTTACATGATTCAAGCTCCTACTTTCCCCTTCACCCCTCACTGTCCCCCCACCCATAGCTGACGCACATTTCCACTGGTTTTAACATGTGTCCTTGTTCAAGAACTATTTCCAAATTGTTGATATTTGCATTAGTGTGGTAGTTTTGAGTCCACATCCCCAATCGTGTCCTCCTCAGCCCATGCGTTCAAGCACTTGTTTTTCTTATATGTTTCCTCTCCTGTAGTTCTTCCTCTGAATGTGGGTAGCGTTCTTTACCATAAATCCCTCAGAGCTGTCCTGTGTCATTGCTTTCTGCTGGTACAGAAGTCCATTGTATTCGAATTTTACCATAGTATATCTGTCTCTGTGTACAATGTTCTTCTGGCTCTGCTCCTATCGCTCTGCATCAGTTCCTGGAGGTCTTTCCAGTTCACAAGGAATTCCTCCAGTTTATTATTCCTTTGAGCGCAATAGTATTCCATCACCAGCATATACCACAATTTGTTCAACCATTCCCCAGTTGAAGGACATACCCTCCTTTTCCAGTTCTTTGCCACCACAAAAAGTGCAGCTATAAATATTTTCGTACAAGTCTGTTTATCTATGATCTCTTTGGGGTACAAACCCAACAATGGTATGGCTGGATCAAAGGGCAGGCATTCTTTTATAGCCCTTTGAGCATAGTTCCAAATTGCCAGCCAGAATGGTTGGATCAGTTCACAAATCCACCAGCAATGCATTAATGTCCCAATTTTGCCACATCCCCTCCAGCATTCATTACTCTCCCCTTCTTTCATTTTAGCCAATCTGCTAGGTGTGAGATGATACCTCAGAGTTGTTTTGATTTGCATTTCTCTAATTATTAGAGATTTAGAACACTTTCTCATGTGCTTATTGATACTTTTGATTTCTTTACCTGAAAATTGCCTATTCATGTCTCTTGCCCATTTATCAATTGGGGAATGGCTTGATGTTTTATACAATTGCTTTAACTCCTTGTATATTTGAGTGATTAGACCCCTGTCAGAGTTTTTCGTTATAAAGATTTTTTCCCAATTTGTTGTTTCCCTTCTGATTTTGACTACATTGTTTTTGTTTGTACAAAAGCTTCTTAGCTTAATATAATCAAAACCATCTAATTTACATTTTGTAATTTTCTCTAACTCTTGCTTGGTTTTAAAATCTTTCCTTTCCCAGAGATCTGACAGGTTCACTTTTTTGTGTTCACTTAACTTATTTATAGTTTCCCTCTTTATAGTCAAGTCCTTCACCCATTCTGAATTTATCTTGGTGTAGGGTGTGAGATGTTGATCTAAACCTAATCTCTCCCATATTGTTTTCCAAATTTCCCAGCAGTTTTTGTCAAATAGTGGATTCATGTCCCAAAAGTTGGGCTCTTTGGGTTTATCATATACTGTCTTGCTGATGTCATTAACCCCAAGTCTATTCCACTGATCCTCCCTTCTGTCTCTTAGCCAGTACCATATTGTTTTAATGACTGCTGCTTTATAGTATAGTTTAATATCTGTTACTGCTAGGCCCCCTTCCTTTGCATTTTTTCCCATTATTTCCCTTGATATTCTTGATCTTTTGTAATTCCATATGAAGTTTGTTATAGTTTTTCCTAATTCAGTAAAGAAGTTTTTTGGTAGTTTGATAGGTATGATGCTAAATAGATAAATTAATTTGGGTAGAATGGTCATTTTTATTATGTTAGCTCGTCCTACCCATGAACAATTAATGGCTTTCCAATTGTTGAGATCCAGTTTTATTTGTTTGGAAAGTGTTTTGTAGTTGTTTTCATATAATTGCTGTGTTTGTTTTGGTAGATAGATTCCTAAGTATTTTATATTGTCTAGGGTGATTTTAAATGGTGTTTCTCTTTCTACCTCTTGCTGCTGTGATGTGTTGGAGATATATAGAAATGCTGATTATTTATGTGCATTTATTTTGTATCCTGCAACTTTACTAAAGTTGTTGATTATTTCTACAAGCTTCTTAGTTGATTCTCTAGGATTTTTAAAGTAGACCATCGTATCATCTGCAAAGAGTGATAGTTTAGTC
>NC_058133.1:263146074-263227452 GCF_016433145.1 Gracilinanus agilis | reverse complement strand
GATTTTATTAATTTCTCCCTTAATTTTTAGTATTTCTAATTTAGTTTTCATCTGGGGGGTTTTAATTTGCTCGCTTTCTAATTTTTTGAGTTGCATACCCAATTCATTAATCTCTGCCCTCCTTAATTTGTTACTATATGCACTCAAGGATATAAATTTCCCCCTGAGAACTGCCTTGACCGTATCCCACAGAGTTTGGTAGGATGTCTCATCATTGTCATTCTCTTCAATGAAATTATTGATTGTTTCTATGATTTCTTCTTTGACAAATTGGTTTTGGAGAATCATATTGTTTAATTTCCAATTGGTTTTTGATTTTCCTGTCCAGGTGCCCTTACTAATTATTATTTTTATTGCATTATGACCTGAGAAGGTTACATTTATTATATCTGCTCTTTTGCATTTGTTTGCAATGATTCTATGCCCTATTACATGGACAATCTTTGTGAATGTACCATGTGCAGCTGAAAAGAAGGTGTATTCCTTTTTGTCCCTATTTATTTTTCTCCACATATCAATTAAATCTAATTTTTCTAGGACTTCATTCACCTCTCTTACCTCTTATTTATTTTTTGGTTTGATTTATCTAGATCTAAAAGAGGAATATTTAGATCTCCCACTATTATGGTTTTACTATCTATTTCCTTCTTGAGCTCTGCCAGTTTCTCATTTATGAATTTGGATGCTATGCATGCCACTTGGTGTGTACATATTGAGCAGTGTTATTTCCTCATTGTTTATACTGCCTTTAATCAGGATGTAATGTCCTTCCCTGTCTTTTTTTTATTAGACATTTATTAATCCCTGTCTTTTTTAATCATATCTATTTTTACTTTGGCTTTGTCAGAAATCATAATAGCCACTCCTGCCTTCTTTTTCTCATTTGATGCCCCAAAGATTTTGCTCAAGCCCTTAACCTTAAACTTGTGTATGTCCACCCGCCTCATATGTGTTTCTTGTAGACAACATATGGTAGGATTTTGGTTTCTGATCCACCCTGCTATTTGCTTCCGTTTTATGAGCGAGTTCATCCCATTCACATTCAGAGTTATAATTATCAGTTGTGCATTCACTGACATTTTTGTATCCTCCCCTAGACCCACCCCTTCTTCTTACACTATTTTCTTTTCAACCAGTGGTTTGCTTTGAGCTGGTATCCCTTATCCCCTCCCTTGATTGACTTCCCTTTCTGCCCCCTCCCTTGTTATTCCCCTCTGTTTGTTTTTAAAGGCCTATTGAATTCGCTCCCCCTTCTTCTCCCCTTCCTTTTTTGACCTCCCCACTCCTCTGCTCCCTTTGGTTTATCCCTTCTGACTTTCTCAGTAGGGTTAGATAGAGTTTTTTATCCCAATGGATAATAAAGCTACTCTTCCCTCTCTGGGTTAATTACACTGAGAGTAAGGTTTGATTATTACCTCTTAATGCTCTCTTCCTCTCCTTCTTATAATAGTATATATCCCCTCCCCTTCCCATGCCCTCTTTGTGTGTAATAGAATATCCTATTTTTCTTATTTACTCAGATTTCTCTTGGTGTCCCCTACTATTCCCCCCCCCCCTTTTTCCCACCCCCATGTCATCTTAGACCATTTAGTATCCTGTCCTCTCCCTATGAATTATTCTTCTGGTTTCTATAATAGTGAATAGAGTTCACTACAGAGAATTATACATAGCATTTCTCCACATAGTAATACAGATAATTAGATCTTATTTAAGCCCTTAAAGAGTCAAATATAAAAAATTATAAGTTTTCTTTCTTTTCCCTCTGTTTCTTATTTACCTTTTCATGTTTCTCTTGATTTTTGTGGTTGTATATCAAACTTTCCATTTAGTCCTGGTCTCTTTTGTGCAAAAACTTGGAAATCTTCAATTTTGTTGAATGCCCATACTTTCCCCTGGAAGTATATAGTCAGTTTTGATGGGTAGTTGATCCATGGCTGAAGGCCCAGCTCTCTTGCCTTTCTGAATATCGTATTCTAAGCCTTGCAGTCTTTTAGTGTGGAGGCTGCCAGATCCTGTGGGATCCTGATTGGTGCTCCTTGATATTTGAATTGTCTCTTTCTGGTTTCTTGTAAGATTTTTTTCTTTTACTTGAAAGCTCTTGAATTTGGCTATTATATTCCTGGGTGTTGACTTTTCTGGGTCCAGTGTAGAGGGTGATCTATGGATCTTTTCAATGTCTATATTGCCCTCTTGTTGTAGGACTTCAGGGTAATTTTGCTGAATAATTTCTTTAAGTATGGAGTCCAAGTTTGTATTAATTTCTGCTTTTTCAGGAAGACCAATGATTCTCAAATTGTCTCTCCTAGACTGGTTTTCTTGGTCTCTCACTTTCTCATTGAGATATTTCATGTTTCCTTCTATTTTATCAGTCTTTTGACTTTGTTTTATTTGTTCTTGTTGTCTTGAGAGATCATTGGCTTCTATTTGCTCAATTCTAGCCTTTAGGGACTGGTTTTCCTTTTCAGTCTGGTCATTTCTGATCTTCAGTTGGCTTGCCTCACTTTCCAATTGTGAAATTCTGCCTTTAAAACTTTATTTTCTTGCCAGATCTCTTCCATCTTCCTCAACATCTCATTTTTGAACTCTTCAATGGCTTGTGACCAGTTTTCATTGTTTTGGGAAGGTTTGGATACTTGTTTGTCCTCCTCTGTTGTCTGGATTTTCTCTGTGTAAAAGTTGTTGAGTGTTCCAGAGTTTTTCTTGATAATGTTTTTCTTCTGGGGTTCTCTGCTTGCCATTGTTAGCCCCGCCCCTTTCCAGCTTTGTCTTCACACTCATGGTCTGCCTGCACTTTCTAAGTTCCTAAGGGCTCCGGTCTCCTTGTCCTTGGGGTCAAGCCTCCTGGTCGTCCCCGGTCTGCCCCTCTGCCCGAGGCTCCTTCAGCAGTCTCAGGGGCTGCTTCCACAGCCTCGCTCCTGTCTGCACTGGGTCCCCACTCGAGGTCCAAGCCTGTGCTTGAGATCTTTGTCCACGACTAGGGCACTGCCTTCACCCATGCAGACGCTAGGGAAAGTCTGTGTGCTCAAGATCTTTGTCCGCGTCTAGGGCAATGTCTTCAGAAAGTCCGTGGGTTTGAGATCTTTTTCCGCACCTAGGGCAATGTCTTCACCCGCGCAGATGCTCGGGAAAGTCCGTGCGTGTTCTTTAGCCACTTGGGGTCCTACGTCCTGCAGCTCTCAGGTACAAGCCCTAGAGCTGCCAGTGCCTCACTGGTTGCCCCAATCTCGCTTTCACTCTTGTGCTTTGGCCTTGGCACTGTGTGTGGTGTGGGGGGTGGTGGAGGGGCTTCTTCCTCTCGCGTTTTAGTGAGAGCTGTTTCACCCCTTCACAGCATGGAAATGCCCGATTCCGCATACCTTCAATCCTGTGCCCTGTTGTGGGGTTCCTTCGTTCGTCTGGATTCGTTTTTATGCCCCCTTGAGGAGTCCTGTATGCTTCGGTTAGGAGAGATCGAGCAGCTGCTCCTTACTCTGCCGCCATCTTAACCGGAAGTCTCTTCCTAATCATTTTAAAGTTCTACCTTTGGCTTTATTGTTTCTTCAAAAACATAATTATAGGGGGTAGCTGGGTGGCTCAGTGGATTGAGAGCCAGGCCTAGAGATGGGAGGTCCTGGGTTCAAATTTGACCTCAGACACTTCCTAGCTGTGTGACCCTGGGCAAGTCAAATAAGCCCCCCTTGCCTAGCCCTTACCATTCTTCTGCCTTGGAACCAGTACACAGTATTGATTCTAAGACAGAAGCTAAGGGTTTAAAAAAATTTTTTTTTAAAGAATAGAAAAATAGAGTCTTTGTATATACACTTCTAGTTGTCTTAATCTTGCTTTGTGTTTCTTTTTATGGGTTTGTTCGTATTCCTTTCATGTTTACTTTTCTTTTTTCCACAGTGCCATACATATAATATAGCTGAATACTCAAAGAATCTGTAATTTTTCAGGACTAACTGTAGGAACTCCTTTTACTCAGTCATATTGCAGTGGTTTATGATTTAGTGTAAAACATTTAGTCATTCAACTAGCATTTATTTTTTTCCCAAATGGCTTATTTTTATTTTTTAAATTCAATGTTATTTTATTTTCGGTTACAAATCAACTAGAATTTGTTAAATACCTACCATGTGCCAGGTACAGAACTGTTGGAGTTATATAGAAAGACAAAGGACAGCCCTTGACCTCAAGGAATTGAATTGAAAGATGTAAACAACTATGTACAAACAAGATATAGGCAGGATAAAATAGAGATAATTAACAAAGGGAAGGCAGTAAGGTAGCCTCATACCTAAGTTCCTGAGGGTTACTATAAGATTAAGTGACTTGTTCTGTGTCACACAACTAGTTTGTTTCTAAAAGAACTTAAAAGCAATATTCACCCACTATGCCATGTTGGCTCCAAAATAATAATAATAAGTATTATTATAATAATAAGAGTAATACTTAAGGTTTAAAGTACTTTTAAAATTTCCATGTGACTTATATACATTATCCAAATGTGAGATTCAGTTCAAGAAACATAAGTGCCTACTATGTGCCAGCCATGTTGCTAGGGAAACGAAATAATTCTTGCTCTCTAGGATGCTTACATTCACCTAGTATTTATATAGAATTTATATAGCTAATGAAACACAAAGGTATATACAAATAGAGTGAGATCACTACTAACCAAGGGATTGGGAGACAGAGAGGGTAGGAAATGGATCTGGGAAATCTTGCTGTATAAAATGGTACTTGATCTGTGCTTTGAAGAGCCTTGAAATTCTCAGAGGTGGAAGTGAGGAGAAAGTACATTTTGGTTATGGAAGCCTGCCTGTCCATGGAAGACTTCCAGAGTGGAAGGCAGAATGTTATCTATGTTTGGGATGAGGGGCCTGGAGACAGGGACAATCAGTGGGGTCAACTTTACTAGAATGGAGAATGTGAGGAGGGGAATAATGGGAAATGACTGGTCCAGTGGGCGAGAACCAATTTGTGGAGCACTTTAAACGTTAAATTGAAGATTTAGTGTTTTATCTTAGATGCAATCAGGATCAATCGAAGATTTTCGAGTAGAGGAGTAGTAACAGGGTTGGATCAATATTTTAGGAATATCAATTTGGCATCTCCGTGAAGGATGGATTACACAGGGAAAGAGAATAGAAACAGGGAGATGTGTGTAAAATGACAAAAAAAGGTTTCATACATCAATATACTACGATATATTTAGCCATCCTCTCAATTGTTGGATGTATAGGTTGTTCCCACCTCTTTTTCCTATTACAAGTAAGGCAGCGAATTTATTTTTAGAAAGAATAGTCACTTTTTACAATGTTTGTCTCCAGGTCTCTCTCTTTTTTTTTTTTAAAACCTTAACTTCTGTGTATTGGCTCCGACGTGAAAGAGTGGTAAGGTGGGCAATGGGGGGGTCAAGTGACTTGTCCAGGGTCACACAGCTGGGAAGTGTCTGAGGCCGGATTTGACCCTAGGACCTCCCATCTCTAGGCCTGACTCTCAATCCACTGAGCTATCCAGCTGCCCCTCCAGGTCTCTTTCACAATATTTAAAGGTGAAAGAGACCTGAGAGGCCATCTAGTCTAACGTTCTCATTTTACAAATGAGGAAACTGAGTCCTGAAGAGGTTAAAGTGACATTACCTATGTACTGCCAATATTTCACTTCTAAAACTAATGCTCTTTTTCACTGTACCAGGCTTGTTAGGAAAAAAGATTTTTTCAGAGGCACATAAAATAAATATACACACACATTATTAAATATACATATGCATGTTGTATACATACCAACATGTGTGTATATATACGTGCCTTTGAGAAATCATTCATATTTGTTTAAACTTTAATTTTTATGATCTTACATATAGAATTCCATATTTCTACAGGGATTTAATATATTACGTATTTTAATTGGTTTGCAATTTCTTATACTTTGGATTAAAAAACACAATTAAACTGTTAATTCAAGGATGGCATTGTCCCTTAATCTTTCATGTACTATAACTAGTAATTTTGTTACTAACATCATCATTAAAGTTAGCCATTTTAATTTTCTTTAATTTTTTTAAAGTATAGTTCCAATAAAAGTTACTCCTGAAAAAAAAGGTTGTGAACTCTATTCCATTGCATATGTCATTTTCCAGAATATCCCAATTTTTTTTGCTTACCTACTAATTTTGAAACAGTTTCTATTTATTGCCTTGTTACTAGTGTTTATTTTTTCATTATTATTATAAGTTTCTAAGTGATAATTCAGTGATGCTATTTTCATCTGTTCATAGAGAAATTGCATACTAGATATAGTTTTACATATCTATTATAAAATTGGGTGTGGGTACATTTCTTTTCCTCATTTTTAATTGTATACATATATAAAAATGCACATAATGCTTAATCTATGACATATTTTCGCTACTTTATTTTCCCTCAGAATTCTTTTTCATATTGTTCTATTTGCTCTTGTGTATCGCCTAAAAACTGATATTTAGTTGGTAACATTTCTTACATACTGTTATGTTAAAATGATGTACAAAATCTAATTTTTCCAAATATGCTTCTTTCTTGGCTTATATTTGGACATTTCCTGTCCATTCTGATTCTATGGAATTTAAATTCCTTGTGTTATGTGGGTTATGGTTTGTTTTTTCTTTTGAAGATCTGTTTTCCCAATTCTATCAAATCAGTTAACTATAACATTTATTTTTTTTATAATCTTTAAGTCATTCGTTACAAAAAAAGTCAATCCTTTTATTTCCAATTTTTCTAATTTAGGGTTTTCAGTTTTATTCTTTATTGGTTATTTTTTGTTGCAATTGACTTTTAAAGTAAGTTTGTTGATTAAGGAACATATAGATTTTTTATAAAGGAGGGAAATAAGACTTTAGAGCTTAGGTAACTACTTATGGTCAAATAAATTGGATTAATAGATTACTTAATGGGTATGTGGATAAGACTGCTTAAATTACTGGTGATTGTTGTTATATATTTCCTTTTTTTGTACATAGACCTCATCTACTGTCATCCCAGGTTTTTATGTACATCATAGTTATATTACTGTAGTATTTATAAACTACATTATAAGTATATATGTATATATATATATAAATTTATAAACTATATTGATAAGCAATAATAATATAAATAGTATGGTTTATTAATCACAGAAGTATAGCCATATTTGACAGTATAGAATTCACATTGATTATTGTCAAAAGTAAAAATACCATGAAGTGTATGTTTATACATTACCACTGACGAACGGGAAACTGAAAGCTAAAAGTTCAGGAAATGTATTGTATTTCAACTGTGTGGTAGCTTATGTACATCTTTCTCTCTCTATGTATATATCTATGAGTGTGTGTGTGTGTGTGTGTGTGTGTATGTACACACACACACATATGCATATATACACATATACACTTTATATGATAGTAAATGCTGTAATGTATGAACATTGAAGCCTGCAAATTTCATATAGTTGGGAAATTAAAAGGTTAAGGATATTCTTATAGTTACATTTATTTTTCAGATGCTTAAATATGATACCTTAATAGATTCAGTATGTGTAATGTAGGCCAGGAAAATTGAGCAACAGCTTTAAAAAATGCTGCACATTATTGTATGTGCTCAGATATGCCTTGCTTTCAAGAAATAAAACAGCTGTCATTTAAGTTAAATTACCCAAAGATTTTATCTTATTTTCATAGAATCATTAAATTGAAGAGATTATATAGGCTAACCTCCAACCCAGTGTAAGAATTCCTTTGATAACATCTATGACTTTTCTTCAACATTTACAGTGATGGTGAGCTCACTACTTTATGAAGCAGCCCATCCAGTTCTTCCTTATATGGAGCTAAGAATCTGCTTCTCTACAACTTCTCCTCTTTGATTTTAAGAATTCTTAATAGTTGAGATTGGAGAGGGGTTGTAGAGCAAAAAAATTTCCCTTGTTTTCTCAAGAAGCCAGTGCCATTTTAGATTAGTTTCTTATAAAACTGTGAGCATAAGTATTAATTTTTCTAGTTTTTAATTTTTTTTATTTTAGGAATTGTGATCTATGTAGAACTACATGGTTTATGGATTATGGATTCAAATTCTTTTTATATTTAGTTTTTTAAAACAAGTATAAGTAAAATTTTTATTTAAACTTTTTGTAAATATGTTTATATCAAATGAGATACTGTATAAAGATCTTTGCAAACCTTAAATCATTCTATAAATGCTAGCTATATACTATGTATATATAAGATTTGAAATTTAGTACATCACAGGATTCTTGAACATAAGGCTTTGTGAACCTTCAGAGGCTATGGCTAGCAACTAGACTTGTAATTTCATTTATATAAGCAGTTCTTGGGGAAAAACCTCCCTTTACCAAGATAGATCAGCAACTTCTAAGAAACTTTGTCTTATAATACACCTATAGCAGAGGTGTAATATTACTGCATGCAAGCCAGCAAAACTTGAGTGCTCTTGGAATCAAATTTAAATGAAATCATGAAATATTTAATAAAATAAATAAAAATACAACAAAATAGAATGTTAGTTTGTCATTTTCTAAGTCAAAATGCAGCCTACTGAGATCCATTTCTATTTAAATTGAAACTATTGGCCTATAGCATTGAGAGGTAAACCTTAAAGTGTTATATAAATCCATTCTTTTCCATGGGAAAATAACTAAGAATTAGTCTGCTTTCCTTATTGGCAGCCAGATACAATTAACTACCCTCAGCAGAGCTGTCCAACTATCCTTTGGATTTGATAATAATGATGAGGACCCAGACTTGGGTTTGCAGGGTAGGAGAATGGAAGTCAAGCAAAGGTTTTGAACTATCAGTTTCACAGCTATACATGCCCTTTGAAAATGTCTAAACTATTAATCCCTGATGAATAAGTACATTCAATATAGGGAATTTTCAATGTGGAAATTCCCTCCCTAGATGCTCCCTCAACTCCTGTGTAGTCTTAGAGAGAATTACCCAAAGTCACAAAGTGACTTGCACATGGTCACACAGCTAGTATGTGTGTGTCAGAGGCAGAACTTGAACTCAGATCTTCCTTACTCCAAAGCTGATCCTCTTTCTGTTCTACTAGAGGATAACAGCATATGTTTACTTATGTGTGAATAGTTGAAAATATTCAGTAGTTTCCAAGCCGTCTGAGATAGTAGAATGCTGGACTTAGAATCTCAAAGATTTAGGTTCAAATCTTACCAGAGACACCAGCTATTTGATCTTAGCCAAATCATTTAATAGTATATAACACTAGGATTTTTGAGATCTGCCCAAGTGAAATGAATTTCTATACTGGGAGTTCCCTGTACAATAGAAATCATAGATCTTACATGGACAGATTTGCTGTTTGCTCAACCTACTTTTCTCTTACAATATTCCCCACCCCCACATATTCCTTCACTTTGCAGAAGTATTCACAATTTGACATTAATATGCCTTATGACAACTTAAAAGGACTTCAAAAGATATTAGATGGAGGAACTTGTTCTTCTTTGTTTGAAGTAAATTACCTGAAATGAAATTGGGGAGGATATTGTAGGATATATTATAACATCTCCCTCCTTTGTGTTACTTCTTATTTTTTAAATGTTTTTCCATGTTTACATGTTTTATTTTCTTTCCCTCCCCTTTTCCCTTTCCCCTCCTAGAGCCTATAAGCAATTCCCACTGGGGTGTACAAATGTTATCACTTGATACCTATTTCCATATTATTCCTTTGTGTTACTTCTTGCCTTTTCTTCCTATACTGTCCTATTTTCCAAGGCACATTGTACAGATAGATAGGTAGATAGATAGAAGACAAGATTTTTTTTCCAACCTTACATTCAAAATTTTACATTCAGTGCTTAGTACAAGTGCCTGGCACATAGTAGACTCTTAAATATTTTTTGTTTTTTAATAACCCTTACCTTCTGTCTTAGAATCAATATCAAAGTTTGGTTCCAAGGCTAAAGAGTGGTAAGGGTTGGGAGCAGCTAGATGGGTAAATGAATTGAGAGCCAGGCCTAGAGGCAAGAGGTTCTAGGTTCAAATCTGGCCTGAGACACTTTCTAGCTGTATGACCGTGGATATGTCACTTAACCTCATTGCCTAGCCCTTACTACTCTTCTTCTTCTTTTTTTAACCTTTTCCTTCCATCTTAGAATCTATACTGTGTACTGGTTCTAAGGCAGAAGAGCTTTAAGGACAAGTGTAAGTGTTAAATTTAATAGTTTGGCTAAATATATGAACATTATGAATCTTTTATTTATAAAAAGGTAGAAAGAGTGAAAGTACAAAAGGATAGAAAAGACATTAGCCTATCTAACTAAATATTGTTCTAGTGCTTGGCTCAGCCAGGACTTGTTAACCTTCAATCAGAATTAAACTATCTTCAGAAGACAGGAAGGGAAAAGCTATCCACTCAACCAAGACAATGGCTGGAGCTGAAGGTGACTTCTGAGGTCTACTGTCTTCTTTGAGCTGACCTTCTTCTTGAAGCCAACTTCCTTCTTAGAGTCTCTTTTCTTGGAGTTCACTCTTTACTAGCCTCCTTCATCAGACACCTTCACCAACCTCCTCCTCAGGGATTTTCATGGCTTTTATGGTGGTTTCCTGTCCCTGCCCCTTTTCATGGGGACTAATCATAGTTTCCAAATTGTCTGAGTTCTCACCTTTGGAACCACACCTTTCTGAGTGTGTGAACTCTTAAGTTTCTGGCTTGTTCTCAACCTAGCATCTAGTGAGGTGTGAACTCACAGAGAACCAAGAATTCCCTTTCACACTAGGCAATGGAGATTAAGTGATTTTGCCTAGGATCACACAGCTAGGAAGTGTCTGAAGCCAGATTTGAACACAGGCCCTCCCATCTCTAGACCTGGCTCTCTATCCACTGAGCCACCTAACTGCCCTAACATAATAAATGTTGATTGATTGATTGACTAAAAAGACTAAGGCATTACACCAGTGACAATAATGCGTGGTTTGGCTTAAATATGAGTTTAAGGAGGTTGGATTTGTTTTTGTAGGGAGCCATCAGAAGTACTATGGGCCTTAAGAGCATGTGATGGATATAGTAATTCAAGAACATTGTTCTGGGGGGTGTAGCTAGGTGGCTCAGTGGATAGAGAGCCATGCCTAGAGATGGGAAGTTCTGGATTCAAATCTAGCCTCAGACACCTCCCACTTATGTGATCCTGGGCAAGTCACTTGACCCCTACTGCTTAATCCTTACTGCTCTTCTGCCTTGGAACCAGTGTTTAGCTTGTTTCCAGTTCTTTTCTATTAATTGATCAATATTTATTAAGCTCCTACTATGTGACAAACACTGTTCTAGGCACTAGAGATATAAAGACAAAAATGAAATTATTTCTAGGAGCTTATGTTCTATTGAATATGCATACATAAATGAAATTATTAGTGGATGAGCCATAGTAGTGAGCTCATTTGTAGTTAGAAGAGTGTAGGGAAGTATATAGGAGAAGGAAGAGGGACCAGATACAGAGAAAGATCTGTCATAGAAGTAAAAAGAAAAGCAGAAAAGATAAACTTTAGAAAGTAACTATAGGCTAGCATATAGAAACACAGAAATAGGAAGTAGAATGCCATGTAACACAAAGAAGGCTTCTCTTCCTCTCCACCTTCAATTGCCCGTCTTATTTGTTACCCATTTTCCTATGGAGTATTGCTTATTCCTTTTTCTTTCTTGCTTTTACCTGATTATTTAATTCTTCCCCTCTTTTTCCCCTCTCTGTTAATCAAGTAGATTCTCCCTTCTCCTCTTCAGCTATTCAATAGTTTGTTTTTTTTTAATTTTAATTTCTGTACCTCTTTCCAGAGAGAATTTCTCTCATGATCTTCACTATTCATACTCTTCCTCTCTACTTTACACTCTCATTCTTTGGTTCATGGCACCCATAATTATCTAGCCCCTTTTTATTAGTTTTTATTTCTTATGAAATCAAAACACTGAGGTGTACATACTAGGCCCTTTCCTCTAGTCAGTTTCTGCCGCTACCTTGTAGAGCTTATCCCATGGAATTCCCTTTTTCATTATATCACACCTTTTCAATAATACCGATTCCCACATATGAAGGAGAGAATATTGCTCCTTGGTAGGGACACCCCCACCCACCTCACTTCTCTGATTAAGTAACTTACTACCAATCTTTATTTTCCCTATAGTTACTGCCTTTTTCCATTTGCTTCAAAATCTTCTCTTTGGGTCCATGCTTTCCTAGACTCCCCAGATGCCAGTTGCTCCAAGGAATTCTAGCTCACCTCCTGACATAGATTGAGTGATCTTTTCAAGCACCAGCTCCTTTTAGACAAGACCCAGCACATCCATAGGACTATTGATCAGTGGAACCATCCCTTCTTTTCAGTCCTTCTCTCCTCCTTACCCATTCTCATGTAGACTTTTCTCTTACTAAGAAATTACTTCCCCTTATCATTAGCCCTTCATTTAACCAGGATATTTCACATACTACCCTTTACCTCCCTGCTCCCTTTCAAGTACCCTCCCTTTTTGGTAGTGTAGTCCCATAAAAAAGTTATCTATTTGTTGGTAGAATGCCCCTGACTTTTGCCTCCACACCTCGTCTTATGTGTACATTTAGAAAGAAGTCTCTTAGTTATCTCTGCTGTCACTCTTTTGCTATTTGGCTGCTGTATTCATTCATCCCTTCAGCATTTCTGTTGTCTTAAGAATCTGAGAAACAAGCAAGTTCACTTAAGTTCTGGTTTTCTGTCTAACAATGTTTAAAGTGCCTTTTTATTATTAAACATTCATCTTATTTCATTTATGGTTAAGTTCACATTTATAGGGTAGGTTACCCTGTTCTATAGCCTAAGCTCCATTGCTTTTCAGAACATGTTATTCAATATTTCTTAAATTTTCTGGTGGGTATAGAATAGATATGTATTATTTGAATGACTTTTCCTTTGTATTTAAAAGTCTTCTCCTTGACACTTAGAAAACTTTTTTCTTCATTGTTAAAGTGAATCTCCAAGTGTTTTGGAGTTTGCACTGCCACCCTTGGAATTTATGAATTCTTTCAATTAGTATTTAATTTTCTGTGATCAGATATTTCAGAAAGTTTTCTTGTATTTATTTCTTGATGATGTTTAGGTTCTTTGAGATTTTTATGATTTACTTGGATAGAGAACATATTTTCTTTTCACATTAATGTTTTTTATTTCTCTTTTGAATTGTCTTTCACTTTACTTCTATTTCCATTTCTAATCCATTGCTCTGCCTTATGTTTCTTTGGTGAAATGTGCCACTGTAGATTCCAGTTTTTCTATTCTGTTCATTATTTTTGCTTTAAGGCCATAAATTCTACTCCCATAATAATTCTCAGTTTCCATTTTGAACCACTCATGAATAATGTATTGTGTTTCCATGTTCTCATATTCCAGAGGATCTTCTATCTCACATAGTATTGCATCATTTTCCTCTATTTTACAGTATTTATTCATAGATGCCTGAAATCATTTACTAGCTTTGAATACCTTAGTGCTTTCTACCATTAATGTTTTCTTTGTTGTTTTATCTGCTTGTGTTCAAGGCCTTTGAGTTTTCTTCTTTCTGAGATCTCTGATAATTTTTGGCTTTTCACCCCTTTATTTCCTTCAATTGCTCACTTTCTGACTTCCTTCCCTGTGATGATGGTTTCTCTTGGACTGAATCTCAAAGTCTATTTTTTCCTTTTTGGGACACTTTTCCCTTATTGGACACTTCATGGTTAACCAACTTAGGTTAGGTCTCTGCCCCATGTGACTTTTGGGTAGCCCAATCTGATTCCATTTGGATGCAGAACTCTTGCTCTCAGGCTTAGTGGAATGCAACACAGCCCTTCACATGGTGTCCAGTCTCATTCCCTCTGTTCTTCATTTCTCTGGGTCAGAGGACCATCACATTTATGCCACTATAACCAGAGCTGATTCTATACTTTAGAGGTTGGATCCCTGAGGCTCAGAAATAGGATCCAAGCCCTATTTCAAGCCCAGACACATGTTCTACCCCATTCCTTTTGCCCCTTTGCTCTTCTGCAGAGATCTTTTTCAGCACAGAATGCTGCTAAGATGCTGACCACCAAAGCCCCAGCAATCTTCTTCAGCTTAGAGATAAGATCTTTATAATACTGAATAGAGGGAAGAAGAAGCCAGGTGTGGGGCTGAATTGTGTTGCAAACCCTTGGGTCAGCTACTGTAGCCTTCCACAAGGTGGGTGGTATAGTTGGCAGTGCTGAGTGAGTATGAGTTTGACATTAGTTCAAGGATTTTTTAAAACATTTTTTTTTAGTTTCTCTTATCTTAGACCAGTGATGGCAAACCTTTTAGAAACCACATACCACCTCACCCCTATCGTCTAGACTGCTACAGTCCCCTGCCCCCATGTTGTTGACTACCATAGGCAGCCCTCTTCAGAAAAATCCAGGTAGGATTGATTCTTGAGCCAGCAAATCCTGGCACCATTTGATTATGGGGAGGAGAGGCAGCTTAAACAGGGTTCTAGAAAAAGATGAGCTTCCCTTTTTTTTAAAACAAAATTGTTCTTTGGGGCAGGCAGCAAGTCTGGGCTTGATTGTTTTATCAATGATTCTGGTCTGGCTGCAGTCTACCTGACCTGAAGTCTTCTAGGTGAGGGTGGCTCTGCCAGGAGACTCATGCTCCCCCTAGGCTTGGAGTCTCCTTCCCTTCAGTGAGCCAGCATATGTGCACTTGCTAAAACTCTCTGATGGTGGTGGGAGTCTCTGCAGGCAGGTCTTGATGGCCCCTAGAAGGGGGGAGGGTCTTGGAGGAACATGGAGGCCCTCCCTGGGACTTGGAGCAGGCTCTTTCCAGGAAGGTTTGGATCTTGAAAGCAAAGGAGCCCCAGGAGGGAACATGGGAGACTCCTGCAGGCCCCAAGGTTGGATGGGGGAGGGGTGATCCACGTGAGCCTCTGCTGCTCTTTTCCTTCCTTCCTGCTGCCCAGGGTGGCTGCACGCAGCCAACAAGGCCTCCTTGAAGGCCTGGGCGCCAAGTCTCCCCCTCAGCCTTGGCTTCCTCTCTTAAGGGAGAGGAGCCCCAGGCCAAATAGGGGAGGGAGAAAGGGAGATGAGTGGCCTGAGTGCTCTGCTCAAGGGAGGGAGTAAGCATAGAAGGGCAGGGTGACATGGTAGAGAGTGGAAGGGAGGAGCAATACTGGGGATGGTTAGAGGTCTTGGCATACCATCTTTGGCATACATGCCATAGGTTTGCCATCAGGGTCCTAGACCATGAATACTGTTAAGTTGCCTTATCTTTGTTGCATAATTTCTGTTCTGGAGAACTGAGAGGTTGTAGGGATCAAAGGAAATGTCTAGTCTTTCATCTTGTTGGTCCCATGATCCAGAAGTCTATAATGGCCTTCTAATTGGTCTCCTTGAAACTCCCCACTTTTCTACACAATTGCCTCAATGTGTGTGTATGACCATATCACCCCTGTTGGCCACCTATTATCCATCTAGGATGAAATATAAACTTCTCCATTTGACATTTAAAGCTCTTAACAATCTAGCCTTATTCTACTTTTTCAAACTTACTACACATTAGGCACTATATAATACAGCCATTCTAGCTTTCTTACCATTCCTCGCATTCAACATTCTATTTTCTACCTTCTTATCTTCTCTTAAAAAATGATTGTTAATTGATTGATAGATGAGTCATTTTAAACTTTTTTTCTTTTACATCAATGAGTATAGTTTCATGTACAAATTTCTTGCTTAGAGCAAACTTGCCTGGAAAATACACACTTAGAAGTGATAATTTTCTTTACAAAAGGGTTTGGTAATAGTGATCAATTTATCATCTCTTTTTGGGGATGAGGGAAACCATTGGCATTTTGGAGTTTATGACTATGCATTATGTTCTCTCCATCCTTGCAGGGAATGACATCTTATTTTTATTTAATCCCCAGAGTGACAAAAGTCTCAAAAAGGAAAGTCACAAAAGGAAATGTGACTGAAGTGGGTAGCACCAGTGCTAATTCTGTATGTTGCATTCCTTGGCAGACTTAAGTAAATAGGAAGAGGAATTTGGGAACAAGTGGTGTGGGCAATTGTTGTTGAGTATAAGGCTCCCTCCTTGAAAAAAGTCTATATGCATTCCATTGAGTACAGAATAATTTATTTGGGCTAAGTTCTTTTAAAATACATTTGTCCCTATTCATGCCTTAATAGTTATTAGATTAATCAAGTTAATAGGGAGACAGTACAGTATGAAGTGGATCTACATAAAAATCCTGCCTCTGATGTTTACTGACCACGTGACTTTCAACAAATCTTCTACCTCTCTAGATCTGTGTCTTAATGATCCTATGTTTAGTTGACTTCTCAAATTCTTTCATACTCTGTGTCTATAATCTTATGAGTCTCAGTCATCCAGGATCTATCTGTAAAAGTTTTGAATGTGAAATAAAGAGTTAGTTTGGAGCTAGAGAGCAGACAAGTGTCAAACTGTGGAAAACTAAAGAGTAGCCTGGAGGGCCTGGGTGTCTAGAGAATTTGGGGAGGAGTTAGAAGGAAAAATAGAGGCATAAAAGCACAGGAAGGTTGAGATGATAACTTATTTTTTTTTAATCTTGAGCCTGACGCCTAGTCCAGACCAGAAGTTAAAAGATAGAAGAACTAAATCAGGAGGATGAAAATTTCACTTTATTCAAAGTCTAAACTTTTGTTTCCCTATCTAGTCCCTTTCCTTTCCCAGTGTGTGAAGAAGAAAAAAAGAGTCATTGTCTTTTCCCTCACTTCCCATTAGGTACAGTTTCATAAATCTGTTGTGTGAATTCAAGATACAATGGTATGCTAAGTACTCTTCCATAAAACACTGTCCTTGTCATTTCTTTAATTGATATTGTTGATGTCATTGTTTTTGAAACTTTCTTCTCATTTGATTCTGTGGTATTATTTATGCCCTCTGGCTGTCCTCCTATGCCTAACCTCTCTTGTCTTCAATGACTTTTAGTTTTCTTTTATCCTGTAATTCTTGGCCCTCTTGTTCTTTTCTCTGTATTCTTTCTTGTAGAGCTGATCCACTCTTAAGGCTTCAACTCTAAGCAAAAATGACATTTATTTCTAAGTTTGTATCTCTAGCTCTCATCTTCATTCATGTGTTAACCTTTCTTTTTTCTTCCAGCTAGCCTAGCAGATGACTTTTAATTCATACTCTGAATTTTATTCTTCTATTAAGATGGTATTGAGGATTTAGGGTAGAGGGTATTCTATGGGCTCTTTGAATGTCTATTTTGCCCTCTTGTTCAAGGATATCAGGGCAGTTTTCTTGGATAATTTCTTTTTTTTTTAATTTAAACATTTATTAATATTCATTTTTAACATGGTTACATGATTCATGCTCCTACTTTCCCCTTCACCCCCCGCACTCCCCCCACCCATGGCCGATGCACATTTCCACTGGTTGGATAATTTCTTATAGTATGATATCTAGATTTCTATTTGTCTCTGATTTTTCCAGAAGATCAATAATTCTCAAGTTGTCTCTTCTAGACCTGTTTTCTTGATCTGTCATCTTCTCATTGAGGTATTTCATGTTTTCTTCTGTCAGTTTTTTTACTTTGCTTTATTAATTCTTACTGTCTTGTGAGATCATTGGCTTCTACTTGCCCAATTCTAGCCTTTAAAGACTGGTTTTCGGCTATAATCTTTTGGCTTTCCTTTTCAGTCTGGTCTATCTAGCTCTTCATGGCTCCTAGCTGGTCATTTCTGGTCTTCAATTTGCTTATCATTTCATTTGATTTCTGAACCTCAATTTCCAATTGTGAAATTCTGCGTTTTAAACTGTTATTTTCTTTTTGAACTATTTCCCACTTTTCTTGCCAAATCTCTTCTACCTTTCTCATGATCTCAGATTGGAACTCTTCAAGAGCTTGTGACCAATTTTTATTTTTTTGAGAGGGTTTGGATATGTTTACTTGTTTGTCTTCCTCTGCTGTCTGCTCTGTGGTCTGGATTTTTTCTGTGTAAAAAGTATCTAGAGTTAGTGCTTTTTTCTTGTTTCTTTTGTTGGTTGGTTTTTCTTGAGCATTGCTAGCTATTACTCTGCTGTTTCTTGCTTCCCTCAGAAGTCTGGGTGAAGAGGGCAGGCTCTCTGTGTATGGAGCTATGGAGAGGTTTTTGCCTGAGGCTACTTTTTGAGTCTGTGTGTGGTTTTGGCTATATGTCACCCCAGCCCCACTCCCCTCTCCAAACCCAAGGTGTGCACTCTTCAGCCTCCTGGGGTTTCACATCTAACTGCAATCAGGGATGTTCTTGATCCACTGCCAAGAACTTAGAGGTTGTTCCCCACTGCTTTAATTCTAGTGTGCTAGCTATGAATCCTGCCCTGCAGGTGGGGTAGGGGAGGATTTGATCAGCTCGAGTTTTGGTGAGAGCTAATTTACCCCCTTATAGCATGGAAATTCCCAAATCCCACGTTCCTTCGATGCTGCGCCCTATTGTAGAGTCCCTTCGATCATCTGAACTTGGCCTTTTTGTTCTTTTGAGGTATCATACAGGTCGGTGATGGGGAGGGTAAAAGTTCTGCACCTACTCTGTAACCATCTTAACCTGGGAGTCTTAAGATGGTATTGAAAATAAAATGCTTTTATGGTTCTTGCATTTTATTCACTGGGAAGCAGTGTATATTATTCTCTCCCCAACCCAGCCACCTTTCACATTTGTTCACATTTCTTATCACTACATTCAGGTAACCCAGGTTTGAAATGACATTATCTTTGATAGTTCCTTTCATTCTTCAGACTAACTTCCCTGTTTCTGTGGAAGACACCACTGTCCTCCTTAATCACTCAGGTTTGTGGCCTTTGAGCCAGCCACTCCCTGTTATCTTCCTCAGATTCCAGTCAGTTGCCAAGTTTTGTCAGTTTCTCCTCCACAGCATCTCTTACATTTCTCCCCTTCCCTTCTTTCAGGGTCTCATCCCTTTCCCCCTGGATTTTTGGAATAATGTCCCAATTGATCTCCTGTGTTTGTCTCTCCCCTCTCCTATCTGTCTTCCACATGAAGTAGTATTTCTGAAGCACAATTCTGACCATTTCACTTCTCCATTCAAGATGCTCCATCATCTTCTAGTTGCCTCTGGGACCAAAAAGAGACTTGTCTGTTTGGCATTTAATGCCCTTTACAGTCTTGTTATATAGCCTGCTTTTCCAGGCTTATTTTACATCATTCCCCATCATGAATTTGACATTCTGGCCAACCTTCTCTCCCTATTGTTTCTTGTCTGAAAGATTGTATCTCCTTTATACATGCTGTTGCCCATTTCTGGAATGCATTCCTTCTTCTTCTTCTTCTTCTTTTTAAACCCGTACTTCCTGTCTTAGAATCAATACAGTATGTTTGTTCAAAGTCAGAAGAGCAGTAAAGGTGAGGCAATTGGGTTTAAGCAAATTGCCCAGAGTCACAGAGCTAAGAAATGACTGAGGTCAAATTTGAACCCAGGACCTCTCATCTCTAGGCTTGACTTTCTATCCATTGATCCACCTAGCTGCCCCAGTGGATTCCCTCATTACATTTACATCTTAAAATTCATAGGCCCCTGTATAATTCTCTTTTAGTGTTATCTCAATATGAGGCCTTTCCTGATCTCCCTGAACTATTAGTATCCGCAGTTATTTTACATTTATCTTGTATATACTTTATATTTATTTAAATGCATACATTTTGTTTTCCTTGAAAACAGGATGAATTTCTTTTTTGTCTTTTTGGCACACAGTAGGCACTTCATAAAATACTTGTTGATTATTTCATTTCCCATTTCTTCTGGGAGAACTTCCTATTCAACTCTTTTCCATTTCCATAATCATCTCTGGTCTAGGCTATCTTACTGGGAACTGATTTTTATAGCATCTTCTTCCTTGCTCGTTAGTATCCTTGCTTTCATTCCTTCTCCACCTTAGTTTCTTATGCTCATCTATGCCAGAGCAGACTACTAAAAATGATACTTTGTCCATGTCTTTTAGTGTCAGTCCAAACAAGTTGTTTAGGGTGAAACTTCTGAAAAGTGCCCATTACAAATATTACAAAACCATCAAGGGTCAGATCACCAGTAAGCAGGACTTAGCAGATCACCTCAAAATTTCCTGGGATCAAACCATTAATGGCAAAAGGATGAGCAGTATGGCAACACTTTATAATTTTTTTAGGCAACAGATAATTTGCATGACAGAATTTTTATCCTTATCTCTCTTAGCAAAGAATTGGGGTTTTTTGTTTGTTAGTTTCCTTTTTATAAAATTCTGGTTTTGTTTCAGGACTTTATTTTGGAGTAGGAGGATGGGAGGTAAGGGAAATACTTGGATTATTTGCTTTTTCTTCATTAAATTTTCTTTCCTGGGGACCCAGCCCTCTAAATGGTCAGATAAGTATTGGAGTGGGTGGGGGGAAGATGGGACTTCTGATTTGAGTAAGTTGATACGTATGTTTGTTTAGTTAGTAGCTAGACAAAAAAATCCATTTATTTCCTTTGCTCCTCTCCCCCTTTACCCTTCGATTCTATTTCATCTCATTTTTTACCTCTTTCTCCTACTAAGTAGCTTTTACCTGTCTTAGGAACTGGCATAAAAGTTTTTAATTACAGTATAAGGATCAAGGGGCACTTAGGTGATTCAGTGGGTAGAGAGCCAGGCTTGGAGACATGAGGTCTTGGGTTCAAATGTGGCCTCAGTCACTTCCTAGCTGTGTGACCCTGGGTAAGTCATTTAACTCCAGTTGCTTAGCCCTGGAACTGCCCTGAAACTGATACTTGTGTTCATTCAAAGATAGAAGGTAAAGGTAAGAAGATAAAAGAGAACTTTGTTAGATTTTATCAAAGAATTTGCTTCTATTATTTTAGATCAGTGAAATTATGTTCTAATAGTTCTGGAGATTGCTGTTCCTATGGTCCTAAGACAGTGAACGATACTGAAGTGGCTTCTGAATCATCAAAGAGAAAGGGTAAATTATTTCTGGTAGAGATGTGAGAGGGTGTGAGGTAATGAAAAGACCACTGAGTCCAGGTCCTGCTAATGCCAACATATGTTGTACATTGAGTGAGCTACTTTATAAACTTTTTGGACATCAGTTTCCATGTCTCTAAAGTGAAGAAGTAGGAGAGTTCTGAGGTTGCTCAAAACACTAAATCCTGATGTGTTATTTGATCCTTGACATGTTATTTCCAATGAAATGTGGTATTGAAAACTGAGATGTGTTTTGTATAGAATTAAGCGATAAGTTGCATTTTTCATTAACTAGCAAAAATTGATTAACCAAGACATCTTATTTCTCTTGCCCTGCTGAATAATAATTTATGATTTATTGATACAGGTTTCATGAGAAATAATTTAATACATTTTCATATTAACTTTGTCATTATGTATATTTTATTTTAAAAATTTGTTTATTTTAATAGCAAATTTCCACATAAATTTTCCAAAGTTATATGATCCATATTGTCTCCCTCACTTCTTTCCTTCCCAGAGCTAACAAGCAATTCAGTTTGGTTTATACATGCATTATCATGCAAAACATATTTCCATGTTATTCATTTTTGTAAGCAAGTAATTTCATAAAACCTAAACCCCCAAACATATACCCAAATAGACAAGTACAAATCATATGTTTTCATCCTCATTTCTACTCCAATAGTTCTTTCTCTGGAGGTAGATAGCATTCTTTTTCATAAGTCCTCAAAATTGGCCTAGGTCATTGTATTGCTGTTAGCAAAGTCTATCACATTTGATTGTTCCATAATAATGCAGTTACTATGTATAATGTTCTCCTGGTTCTGCTTATTTCATTCTGCATCAGTTCATGTAGGTCTTTCCAGCTTTTTCTGAAGTCATCCTGTTCATCATTCCTTATAGCACAGTAGTATTCCATCATGCTCATATACCACAGTTTGTCATTCTATATATTAAAATTGATCTGATTATTTTGTTACTTCAGTACTTCAGGGATCTATCATTTCTTTACATCAACATGGGCCAAAACCTCTCAGAATCTTAGTAAATGATCTTCTGTGCGTTGTTGGCCAAAAAGAAATTAATCTCTAGTGGTCAACTTTATGGTAAATGAGCCATTCTGAATCTGGCTAGGCTTATCTTCAGATGACAGATATAGTCTATGACTACTACTCAAAAGGCTTTAAAATTTGAGAGGTGCTAACAAAGATTATACTTTATAGGTATACCTTTTGAAAACTCAAGAGTCTTTTCTTTTTTTTTTCAAGTCTTTTCGATGTAGTTGTGAATCCCTGAAACATGACTTCGTGTATGAAAATTAAATGAAAAAAATACAATATATCAGTTTACGAATGTGACTTAAACATTTTAAAATTAATTTTATTTTAAAAATTAATTGGGGAGCAGCCAGATAGCGTAGTGGGTAGAGTACCAGGCCTGGAGTCAGGAAGACCTGGATTCAAATATGGCCTCAGATACTTTCTAACTGTGTGACCCTGGGCACAAGTCACTTAATCTCAATTGCCTAGCCCCTGCCACTCTTCTGTCTTTGAATTGACAATAAGACAGAAGATAAGAGTTTTGGTTTGTTTTTTTTTTAATAAGGTAAGAGTTTAAAAAAAGAAAAGAAAGTTAATTGGTAGGTCAGTTAGAATTTGAAATATATATTCTTGTAGAAGCCATGTTTTAAATGATCTAAATGTTTTAAATGTTCTAAAGCTTATTCAGTTGAGCTGAAATATACTTGCAGGGAAAAAAAGAAGAATATTATTGTAATAGTAGTATAAATGAAAGAAAAACAAAATTAAAGATATCATTGACTCAAGTAATAAGCAGACAGATCAGGAAAGGAAGATCTGCCAGTATAGAAGACGTAGTCTGAGTTCTGACAAGGGAGTATCAGCAAGGTCATTGAGGAATTGTTTGGCCATGTCCACAGTAGAACAGTCTTGTTTTTGCAAAGGTTCTGACAGGTTGACCAGGAAGCAGAATTGCAGGATAGAACAAAATAACATTTAAGTATAACATTTTCCTTTCCTAACAAAGTGACCTCATATTTGGCAAACCTTTGCTCAGAAAAATTCTTGAGTTTTGTGTCACAACAAAAAGGCCTTGAATTCATGGGGACATTGAATTACTAGAGGGGTCCTCAAAACCAGGTCACATGCTTTTTCTACCAAAGGGCAATGGTAGCAACTGCTCCCAAGCAAGATGGAATTCCTGTGGCAACCAAATCAAGCTGGGCAGCATAGTATGCCATAGAGTGAGGAGAGGTTCCAGACATTTGAGTTAGGACATCAGAAGTAATCTCCTTGTGTTCGTGTACAAAAAGAGAAAAACACCGTAACTGGGAGCTACTAACTCCTAGTGTTGGAGCTGCTTTCTTAAGTTTAACAAGGGCAATACAACATTGTGATCTGCGAGATGTCTGGGAGATCATCAAGGTCCTGGATCAGAGAGGAACCTTTAAAAGTAATGAAAGCTAACTCCTGCTGTAGGATCAAGAGAACCTGGTGAAACTTTCTATATACCCTGGAGGTGAAACTTTCTATATACCCTGGAGGCATATAAATCTGTGTCATTTGTAAAATCTTCCAGGTGAAGGCAAACAGGTCCTGGAAGTCTGGATGAATAGGACTACTAAAGCTGAACACAAATAAAAAAGGAACATCACAAGGAATGGAAGAGACAAATGATTTGGAACTAATAGATGTCTAAATACAAAGCATTAACAGCATGTAAATCCTGTACAAAGTGATATATACACAGATTAATCGTCTCCATCTGGCATAGGTTTTTTAATAGTTGGAATAGGAGTGTTACAAAGGGATTTACATAGAACAATAATACCCTGGTCTCTTTGATTTAGTAATGGGTGTAATTCCTTCTTTCCTTGATAAGAAATACTGAGGAACAGAGTGGCAGCTCTTCTTTGGTTCTAATGGTGATGAGAATAATACATTTTAACAACCTTACATCTGAGGATAAGGCAGCCCATAGAGAGTTGGGGATGTCAGATGGAATACCTTAAGAGTTTCTTTTGCATTTTGAAGCAAAATGAGGAAAAAGGAGGAGTCCTCAGGGAGACATAATGTAATGAATCCTTCAGGGGAGCATGAAATAGTGGCTCTCAGTTTACAGAGATTTCAGCTGAACAGATTCTTAGGAAATTTAGGCATAAGTAGAAAAGAATGTTCCATTGTAAGAGAACCAGCAGTTATTTATTATACAAGGAACCAACTTTAGTATATTTGGGGGCTTACCGGAGTCTCTAACAACATTTAAAGTCCCAATAGCTGTACAGTTAGAATCTGGCTTTCTTGTCAAAACCAAACCAGAAACCCTAATATCTAATAAGCAATCATGCAATGTTTCTTCAACTTTAAGAATAATAAATGGTGTACCAGTATGGAGAAAGGCAAAGACAGGCATACTTGAAGCAAGAACATCTGCATTGGGAAAAACAAAATTTTCTTCAGAATTTGTGATTTGCTTATATTTATGATTTATTTATTTAGATCCCTCTCCCCTGTCCTCATGCTGTACATCTTCCTTGGGTTCTCCTAGAGTTTCCTTTATTCTTACTCTTTAAGTTCTTCTTTCTGCATTCTTTGGTGAGATGTTTCTTTTTGTGACAAACTTTTCTTTGTTTCTGCCTTCATATACAAAATGCTATGCCTTTTTCATGCCATCAAGGGTAGCTCCTATCAAAATAGCACTTTCTGTAGCTGAGATTGATTTACAAAAGCAGAATTAATGATCTCGCATCTCATGAATTGAATGTGTCTAACTGCCTACTGCTTAGCACTTTTATACAACCTGTCATAAAAAGTGGTTAGGGAGTTTCATTTTACTCTTGAAAAGTTTCTTGAGATTTGCTCCAGTTTTCAGAGAGAATAGTGCATGCCTCCAGTGTGGAACTTGTAAAAGTCAATTGAGAAGACTTTCGGGATCAGCAGGTACATGTCTATTTGTAGCTGCTATGATGGTAGTTCTTTTCCTTATTAAATCAACTACATCTCCCCAGGTAGGGTTATAACCTCTAATATGGCCTGAAATTGGATTATAACAGCTACAGGGTCTTCATCAAATTGAGGAGTATCTCTTTTCTACGTGGAAGGATTAGAGAGACTAAAAGGTTGATAGAATCTCAAATACTGTATTACCCAGCTGGGTTATATCATGTATAAATATTTCTTGAAAAGGAAGAAAAAAACACAGCCATGTTGAAAAGAAATTAAATCTCCTCTTGTAGAATGAGAGTAAAATAAGGGAACAGAAAGTAAGGGGAGGGGGAGGAGTTAAAGAGGGAAAGGGCAGAATAGGACAAATAAGAGTAGGCCCTTTAAGAAATGGAGGTCATGACCAGGAAGAGAGCATCCCAGGAAAACCAATAGTTCATTTGGAAGGGGTAGAATTTTTCAATAGTCATTCTTAATTTCTTTAATAAGCAATAATAAAAAATGCTGAATTTAGGCCAGAATTCTATATCAACTTAATCCCTTGAAATTCTAGACCAAGTTTCACACAATTTAATAGTGAGGTTTTTTTGTGTGTGTGGGGGAGAGTTGTCATTCCCAGTTGAACTGGGAATTTTCTCTGCCCCCAAAATATGAGAAATTTCTCCAATGGGGTTCCCTTTGGAATGCTACTACTGGATCCTATTATTCCCTTAAGGGATTTCCCTAATAATATAGGGGCTTACCTTTGCTTGGAAAAATTGAGGTCAAGGTTGAAGGAGGTTCTGACTTCTAGGGCAGTCTGACACAGAGACACAGAAGTTCCTCCATGAAAATTTGACCCAAGAATTCTAGAGAGTTCTTCCAAAAGACTGTCTTGGGGTCTGGGTCCCTTTCTGGACTTCCTGGATGTCTTGCTGACTGTCACAAGTGAAATTGATAAAGATTGAGAGAGTAAAATCCAAGCAAATCAATTTATTAGCAAGGTTTGCAATTTTGGGAAACAAATCAGATCCAAAGCTCTTCAGCAGACACAAAGACACCAAATGATAGATAGCAAGGTTTCTTAAATTATGAGGAACAAATTAAATTATGAAATCTTGAGCAACAAGAGGATTTCTTCTTTCTTATTGGACAAAGTATGACAAAATCGAAAGATACTTAACCACAAGTTGTCCCAGAACATTTTGTGGTTAGTACTATTTGATTGCCCTGAAATCATATAAACAAAGCTTTTACAGGAATATAGAATTTTAAGTCACAGAATAGATGCTATTCACAACATGGAGTTGGTCTGGTTGTTTCCTAGCTGAATTAGCTTTTTCTATACAACATATTTTCCATATCTTTACCTTTGTATTGGCCATCCTACTTACCTTCACTCCTTAGCTCCACTTAGATAGAATTCCTCTTTTCCTAATTAAGATACAAAGAATACAATCTTTTGTATGAAATTTTTCCTTATTCCCCTAACATCTAGTATCTTCCATCCTACTCTTTATTTCAACTACTTGGTGTATATATATATATATATATATATATATATATATATATATATGAATGAATGAAAGTTTTTTCTCCTCCATTAGAATATAAGATTCCTGCTCATATGGATTGTTTTATTCTTGGGACTTGATTCTCCAGTTCCTAGTATAGCGCCTGGCACATAACAGACATAGATTGTTGTTCATCAATTAAAATGATAGGTGAACGTTTAGAAATTATCATCTCTGTTTTATAGAAAAAGAAACTAAAGCTGAGATAATTAAACAATGATTTGCTCAGGGTCTTACGACTAGTAACTTGAAGAACTAAGACAAACATGGATGTCTTGACTCCCAATTCAGTGTCCTTTGTAATGCCCCAAAATACCACAGTACGTTGTGATGATGATAATGATAACTAACATTTATATAGTTCTTGTAAGACTTGTAAAGAGCTTTGTAAATGTCATCTCATTTTATCCTCCCACCAACTCTTGAAAGGTAGATGCTATTATTATCCCCATTTTACAGATGAGAAAACTGAGGCACAGGTTAAGTGACTTGCCTGCAGTCACATATTTAATAAATGTCAGTTGCTGGATTTGAATTCTGGTATTTCTGACTCTGAGTCCAACATTCTATCCACCATGCCAATAAGACATTAGGAAATTGGATTTATAGAATCCATAATTAGTAAAGAAGGAAAATAAGAATCTCACATGAAAATTACAAAGCCCATATGTATGGCACCAAAAAGTTGTGAACTATACCAAAAAACTTGGGTCTTTCTAATCTTTCTAAACCTATTTTGAATCCATTTTCCTATCACTGTTGTCTTGGGAATTCTCAGTCCCTACTAGCAATTCTGAAATTTAGAGACTTCACAAAAGAATCAAACAGACCAATAATACATAAGCCAAAAGTATATTGCCTATCATATGACACTGATAAGATTTTTTCTGAAAAAAACTATAGGTATATTATTTCAAATATAGTGAAATTAAATGTTAGAATTCTGATTCTAATATAACTTTGAGATTGAATGTTTTAAAAATTAATATTTTGTTTTTATATTAAAATCTTTAAAAGAAAGGAAAATGGATTTTTCTTTAACTTCTCAGTCTCTCTAGCAAGGTAGCAAAAGTTTTTGTTTTGCTTAAAACTAAACTAAAAAGTTAGATTTATTTCAAAAGACTACTATTTTTATAGTTAAAAATTTCTATATTCATAAGCCTTAACTAGACTAATAGGATTATTTCCCTTGGAGAGATTATTTCTTCTTATTATTCAAAATATATAAAATGTGCTTTTCATGGCCATTATATTTGTTCTGTAGAAAAATAGATAAATAATGGTAATGGAGACACCAGGGATGTTACAATAAATCTAATAGTTGTGGGTACACACACTGGGTTGTAGGAGAGACGGACCAGGATAGACCAGGGGTCACAGCTGAGCTGCTCCTGACTGACAAAAATGGCTGCTGGCCAACTGCCAGAAGCTCACCACTAGGCCAGAGCCTTTGGAAACCAACAGACTAGGTAAAGGTGTAAACAGCTTTAATTATGTTTAACTAAAAGGTGGGGAAGGGATTTCTATACTAAAACCTTAAAACCTAATGACAAAACCCACAGGGAAAGGGGAGGATTTTCCTACTCTAATCTAAAGATCTATGCAGTCAGGACAGTAATGGAGTCTCTTGGTGATTGCCTCAGACGTGGACCTGCCTAGCTTGGGCAGCACAGCTAAGGGCTGATGTGGCTTTGGGGTTCTCACTGTAATCCACCGATGATCTCTGGATGCCAAGAGCCACGGTGGTCTCAGGTACCAAGTAGGGAGGGTGTGCTTGAGACACTGTCCACCAGATCCCAAACTTCTCGTCTTCCCTTGGTACTGCACTGAAGATCTTGTCCTCTTTGCTAGATGCCACCACCACACAGGATCCCAAGGAAAATCAGGATGCAGGGTGTCCTTTACTCTGAGATCTCCCAGGGCTAACCACAGTTTGTGCCAACCCCTAATGGAGTCCCTCTCAGAGGCCAAGTCACTTCTTCCTGCTCCTTCATTCCATCCTGGAATTCCCAGCTCCAGCTCATTCTTGCTAGATACACCTTAATTCTTAATTACTAACCAATCTAATCTTCCTCACAACAGTTCTCACATGGAACCCTTTATTTTCATAATTACAAATATCTAACAGAGACCTTTTATGAAGTCAGCCTTCCATTTTGTGTGTTAAAGTCTGTTGAGTTGGTTTTAGGAATTCTGAATTAGAAATTGATATAAACCTCATTTCTTTGAAACCCCATATATTTCTCTCTCTTTTTTTAAACTCTTACTTTCTGTCTTAGTAACACTCTAGGACAAAAGGGAAAGGGTTAGGCAAACCAGGGTTAAGTGATTTGCGCAGGTTCACACAGCTAGGAAGTATCTAAGATCATATTTGAACCCAGGTTCTCTTGAGTCCAGGCGTGGCACTCTGGCCACTGTACCACCTAGCTTCCCCTCCTATGCCTCTTTAAAATGCCGTATGCCCTATGTTTTTCTTTTGGCTTAAAAAATTTCACATTCATATATAGAGATGTTTTTGATCCTATTCATATACTGACTATTTAACCATCACTGTATTTTTGCCCCTGAAACCATTAGCTTTCATTATCCCACAATTAAAAAAAAAACAAGTCTTCTGTTATATTGATTTAAAAATATAACCATGCTTATGTTTATTTGATAATAAGAACATGCAATCAGTCAGACCTTTTTTGTAAGGGGCAAAGACTTTGCTAGGATGATTCATACATTTTTGCGTTGCCTTGTTAAAGAGCATTTTCATAGCAAAGCATATCATGAGAGTTGGAAAGACCAATCAAGAAGGATGTGAAGAGAGACTTCCTACTTGTTTCCTGAGGTAGGAAAAATAGAAAAGAATCTCAAAAGGAATCAGGGGTGGAGACCCTTTGTGGAAAGGAGAAAGTAAATATCCCAAAGCAACTGTCAAGCAATGACAAGTGAAAGAATGTGAAGAAGTGTTTCAGACATATGACTTTGGTGGTCTCTTAAATGCTTTCTCAAAAAACATTAATAGTAACTGTCAGGAACATGTTCTGGGAGGTCTGGATCCAAAAGAACACTTATTTTAAGAGATAAGAACTTCATGGGAGGCATACAGAAGTCTGAGACAGGGAGTGACTTTGGGACAAGCAACAGCAGTGAAGGCAGAGCTTTGGTGTTTGGTAGAGAAAAGGTAGTTAAGTAGTAAGACTAGAAGTAAGAGTCTCATGTAATGACAGCTAAGGAGAAAGGAGTTACCTGGTAAACTGTTGCAATAAACAATTCAAGGTAGCCCTCCTTCCAGTGTCTTTGGATTGTGATTTGTTCTCTTTTCCCCACTGGTGTAGAAGTCTGTGAGGAAAACTTTTTTTCCACTGGTTTATGGGGATTTTTAAATAACTTTATTGCATTAGTTTTCCTATTATATTTTGTCGTTGGTTTCTGGTGACTTGCCTGATTTTTGGATAGAACCTGTACTGGAAGGAGGCTTAAATATATCCCTGTTTTTGACACTGAAACCACAGGTAGTTGGGGAGGGAATTCCCAGGTTAGGGCAGGATAACTTGATACATTAAAAATTTTTGACCTATATAAAAGAGCATGTAGAGTTGTGGATAAAAAGGGGGTACACTAAAGTTCAGGGATGATCTCCTTCCCTTGCTGAGTGATAGAGGGGTAAAGGTGATTGAGGTAATAGGATAGGAATGGAAGGGAAGGCTAAGTCTAGGGAGGAATGTACAAGGCGGTATTTGGATGGTAAGGGTACAGATGAGGTATTCAGAAGAGGCAGCTGATACAGACTAGATGCTCAGGCTAGAGATAGAGGACACTGGGGGGAAATAGGCTGAACCCTTCCAGGCAGGAAAGGTACTTTTACAGACACAAGGAATAGGGCCAGTCAGAAGTGGTTTGAATCTGACTTGAGGGTTTTCTTGTCAGTTTCTCAAATCCTCAAAGGAGGAATCACAAGGCTCCTCCTAGTCAGTGAAACTGAAGGGATTCAGGAGGAAGCATTGGGCAACTACTTCCTCCCAAGATGGATGCCTCCAGTTTCCCTCAAGAAATAAATAGAATTATTCCTCCCCCTTCACCCTTGCCTAATTCTTCAACACAAGATTCTCCAGAGGGTTTAATTAGGTAACCAAGGGTTTATTATGGTCTGGGAGGAGAGAGGGAATTGGGGTTTCTGACAGCCACTAGGGAGAAACTCAAGATGGGGGAGAGTCTTAGGAATGGGTTAGACTGGGAGAGAACCTGCTCTCTCAGTCTGGGAAGATTTGGCTGCTTTTAAGGGAGAGGATATACTTAAAGGGATAGTTTGAATTCAAGGATGTCCTACTTGCCTATTGGGGAAAACTAAATCCACAAAGTCTTTTCACTAACAACCCAAAAACCACCCTGCCTCCCAGAGCTCTGGGAAAACAGGCAGGGAAAAGAGGGAAATAATATGGAGAAGGTCAGGGAGAGGTCCAGAGAAATTAGCCAGGTTCAAATTATCCAAAGACAAGGCACAGGCCAAAGCAAACCGAAAGCCAAAATAGAGCTCTGGTTGATCCTTCCACTCTGAGCGTCAGGGACCAACTGAACTTTCTCTCAGAATTCTAAGGCTTCCAACTGCCAGAAATTTTCAGTTGGCCCCCTGCAAGAACAAAAATCCCTCTTGCAACTTTTGCATTACAGTAGGAAATGGAAGGCTTGAGATTTTGCCCTAACTCTGCTGGCCATATCTTGCTTGGCTTTAGTTAAGTAAACTATAAATTAGATTTGAACTAAATGATCTCTAAGATGCTTTCCAGCTTTAAGGTTCTGTTATTCTATATTTTATACCTATTTTGGGGGGGGATAGATCATTTTATGGTTCCTGAAGTCTCAAACTTAAGGTAAAAGCACCTACTGGCAAAGTATAGTGCATACTAGATTAGATAGATGTAAATATAACACAAAACCAGAAGAAGAGAGGGAGAATTATTGGAGTTATGTGAAAGTAAAATATGGTTAAGATCCTTTAAGCATTCTTATCCTTGCAGGACAAAAGGGAAGCTGTTGGTACAGTACAGAAAATAGTTCCTAACCACTACTGTGATGAAATGAACTATGTGCTTTAACCTTTAACACTTGTAGGGTTGATTATCATTTTATCTTCTAAAGAAGTTTAAACTAAGCCCACTGAATTTTTTTGCGTGTAAATTTTTTTATAATGAATGTTGGTGAAAAATAGTAAAGAAATACAAAATTTTGCTTCATGATTAATTTTCTAGTTCTTCATCTTTTTCCATAAGGAAAAATATATTCATCTAAACGTATGTGCAGGTAATTAGAATACCAATAAGAACCCCGAAAACAGGACTACTCAATGAGAAATTTAGAGAAATGATTCCATATGCTGTTTTGGGCAGTGATCACGAATACCAAGTGAATGGGAAAAGGATCATTGGGAGGAAGACTAAATGGGGCACCATTGAAGTTGAAAATATTACACAGCGTATGTCTACTTATCTGTGGGATCTCTTATCAGGACATACATGTAGAACATTAAGGATGTTAACCAGCAGTATTCACTTTGAAGCCTATTGGGTAAAGGTTTTGAATGAGGACAGCAACATCATACTTTCCAACAGTGTGGAGGGGAAAGTGGCACCCCAGGAGATGTAAAGATCTTATTCAACCCCTAGGACCACCCTTTCCACCTATTCCCATCCCCCAGCTTAATACTTTTCCCATCCTAGTTTATTTTATATAATTTCTTTCATTTTTATCATCATCCATTCCTTCTACACGCTGCCATTGTCACTTGACCAGATAATAATATAAACACATATCATTTTTAAAAATTAGAGATTAGAAACTATTAGAGATGGAAAAGAATCTTAGAGATCATATGAACAAACCAACTCATTTTATAGATAAAAAAAATTGAGGCTTAAAGAGAAGTGACTTGTTCATGGTCACATTGTTGATGGTAGAACCAGGTCTCAACTTCTAATTTAATACTTTTTCTTCTCTATCAGATTCTCTTGGCATAGGAATTGTGATAGAACCATCTATTTAAAAAGCTACCTTTAATCAGTTTTACCATAAAAATTATTTTACTTGTTTAATCAATAGCTAAAAAGTAAATAATAATATATTTCCAGCCTTACTTTGATACTTTTGATAATATCTCATTTATGTAGGATGTAGGTACAACTTCAACAGATATAAGCTCCTTGTGGTCAGGGAGAGCTGTTTCATTTTTGTCTTTTATCTCTAGCACCTAGCACTGTACCTGACACATAGGAGGCACTTAATAAATATATATCAAATAATGGTCCCTTAATTTTGGTAGTATGGTACTAATAATGATTATTGTATTTGAACAGTTTTGTTGCCTCTCAGTGTTGACTTTAGTAATATTATTGTAGCATGCATTATATATGTTACTAATTTGACTCTAATCACTTTTTATTACTTTATACAAATGATATCTTCCCAAATTCTTCATATTCCACATTCATAATGATAAAATCCATTATGTTCATATACTATAATTTCTTCAGCCATTCTCTACTTTTAGGTCACTTCTGTTGCTCTTTTAAATAATACTGCTTTAAACATTGTTCATTTTCTTTTAGAGAATAATCTCTTTGGAATATAGTTCCAAGAATTCAATGTGAGTCAGAGAGTATGAAAAACTTAGTAAAGTGAATAATATCAATTGTTCAAGACTAAATAAGAATGAGAAGCAGTCAAAAACAGTAACTAGTGTTGAATAAACTCAAGGCATCATCTGCTTGGGGAAAGATATCCTATTTTACAATAACTATTGGGAAAACTGGAAAGCAATTGGGCAGAAATTAAGATTAGATCAGGTAAGAAATGTCATAGGTCAAATTTGAACCCAGGGCCTTCAGTCTCCAGATCTGACTGTCTATCCATTGAGCCACATTGTTACATTGAAAACAAGATTAATATAATGCAAAACTTCAACAGCAGTATGCTGTGCACACTTGTTTTCTAAACCTTTCTTTCATCCTTTCAATACTGCCTAATTATTTGCCTTCTCTTTGATTCAGTCTTTGTTGTAGGACTGATAAGTTTTGAGTGCTTATGGTAAACAAGGCAACTAAGATCTGCCATATATTCAATTAAATCAACTCATTAATGAATAAAAATTAATAATAACTTAATGATGTACATAACAGAAGATTCATTCTCTTATTAAGCTTTTCATTCACTGATTAATAATAAGCATAGCTTGTGCCTTCTATGCCACTGTAATGATTTCTTAAAAAATATATGTGTGGGGGCAGCTGGGTAGCTCAGTGGATTGAGAGCCAGGCCTAGAGACAGGAGGTCCTAGGTTCAAATCCGGCCTCAGACACTTCCCAGCTGTGTGACCCTGGGCAAGTCACTTGACCCCCATTGCCTACCCTTACCACTCTTCCACCTATAAGTCAATACACAGAAGTTAAGGGTTGAAAAAAAATATATATATATATTGTAATGGGGAAAAGGGGTTTTTTGGTTTGAATATATTAAAGATTGGTCGCCAGGGGAAAATTCCCCAATTAAGGAATAACCTCAAGCCAAAATTGACTTTTATGGAAATTTATTTACAGTGGAGAAAAGGTAGCAGAAATAAGGGAATAAGAATCTAACACAGTAGGTAAATTACCACGATTCTCTAGTTAATCTAGTCAGATCTAATTAACCCAAGCTGAGAGTGGGGGGGGGGGGAGCGGTCTGGAGGTGAATGAAGCAAAGGCTTCAGTCACAGAGTCTCTATTAAAAGGAAGTTCCTTAAGAGAAGTTTAGGAAGATTCAGTCTTTATACTCACCACGTGGAATTCCACAGGAAGATTTTAAGAGCAGTTTCACCAAGGTCTCAGGGTCCCAGCCAGCACTCTTCCATGAACCAGAAGAGCTCCTTCTCCAGAAGACCTCCTGACTCACTCAACTCTCTCTTTTTAAAGGGGTCACTTATGCGTCATTTCCTGTGCCTCCCTCCTAGTTTGTGTGTCCACCCTTCTCTTAGGACTGCCTAGGGGGCAGTCAGTGAATTCTGATTTGTCCCCCACTCTAGCACATGTGGGTTACAGACCTCCCAAAATTGGAGATGTTTTCACCTTTGGTGATTAAATCTAAAGATGGGCAGTATAGATTTAATCTAATTTTCACAGTCCCCACTGTGATCATTTGGGAGACTGGTCTCCCCAATTGATCAATTGATGTAATCATCTTGAACCCCTAAAATTTTTCTAACTATAATAGTTAGAGATAAAAGGTAGGTAGAAGAGATAGAGCAAAACTTGCTAGGCACATTGAAAAAAAGCCAATTAGGGGGCAATCCCCTTTGGCATAAGAGTTTACAATTCAAAATAATTGTTTTCAATCCCTTCAAGTTCAATTAGTTGCACCCCAAAGTTCATTTTGGATGGTCTTGATTCAGTGTAGATTTCTGCAAGCATCTTTTCTGGATCATCTTGATTCAGTTTAGGTTTCTGTAGGCATCTTTCTCCAAATAGTTCATTTTCTGGATTCAAAGCAGTCTTTTCCCGAAAATTTTCTCAAACAAAATTTTAAATCTTGGATTTTTATAAAAATACAATCCTCCCCTGAAGAGGGTGTTTAAAAAAAACACCCAGATCAGCTCAGGTTACATCATTGAGTTATGTATATATATATATTGAATGAGCAAGAATCTGCCTCCTTTCCCTCTAACTGCAACCTCCCCCCACTCTATTGAGAATAAAAGAAAAATAAAACCTTTGTTATAAATGTGTATGGTCAAACAAAAATTTTTCACATTGATCATGTCGCTTTCTGCACTTCAAGTCCTTCATCTCTCTGTCAGGAAGTGGATAGCATCTTATATCATTAGTCCTCCGGAATTGTATTCTAGTATTATGTTGTGAAGTATCATACTGATTGCCACCATTGCCACTTGTTAAAGCCATTGCACATGAGCTATGGCACAACCTCTTTCCACTATTTTACACTTTCAACTTGTCTTTTACTTGCCTTTTCAAACTTTTTTATCTAATTGTAATCTGTGCATATATATATACATATATATATATGGTTTTTATATGCTATCATGAATGTTTTGTATAATTTCAAACCTCACCTCGTTCTCTTTTTTGCATAATATTCATATTTATTCTTTGTGTCAGGATAGGCAAAAGAGCTGTGAATTCGTTAGAGTAGGGAACTCCTGGGACAAGTACAGGCCAGCATCTTTTTTGCAATTTGTAGTTTTAGAGTGTTGCCTTGAGCAACTCTAGAGGTTAGGCAATTTGACCAAAATCATATATAGCCAGAATGTTTTAGAGAGAGAACTTGAACACAGATTTTGTCTGCCTCTCAGGCCAGGTCTTTAGCCACTACAACAACATTGTATCATTAGACTGAGGTCTGCTTGGCTATTCCCCAGCCTTTGGGCATTTAGGTGGTTTTGTATGTATGTGTGTGTATGTGAAGACTCTTATTATGACTTTTATTGCATAATGCAAAATTTCTCCCCCAAAAGATTTCAAGTTTTCACTGCTACCAGCTGTAGGTAAGTGTATCTTCTTTACATCCTGTCTACTTTAGGCTTTGTGGTTTTTATTTTTGCTAATCTAATGAATAGGAGACAGGAATTTGCATTTCTTTAATTATTCATTCAGTTTGAATTTTTCCCCACATTTACAATATTTGTTATTTGTGTTACCTCTCTTGTAAATTACCCCTTCATATTCTTTGATTATTTGTCTTTCAGAAAGTAGTTTGTTCAGGGGAAACTAATTCCTGGAACATTAGATTGAATGGTCATCGTGGAAGTCAGGGAGGAAACTTTATACTGAAGGCAAATGCAATAACAATAAGTTTAATTAGAGTAAACAATAGTTGGCAAAGCAGTAGAATGATCTAGGTATTGAAAATTAAATCTGATTGATGTCTTAGCTCAGAAAGATGATTTTAGCAAGTAGATACAGTTTGAAAACATGCTCAGGACTCAACTTATACTTCAGCAAATTTTTTCTCCAGATTTTCCAGATTTGGGGGTCTTAGAGTTTAGTGTCTTCTTTTTCCCCCACATTTATTTGTCAGGTTCAGGAAGTCTTAGATGATTAGATTTGTATGTAGTGAGAATGACTACAGACAATATCTCCTCTCTCCCATCAGGCTCATAGAATTGACATATACCCATTCTCTTAATGGTGCTCTCAGTGGCCCTGAAAGATCACCAGGATTTCTACCACTTAGCCAACCATTGATTGTAAATCAGAGCAAATCCCTACAAAGTAAGTGCAAGATGACTTCAAGGATGACATCAAGATTGAGAATCTGGGTGACTGGGAGGATAGTAGTGTACTTGGCCGTAATTGGGAAGTTCAGAAAAGAGGTGGGTTGGGGTTAGGGAAAGATAATAATGTTTTAGACATGTTGAATTTGAGATGCCTTTGGAACATCCAGTTCAGATATTCACTAGGCAATTGGGGAGGCAAGTCTGGAGTCAGGAGAGAGATTGGGCTGAATATATTGATCTAAGAATAATTTGAATAGAGATGAAAGTTGAATTCAAGTGGTTTGATCTCTGTAGCTGTATGAGGATATAGATTTAGAGAGGGCGTAACTTTTCCAAGATTGTATAACTAGTAGGTGGCGGGATCATACAGGTCTTCTGACCTCTCAAGTGTAATGCATTTATCAAACTATACCACAATTAAGCTAATGTAAAATCTTCCTTAATGGAAATGGGACTACAATTATAAATCACAACCCATAGTAAAATGATTCTGATTTTCAAAAAAACCTGAAGTTTTTTAATTGGCAAATTGATTTTGTTAAGAGAGACTTCCAGAGCACATTTGATGCATCTTATTTTTCTGCTGTAATTCAGGTGTTTGTTGACTATTACTTTGAAGAATGTGTACTTGCCTGGCACTTAGTACAGCAGAACTGTGTGTTCCCTTCCTGTTCTTAGGGTAGCATATTTTTTCATTTTCTGTGACGTCTAAGCTCAGAAAGCTTTATTGCAGGATTAATATCCATAGCTACATATTGACCTTAAGTCCAGAATAGAGCTTAGAGTAGGAGGAAAACTTCCCTTCAGGTGGTGCTTTTTTCCCTTGGACGAATTGTAGATGTTAATGTGTACTTTTTACTCTCTTTTCATTCATGTTTTTTAAACACTAGAACAAGAAAAATTAATGATTTTGCAAGATTTTAGTAGTCTTGAGTAGCATGAATTGGTATTGGAGTAGAAAAAGAATTATTCTGCATTTATTGAACTTGATACAGTTTTCATTTTAGTTCTTAATCTTTTCATATGTTAGATTTTTAAGCATAATTATCTTTTTTTTAATGTTTCTAAGTTCTGCTAATCAACTTTGGCCCAGATAGTTATATTTATCTTAAAGCAGAAGGTTCATAAGCTCTCGGTTTTAACTTCCTTTAAGTTTTTGCAGACTCATTCTCCCATTTAAAATATTTAAATTATCTACATATTATTTGTACATAATTATTTGTTACATTAATGAAGTGAACAGTCTTCCTTTTGAAATGATCTAGAACATTTTAGTTAGAAAGGACAGACACTAAAAATGTCCGTGAAATGAGTAAATATTCACTATTCAATTGTATGAAAAGTCCAACAGCCTTTCTGAGAAGAGCCTCATATCTTTACAGTCTTTCTTCCTATGTCTAGAAATACAACAAGAAATACAGAATAGAATAGAAATACAACAAGAAATAGAAATAAAACAAGAAATCAGCTGTCCTTCACACCCTCTATGGATGGCTATCAAACACTTTTCTGCCTGGCCCTACATTCCCTACATATTCTCAGCCTAAGTTATTAATATATAGAAAGAAGTCGAGTCTGAATGCAGATCGAAGCATATTTTTTTCAACTTTTTATTTTTCTTGGGTTTTAAATTTTTTTCTTTTTTTACTGTATTTTCTTGTATAAGATGGCTAATATGGAAATACTTTTTTTGTCACGTACATATGTAATCTACCTCAAAGGGTATGCCTTCTCAAGGAGGGGGAAGGGGAAGGAAGGAAGGAAATTTGGAACTCAAAAATTAATTAAATTGAATGCTAAAAAATTGTTTATACATGTAGTTGAGAAAAATAAAATAAAAGCATTCTCAAAAAATAAATATAACTAATAAACTAAGTTTTGCTAAATACCTAAAAAGGACATTTAATAAAATAGCATACTAAAAACAGCTATACAACATGCCCCACCAAAATCTGGAGTGCATTCTTACACAAATTCACAGATGATTATTTAAATTACAAAATAATGCTTGACTTTATTCATTCTGGGTTCCTTTAAATAGAAAGCCTTCATGGTGAGTAAAACAGCATTATCTGTTGTATTTAGAGGTCCTTCTTTGCAAGCAGGCAGCTCTTAAATCTTAATACCAGCATCATTTTACAAAATCTACTTTACCTACATTTTTGAAGAATCACATTGGTGATATAAAATGAGTTGCAATAATACTTAATTTATCTAGAGGTCACTTGCCCAGCAACCTCAGTTATACTTAAACACAACCAATAATAAATTTATTTATAGTTTTAGTAATTCTTAACAACTTACAACATACTTTTCTAGCAACTACATGGTGAAAGGGAGAACAAAACAACAAAATCAGCAAAATAAATTATTAAAGTTAACATACTAGAGTTGATATATTTTACTTATAAAAGACCTCACACAATTTATTTACCCTCTACTTTACATATAGTTGTAACCACATAACCTTACTATTATCCCTTAAAAAGAAGTCAGAAATGTGGTGGTATTTGTGAGTGCTCTTAGAGACAGATCTAGCAATAGTAAGAAGAGGAGATAACTGGAAGCCAGAGAGTGAGGGAGGAAACTGAAATTCTATGAAAAGTGAGTACAAGAAATCCTAAAACACAGCAGCATTATGAGGCCACATACAATTGAAGCAAAAAAAAAAAAAAACCCTACATATCTTAGTAGAGTCTAAAGATATAACTGTTAGAGCAAAGAATTAGTGAATATAATAATAATTCTGAGTTGTTAAGAATAGGTTAAATTATGTTCAGTATCTTCCCTTTAAGAAAATTTATCTTAGAAATAGACCCACTAAAATTTTCCACAAAGATATTTATTTTTTAAAAGTTAAATGTCATTACTTTGTTTCACAGATTATGACAAAGCAAACAATTACAAACTGTTTTCTGACACATATACCTGCATAACAAAATCAATAATCCCCATTTGTGAATATTGTATATGACTCATAGAACACCACAATCTCCCCCAAAAAATCAAAATTAGGAGTGACCCAATAAATAGTGGAGAGACCCGGTGGGAATAAGTAAGCTGAAGCATATTACCTTCCAGAGCTTGTACACAAGCATTGGCATAAAAGAAAAAAAAACCCCAATAATTAATTATTAAATACTTATGTACCAAAAATTGTTCTAAACACTGGGTTTGCAAAGACAAAATGAAGCAGTCCTTGTCTTTAAAAACTTATACTACTCAGAAAATACAGGTAGATTAGTCATGTGGTGAGACTGAGGTATAAAAGATGAACAGTCTAGATACTTCATTGATAGAAATAGGATATTAAAAGACCCAGAAGACTTTCTGTCCATTCTAGGTCATCCTACACACTAATGCCAAAGTAATTTTCCTTAAGTACCCATCTGACTATATGACTCCTCTACTCATTCAACTACAATGGCTTTGTATTGCTTCTAGGATAAAATATAAACTCTTTTGTTTAGCTTTTAAATCCCTTCACAATCAAACCCAACCAACCTAATCTTTCAGCCTTATTGACTATCATTTTCCCACATATATTCTACGGTCTAGCCAAACTGATTTACCTTCTGTTCCAACAAGACCCTTCATTTCCCATTCCTTTGCCTTCCAGGAATGACCTACCTCTTTACCTCTCCCTTATATAGAGTTCTTCTCTTCTTCAAAACAAAGTTGGAGCCTTTCCTGATTCCCCCAACTTGGTATGTATTTATATTTGTTCACTATATACACACACACACATATATATATACACACACACATATATATATATAACAAATTAAGAATACTATGATAGTCATGTTTTTATATGAATTCATATAAATTCATATGTACTCATTTAACATCATACATTATTTATAGCTACATATATATAGATATATAAACTTTTTTCTCCTCCATTAGAGTATAAAAGCCTTGCTAGTAAGGATATTTTCATCTTGTACTTTGATCCCCAGTGCCTGACAACATAGTAAGTATTTAACAAAAACTCACTTTGAGGGAAAGGCCAAATATCAAGTTAAACCCCTACCACTATCTCAACCATCGTGGAAACAGCCCAGGACCCCAAGGCCAAGAATTCTGGGAATAGTTTTGTCACTCAAACCACCAACAATGGTTTTTCAGTTTGTCCCCATAGTTATAGTTGAAGAGACCAAGCCCTGTAAAGAATGGCTCTATCTTGGCTACCAATTGTGCTATTAGATCACAAAATTAATTGATGAATATAATAATTCCTTGTTATCTGGAATAATTGACATTGATGGACATGTAAGACCAAGAGTCCTCGGAATAGCAGTGTACCCACTACCACTCACAGGACAGCCAAACCAGCTTAGTTGAAGCAGCAAGGCACAAATGAGGAAGAGAAAACAGGTAACATGTGCCCGGCAAGTTAAACAACTGACACCATTTTAGTCTTTTCAATGCTCATAATTCTTCTTGTTTGTAAAGCTTTCTGATTTTTATGATAAGGATGAAGATTTTACTTTTTCCTTAGGAAAAATTATTAGCTCTGGAGACTTCCATTTTAAGGAAGAGATCCAATCTAGCTATATCTTCATTCCTCTCTAGGCTGCATTCCAGACTCATCTCCACAAGACTTTCTTTAAGATGCCACTACAGCAGATACCTTCATTCATACACATACCTCATTTTTTGAGATCTATTAATGTGTTGTCTAGTTCCATCAGAATGTAAGCTCCTTGAGATCATGTACTATCTTGCTTTCTGCTTGCATTTGTATTAAACTTAGCATAGTATCTGGCACAGAATAAATTATTAAGTGCTTTTTGACTGACTGGCTGGAGAATTGTTTATTTATTTTGGGTTGGGCAGAAGAGATAAAAGTTCAAAGAAATTAGGTTCAGGTTATAGTCCCAGCTTATACATCCTTATCTTTATTTTTTTTTTAATTAAAAGTCATTTCTTCACTGAATTGTGTTAAAAAAAACACTTTAGGTTTTTGGCTATTTTGATTACATAGTCAAGAGAAAGAAAGCAAATATTCAGGAAGTTTTAAAAGATAGAATAACTTTATATTTATTTTAACAATATCATTAACAAGCATTCTTTGTTGACTTCATCATCTGACTATCATCAAATTGTTTAATTGACTTTATACTAATTACTTCTTTTTCTACATATCTAATCCTAGTCTCTCTCTTTGAACACCAGTCCTATCTTACCAATCACCTGTTGGACATTTCTCAAACTATTTAAAACAGCCCTTTTTCTTTTCCCTAAAATGCACCCCTCTTCTGAACTTCCTTTTTTGCTATTGAGGTCACCCAGGTCCTTTAAATCACCCAAATATGCAACCTCAGTGTCATTCTTGACAACTTACTCTACATAACAAATCAGTTGTCAGATTTTGTTGATAGTATTTCCACAGAATCTCTCATTTCAATCATGTCTCTACTCATATGCTTACCACCGTGCCATTGTAGGTTCTATTCACCAAGACTATTCCAGTAGCTTCCTAAATGATTTCTCTATTTCAACTTCTTCTATTCTCTATTCCAGTGATTCCCAAAGTAGACGCCACCACCCCGTGGTGGGTGCTGCAGCGATCCAGGGGAGGCAGTGATGGCCACAGATGCATTTGTCTTTCCTATTAATTGCTATTAAATTTTTTAAAAAGTTAATTTCCAGGGGGCTAAGTAACATTTTTTTTTTCAGGAAAGGGGGCGGTAGGCCAAAAAAGTTTGGGAACCACTGCTCTATTCCATTGACCATATCACTATCAAAGTGATTTTCCTAAAGCATGAGTCTGACCATGTCCCTCTATTGTAGTGATGGTTAACCTTTTAGAGACCAAGTCCCCTAACTCTAACCCTCATGCTGCATGTAAGCCCCCCACCTTACCCTAGAGAGGGAAGAGAGGAAGAGCTCCCATTGGGCTGCTGGACAGAGGGGCAAATAATGAGAGAAATGTACTCAGGCACATATGGGGGAGGGAGGGGAGCAGCCCCCTCTTGCACAAGTGCCATAGGTTCACCAACACAGCTCTATTGGCTTCCTCTTACTTCTTGTATCATATACTTCCCTATTTGACATTTAAAGTTCTTCATTAGGGGCAACTGGGTAGCTCAGTGGATTGAGAGCCAGGTCTAGAGACAGGAGGTCCTAGATTCAAATCTGGGCTCAGACACTTCCTTGCTGTGTGACCCTGGGCAAGTCACTTGACCCCCATTGCCTACCCTTACCACTCTTCTGCCTTGGAGCCAATACATAGTATTGACTCCAAGACGGAAGGTAAGGAAATTAGAAGGGGCAACTCAGTGGATTGAGAGCCAGACCTAGAGACAGGAGGTCCTGGGTTCAAAGCTGTTCTCAGGGGGCAGCTGGGTAGCTCAGTGGATTGAGAGCCAGACCTAGAGACAGGAGGTCCTAGGTTCAAATCTGGGCTCAGACACTTCCCAGCTGTGTGACCCTGGGCAAGTCACTTGACCCCCATTGCCTGGCCCTTACCACTCTTCTGCGCCAATACACAGTATTGACTCCAAGATGGAAGGTAAGGGCCAATAAATAAATAAACAAACAAATGAATGAATGAACAAATAAAGTTCTTCATTGCCTATCTCCAGATTATCTTTCCAGCTTTGTTGTACATTACTCCCATCATGCCCTCTTTGTACTCTTTTGTTGGGTGAAACATTGTTCTTCACACAGAATATTCTCTTTTTTCTTGGTGCTGTTATCTATCAGGTATCCCCCATCCTTGATACTTTCTCCTTAGCTGTCCCTCTTAGAATCCCTAGTATGTTTCAAAGCTTAGTTTAAGTGTTATCTTATGCATGACTTTCCTGATCTCCCCTGCTGCCTCCTGGCTCCACTTCCCATCAAAAACTCAGTTTTAATGCATTTATTTTTACATATATATATATATGTATATTGACATATATGAGATCCCTGAAAGCAGGGTCAGTGTGATTTTTTTTTGTCTTTATATGCTCAGCATCTAGCACAATGTAGGCATTTAATAATATTTCCCTTAAGGTTTACAAAGTATTTTATATATATTAACTCATTTGATCCTCACAATAACTCTATGGCATTTTTCACATGCCCTGCCCCTCTGTCAAGCAGCCCAATGTGAGCACTTCCTCTCTCTGCTGTCTGGGGTAATGCAGGGGGCTCACAGGCAGCTTGAAGATGCAGTTTGAGCACATGATCTCTAAAAAGTTTGCCTATGCTGCCCTATGACATGTAGGTGCTGTCAAATTTAAGAAACTACTCAGGCTCAGGGTAAGGGAGAAGGAGGTTGGAATGATGTGTAAACCATTGACTAGAATAAAATCTTCAGATACAAGGATAGTTGGGGCAAGAGGCTGTAGAGATGAGAGTCAGATTATGGAGATCCTTCAACATCTCACTTAAGGGGTTTATACTTTACACTGTAAATAATTGGGAGCCATTAAAGATTTCAAAAAGGGAAAGAAGATGGTAAAATGCAAAGCAGTGTTGTAGGATCATAGATTTTGGAAGGGACCTTAGATATGGTCTTCCCTCTTGCTTTATACATGAGAAACTAAAGTCTAGAAAAGATTAAGTCTTTCTGACTTCAAATCTAATGTTCTTTTCTTCATACTATACTACCTAGAAGTGCTGTATAGTATATAATATCACTGTTTCCTTTATTTTAGTACATGCTATCTACCTAATATTATCTAGGCCTCTTCTCCTCACTATTGCAGGTCTCTTGATATTTTTCTGTTGGTTAGAGGCTGGACTAGAAGATAGGCAAATGAAACTTAAATTAAATCAGTTTTATTTATTAACATCAAATTTATGAAACCTTTGTAGGGAAAAGATTAAATTTGTTAAGGAATTCATTTTTATGTTTGGATTTTTATTTTTGCACTGTTATTTGTAGTTTTGGAATTGGAATTCACTATTGGAAATTATACTTATCTAAGTCTTGTGTCCTATTGCTGGCTACCAATTAAAGTCAGAGTATTTCAAGAGATAACTCTCCTTTTTAATTTTCTTGATCAATCTGAAGCCTGAAGAGCTGACAAATTGACTTGTACAATTGTACCTTTTGTCCAGATCTCAATAAGCCATTGTTCCCAAAATACTAAGACTTGAACCTGGAAGACTTTTTGTTTCGACAGCCCTAAGCTGATAATACTGAAGTATTTTTCACCTTATAGGTGAATCTGGAATGGTAAACATTCATGAAGACATACTAATGTTACTGACATTCTGTTCCAAAATGTGTATCTTTATATGTTCAAAGTTGAAAACATTTTGCTTCTATAAGTATTGGTTTGATGTTATTCTTTCATAACCTGTCCCTAATGTGTTGATGAACATTTGCTTTTTTAGGTATATTGTTTTGATGTGGTTGTCTTTTGTATTTCTTGAAATATTTATGTGTTAGTGATATCTGCTGTAGACAGTAAGATTCTAAAAGACTGGAGACCAGTGACCTCCATGTGATTCTCTATGTACAGTTTTCTGATACAGCATTATGTATAACTATATTAACATACCTTCTGTGCTTGTGTATATGTGCACATATATGTATATAAAAATAAATGTAAATTTTTGTGAGAATGATTTAATGAAGTTTTTAATTTTTTAATTTCAATTTTTAAAAATTTGGCTAGAGCAGTGATGGACAACTATTCCCCCATGGGCCAGATCCAGGCTGTAGTTTGCCCATCACTGCCTTAAGCAATTCCCTAATCACTACTACAGGCTAGAGATAAAAGCAACAAAATTCATTCCCAGGTGTGTAATCTTCGTGTTAAAGTGGCTCCCTTCTGAACATTTCTGGACATTGCAATGCCTGAGAGGCATCTCTAATAACACTTGGAGCATTAATACCATGCTAGACTTGGAGTTTAAAAAAACCCAAGCTGGCCTATCTTAAATACTTGTTTTCTATGTGACTGAGCTGAAGGAAGTGGAAAAGGGAGGCAGTATCCATCTTGGGGCCATTGTAGAGGAATTCTAGAGAGTCTGGAAAAGGAATGAAGACATAATTAATCTGACCCCCTCTTCCTTAAAGTGGAGGTACTGGGAAGAACTGACTAGTAAGAGGGAGAGGCACAAGGGAAGAGGGTACTTCCAAAATGTGGAGTCCAGGACATGATTGAAAAATATGGAGAAAGTCAGGAATGGAATCTTTCTTTGAGAAGGAAGGGAAAGGCTTGGGATGCATCTTCAAATGGCATAAAAAGAAGGAACCACAGTGACACAAGAAATGTGGGGTCTTGGAGTCTATCCTTTTTTTGCAGAGATCTAATAAAATTAGTCTCTGGGAGACTGATCTGTGCTGGAAGCAACCTTTCAACAGAACATGACCTCACAAAGATATGGCACTGGGGCAGCTAGGTGGTTCAGTAGATAGAAGTTCAGACCTGGAGATAGGGGATTCTGAGTTCAAATTTGACCTCAGATACTTCCTAGCTGTGGGCCTACATGCTCTTAACACTCTTCTGCCTTGGAACCAATACTTACTATTGATTCTAAGACATAACCTATTAGTTAAAAAAAAAAAAAGATAAAGAACAAAACAAAGCAAAACAAAAATATGGCACCTCTAATGGAATAGATCAGTCTTCTGGATTCCATAAATTTTCTTCTTCATGGGCACCTTTTGTCTTTACCACCCCTAGTTTTAAACTATATGTAAATATGTATAAAGGTCTTTTCAAACCTTTAAAGTGCTATTATTTAAATTAAGCTGTTATAAAAATGTATATTACAAAATATAAAATATTGTCATAATAAGCAAATTGATTTGCAATCTAGTTGATTTGGATATACCTTTCAACAATGCAGATTGTACCCCATCTGTATTTGCACATCCTGTGAGACTCCACAAAATCATGTGGTCCTTCCAATGTATTTTGACTTTCAGCTGCTTTTGTTATTGTTCCAATTTAGGCTCTGGTTTCTTTTTGTTGCATCACATCACATAAATCTTCTTAAGTTTCAATAGATTCTTCCTATCTGTCATCTCATTTCTTTCTCATCTGACCTTTTTTTTGTGATTACTGTATCATGGGCCACATAATTTCTTTCTAACCTAATTTCCTATTAAAAATAACACTACAGTAGTCACTACAAAGGTTTTGGAGTATGTATGGGCCTTTTTTTGGGGTTCTTAATAGCTTCCTTAGATTAAAACGCAATAGTAGAATTACTGGGTCAAGGATAAGAGTAATTTAATAAAAACTCATCATACTTAATTCCAAATTATTTTCTTAAGATGGCTAAAACAACTTGCAACTCCTCTAGCAAGCAGTGAATTAGTGTGCCAATCACTATTGGATTTTTACAGTATAGGATCATAGATTTAGAACTAGAAAAGGATCTTAGAGGTCATTTGGCCCAGCACTCTCATTTAATATGTGGGTATAAATGGGTCAAGGGATTCCTGAGCAATGATTTTCCCCTAGGAAATGTTTATACTTTACTTCTAAGAGGAGACAAAGTATAAACACTTTCTTTATATCTCCTTTAAGAACCTAACACATACTCCTTAGTGTAATTTCAAGTAGGCTGGTGGTAAATAAGTTGACCAAGGATGATTACTCAATCAACTTCCCCTGTTCTTAACTACATAGGGAGAGTAAATGAGTCTCAAAGAATTAATTGGTCAAGTTTACACTGGTGGTAAGAGGAAAATTAGAAACCTAGGTTCTCTGACTTTAAATCAAGCACTTTTTCTACATTTCCTATCTTGCCCCTCATACCATATTTGTGAATTTTCTAGGTATAAAGTAAAATTCCAAGACTTGTTTTAATTTTTATTTCTTTGACCATTTGGCATTTTCCATATTAATTTGTGTCTTTTCTTTTATAAGCTGTTTGTTGATATCTTTTTACTATTTTTTAAATTAAGTAATGACTTCTTAATCTTATGTTTATATTAATTCTCTATAGACTTTAGGTGTCATATAGTAATTAGAGATACTTTCTGCAATGACTTTCCACCAGCCTGGATTTTTCTTCTTATTCTAGCACCATTGATCTTGTTTATATAAAAGCTTTTAAATTTTATATATGATGAAAAATTTGTCTTTTATAATATGCTCTTTCTCCCTTAGATAATTACACAGTCTTTATATGTCCAAAGTACTGAGAATGAAAACCTTCAATCACCTTTTTTTTTTTAAAACCATTAACTTCTGTGTATTGGCTCCTAGGTAGAAAAGTGGTAAGGGTGGGCAATGGGGGTCAAGTGACTTGCCCAGGGTCACACAGCTGGGAAGGGTCTGAGGCCGGATTTGAACCTAGGACCTCCCGTCTCTAGGCCTGACTCTCAATCCACTGAGCTACCCAGCTGCCCACTTCAATCACCTTTTTAATGGCTAAATTTTTCTTATTCAAATCTTTTATTTACTTGGATTTTATTAATATATGTTGTAAGATGTTGACCTAAACCCATTTACTGCCAAACTACTATCCATTTTTCTATGGAGTACTTGAAAAATAGAGTCCCTTCAACTATAGTTTAAAAATAGAGTCTCCTTATAGTTTGTATTTGGGGATTTACTGCATGCGAGGATGTTATAAACATTTGCTTCTGGGTCTTACTTATTTGATCTTTTTATAATTAGTTTTAAATGTAATATAAGACATTTCCTATTTCCTTCACTATTTTTCTTGGCTTGTTCTTTATGAATTTTGTTATAATTTTGCCTAATTCTATAAAAACATCTCCTTGGTAACTTGAGCCTTCTGTAAATTCCATTCATCTGTATTTTGCCCTCTATTTGCGATGCCTCAGAGTAATTTCTTGAAGTAGGGGATTCAGACTTTTAGAAGTACTTGTCTTGAAAAATCTGTGAATTCATATCTTCATATTCTTTCTTTAACGTCAATTGTCTTGACTCATAGGATTTTCATCTTGTTCATCTTTATTTCTATCAATTTCTCTTCCACTTCTACACTTTAAAATTCTAAATATATTTTTTCAGAAGATCTTGAAGAGATACTCTGTTTTTCTCCTAAATTCGATGCTCTACTTTTTTTGTTTCTTGGAGATTTCTAATTTTTTACCTAAGTAAATAAATCTTTTTTTTTCCATTTCATTCCCTTATTGTATTTCATAACTGTCCTGGAGTTCTTGTGCTTATTTCATTTTAATTTCTGGGATTCTGCTAAGATTTGTTATCTGATACTTCACTGGAGGTCTTCTGTAGCATTTCTTCTTTGTATTTGGACCTTTTTGTTAATTGTTTATCATCCTTTAAAAAAATCAGTCTTTCTAATTTGTTCTGGGAGATTTTTCCTCTGATAAATTCTGCTTTGCCTTTTCTTTTTTTTTTTTTTTTAATGCATTTTCAGGTGATTGAGGTGCTGACCTTAGATACTACCTTTCATGCAACCATCTTGCCAGAAGTTCTCCCTGAAATCCCTAAAATATGTTAACAGATGCTTTATGACTATCGAGAAAGATGTGTGATAATAACCCAGAGCCATTCAGCACGACTTTTATTACGAACAAGTTATGCGAGAGTAGTCTTATTTTGGATTTTGACATGGTTACTAAACTTAAATGTAGGTATTGCTATTGATGTTGTTTGCCTAGGCCTTAGCTAAACATTTCACAAAATCTATCACGTTGTCTTTGTGGGTAAGATGGAGTAATAAACTCTAGACAATAGTTTTTATAAGTCAATTCAGAACTGTTTAGATGACCAGCCCCAAAGAATATGAATTAATGGCTTTTTTATGTTAACTTGGAGGAAAATCTCTAGTAGAAGGCCTTGTACATAGGAAAGCATTTAATAAATATTTGTTGAACTTTATGTATTCCTTAGTTACATTCTTAGTCTTATGCTTGTTGGATTTCATAGAGGGGATTTTTAATTAAGTACAGTTTGGACTAGATGACCTATGATACATTTTGATTATGTGAGTAATGGCTAGCATGTTGGTGCCTGTCAAGAAGTAGCAAATACTAGCCAGGTAGAACAAAGGTGAAGTGGGTTCATGCTTGATAATTGCTTCTGAGATGAACAATGAAGTAAAATAAATATATGTGTGTGTGTATGCTCAAAATATGTTTGTTTTTTCTTAGTAGGTATTCTTCTTATAATAGACAATGACTACCGATGAGGCCACCAAGAATGATGGAGAAAACCCAACAGTTGCTCTTTCTGAACGAGGAGAGGACATTACTCCCAAAAAAGACCGAGGTGTACTAAAGGTAAGTCCCTAAGGAAGAGTGTTGAGAGAAAATGCATGCAGTATCTGAGTGTGTTTTCCTTAACCATTTTTGTTCATAAGAAGAGAAGCTCTATGGGAACAGTGGAAAGAAACATCAAGAAATGTCTTTAGTAAGGGTAACTAGGTGGTTCAGTGAATTGAAAGCAAGGCCTAGAGTAGGGAGGTCCTGGGTTCAAATATGCACTCAGATATTTCCTAGCTGTGTGAACCTCGGCAAGTCACTTAACCCTTATTGCCTAGCCTTTACCACTCTTCTGCCTTGGAACAAATATATGGTATTGATTCTAAAACAGAAAGTAAGGGAAAAGAACAAGAAAGGAAGGAAGAGAGAGAGTGCATAAAAATCGAAAAAACATCAATGAGTTATTAAAAATTACCTAATCACATTTCATATTTTTTAACTACCCCAAAACTAAAATTTTATTTTTTCTTGGTGAGCAAAAGCCATTCCCACCTTTGAGAATTATATAAATTTACTAAGATTATTTTTAAATGAAAGTTTTAAGCAAAATTTATTTAAAAAAAGAAAGAAAAATGTAGTCAACAAAATTCAAGATTAATGAACTTTAATATTTACATACAGTGTTCCTGAATGGAATGAGTTCTTGATAGTCAATCAAAGAGTCAATTTGCCTTAACTCTCCCTTCCCACCCCATATTTAATGTTATCTGACATTTGGCAATGCTTTGCAATTTTAAAATGCTTGTACATCATCCCATTTGAAGCTCACAATAACCCATTTTGAAGGATATTATCTTGATTTTATAAATAAGGAAATTGAATGGGTATAAGAGACTTTTTGAGGTTTCATGGCTAGACTCTGTAAAGGTGAAGAAGCTATATCTAGAATAAAGTCTTTTACTTAATTGATGTTTTGCCTAATATACCACTGTTACGTACAGTCATTTTACACAATCAAATTAATTTTCTTATCTCTTTTGATGATAAAGAATTAACTACATCTTTTTTGGAAACACTTGGCTAAGCATTTTGAATACCTTCTTGCCCTTAGTCATAGGAAATGGAGATCTTTCTGAACAAGTTTTGTCTAATTTTATTAATTTCTTACCTCTCCTCCTATCTATATAAATATTTCTATTAATTTGTTGCATAAAAACAAATTTTAGAGATTGACAGAGCTGTATGTACTGAATACCTTGGACTTTTGTCATGATATCATCTTCCTGGGATAACACTAATGAAATGATGTTTTGGGCCCCTAAAACTTTCTTGAGTTTTGAAGTTTCAGGCTGGGAATTCCCACCTACCCTATTACTTCATAATCATTCTGTAGAGTAGTGGTTTCAAACTCAAATTGGAACAGGGCCACTAACACATTAAAATAAAGATCATTGCCAGTCACATCGATTTAGAAAGCCACATATTAATATTATCTATAATTTATTTGATGTTTTATTTATATTATTAAATATTTCCCAATTATATTTTAATCTGATTTGGGCTCTACTTGGAAGTGTTTGATATACTCTGCTATAGATAACTAGCAATAAGATCAGATGGCCTTTAACTTAGAGATGCAAATACTTCAAGTATAACAATTAACTGACATTCAGTATTAAAGATTAGGTCAAATTTTTCTAACTGAATTTTTTTTTTTAAACCCTTGTACTTCGGTGTATTGTCTCATAGGTGGAAGATTGGTAAGGGTGGGCAATGGGGGTCAAGTGACTTGCCCAGGGTCACACAGCTGGGAAGTGTCTGAGGCCAGATTTGAACCTAGGACCTCCTGTCTCTAGGCCTGGCTCTCACTCCACTGAGCTACCCAGCTGCCCCTAACTGAATTTTTGAATGTGACTAGTAGGCTTTCTGGGTTGGATAGGTTAATGCCGTGAGACCTTTTTTTCCTCTAAAAACTCTGAAATGACTACAAATAACTATTCTCTCCTTCCAGAAAAGTAGAGATGTTGAACTAGGAAAATTGTAAATCAGTCTTCTGGTCATGCTTCAGGGAAAAAAAATCTTCTAAGTTAAATCACTAATGTTTACAGATAATTATATTCCTCAGAAAATATACATGCTGAAATGTTACTTACTGGAGAATAAGTAATTTTGCATACAGGATTAACAGAAGAAACTACACCAACACAGATGGATTTGATTTTGTTTTCCCAGAACTGACCCACCACATTAGCAGCCGGTCTACCAAATACAAAACAAATATTATGAATTTTGTGATTGCTAAATTTTTTTTCATAGGGTTCTTTTGGCATTTCCTTTACTAGAAAACAAGTTAATCAGCATAATACAGTTCAGTTTTATTAATCTTTTGTGCACATCCTGGTATGTATTATTCAAATAATGTGAAGTACAACCAGTCATATTGGGAAGTAGGACTTTCTGAAATTTTAAACCAGTTGGGGGAATCTACAGTCAGAAGCTGCTATGTTTGGACTGGTGGAGGATATAAAGAAAAGTGTTTAACAAGGCTTTGTTTTAGACTTTTCTTGGTTATCCTTGAAAGTTTTGCTTTGTGGCTCTAATTGTATAGGAACCAACTCCCTGGTCTTTTTGATTTGGGAGGATTTTATTTTGAGGAGGAATGAGTACAGTGGAGCTGGAAGGATTAATGATTCTTTGGAAATAAATAGTATAACCTGCAGCTTAAACTGCAACATAAGGAATTTAAATTGGCTATAAGGAAGAATTTCCTGACAGCAAGGATTGCTGAGCAAGGTTGTGGTAAAAGCTGTTAAAAATAGGATAGATCGGGGCAGCTGGGTAGCTCAGTGGATTGAGAGCCATGCCTAGAGACGGGAGGTCCTAGGTTCAAATCCGGCCTCAGACACTTCCCAGCTGTGTGACCCTGGGCAAGTCACTTGACCCCCATTGCCTACCCTTACCACTCTTCCACCTATAAGTCAAAAACACAGAAGTTAAGGGTTTAAAATTAAAAAAAAAAAATCTTAAAAAAAAAAATAGGATAGATCTCATCTCTGGTATGGTTTAATTATAGTTTTGCCTAAAGGATGAAAAAAAAGGACTAGGTTACCTTTCTTCCTGTCTTTTATTTAATAATTGGAAAGAGAAACTCACTTCTTATTTCTTGATGTCAATCTTTTCTAGATTGTCAAAAGAGTGGGGAATAATGAGGAAACACCGATGATTGGAGACAAAGTTCATGTCCATTATAAAGGAAAATTGTCCAGTGGAAAAAAGTTTGATTCCAGTCATGATAGAAACGAACCATTTGTCTTCAGTCTTGGCAAAGGTAAGGGGGCATTCATCTGAGTCCTAGATATACTTCTTAAATTTTTTTACAGATAGTTTGGATAGGAGGAAGAATAGAGAGAGATTAACCTTATTTAAATTAAGCAGGATTATTTTAGGATCTTAGGTGTGGTCTTAGACATTCTCTTCAGATGTCTTTAATGTACCCAGTTAATTAATCTTATCATTTTTCTTCTTACAAAAAATGGGAAAAATACATATAGTAAAGCTACCCCTGTATATCTGATAGAAGCTATGTGTTTTGATTCTGTTATTAATATTTTAGTTCCTTCTTTCTGCAGGCAGAACTAGCTGTTCTTGCCCCCAGGACAAGTTCACTGAACTTTGTTCCCAGATTGGGTGTGGTAGGGGACAAAGGGAAATTCCCACAACCACCATCAAGTTTCATAACTGAGTATAGGCCATTTCCTTCTCCTTAGTACCTAGAATTTATAATTTAAGGGCCTTGGCCCAAACACAAGAATAGCTAAATACCAGAATGAGGATTAGGGTAGTCTGTTCTCCACCTGGGGAATAAAATGCTCAATGAAAAACCGATCAGTTGAATCCTTACATTGTACCAAAAAGTAGATGCTCTGGAGACTTCTTCCATTTTCAATCCTATTTTTCCCTACCAATTGCCTTTGATGGGCCTTTCTGCACTTTGGTATATAGCGCTACCCTTTTTATATCCTGAGCTTTTAATTCTGTTTAGGGTATTGGGACCTTCAAAATTAAGTTAGTATCTCTTGTGAGATTAATCTTTTTCATTGTATTTTTATGCCTGAATGACATGGTAGAATGAGAAGGAATTCCTGATTGTTCATTTAATTTCATAGATCACACATTTTTTCTGAAAAAAAATTTTTGTCAAAAATAATAATATATTCAGTCTTATTGCACAATAATTACAATAGTCAAATTTATATCTTGTTTCATTTTGGTTCTTGTAGCCTGGATGTGTCTATTAATTTATTAATTAATTGAACCACAAAATATATCAGTCTCTTATTGCTTACATTTTCTCTTTCCATGCCTTTTCTTTCCCTAGGATTTCTCTCTTCTGGGAGGTAAACATATTTAAAGTAAATCTATTTCAGGATCATAGAATCCCAGCTTTAGGCCCAGGAGGGATCTTGGTGGTCATTTTGTTCAATCCTTTTACTTTGCAAATGAGGAAACTGAGGATCAGCAAGGAGTAGGAACATGACCAAGATTATGCAAGGGAGTAAGTGTCAGAGCCAGAATCAGAAGCTAAGCTCTCAGATTCCAGATCCAGGACTTTTTCCACACTCTTAAGAATTCTTCTCATAGCTAAGGTCTTAACAAGCAGAGTATATCAATTCTATTTTCTTTCTTTCTTCTTCACATTCCCCAAGAAAAAGCTACACAGTAATGAAAATAATCCCTAAATATAACTTCTCTAGGGATTTAAACAAAGGCAATTGTTTTTTCTGAGTAGTTGTTTTAAAAATATTAAAGATAGGAGAAAGGAAACATTTAACTACTTGTCCTAGAATTATGTTATCTTAGTATAAAGAATTAAGAGTTGAGACCTGGTTTTAATTCTAGTTTTGTCACTAGACTGTTCTCTGTCTGGGAAATAAAATTCTCAATGAAAAATTGGTCAGTTGAAACCCTTGCTTATCCTCCATTTACAATGGCATCAGGAAGTAGATGCTCTGGAGACTTCTTCCATCTCCCATCTTATCTTTCCCTTCTCCTTGCCTTTGATGGGCCTTTTTGTGCTTTGGCATAAACTACCCTTTCTTTATCCCAAGCTACACCTACTAGTGTAATCTTGGGTAATTCACTTTATTTATTTAGGCTTTATTTTCCTTATCTGTAAAATAGATCTTTAAGATCTCTTTTAGCTCTTACCTCCTATGATTCTTTCACTAATCTCTTTTATTTAAAAAAAAAAAGTTGTTTTTTTAAAACCTTTTACCTTCTATCTTAGAATTAATGCTATGTCTGAGAACACATTTTTTTTTTTAAACCCTTACCTTCCGTTTTGGAGTCAATACTGTGTATTGACTCCAAGGCAGAAGAGTGGTAAGGGTAGGCAATGGGGGTCAAATGACTTGTCCAGGGTCACACAGCTGGGAAGTGTCTGAGGTCAGATTTGAACCTAGGACCTCCTGTCTCTAGGTCTGGCTCTCAATCCACTGAGCTACCCAGCTGCCCCCTGAGAACAGCTTTGAACCCAGGACCTCCTGTCTCTAGGTCTGGCTCTCAATCCACTGAGTTGCCCCTTTTAATTTCCTTTAAGAACAAGAAAGAATAAAAGTGTACAAAGAAGCAAACCTCCCTTCCCTCTCCCTAATAAACAGATCTATATAACTTAAAATATCAAATACTCCAGGAACTGCTAGTAAGACAATGTGGGATGCCAGTGTAAGGGGTAAAAAGGGATTTTGATTGGGCTAATATTTTAAAAGATTTGATCACCAGGGAATTGAATAAGTATCAATCCCCAATTAAAGAATAACCTCAAGTCAAATTGACCTTTATGAAAGTTTATTTACAAATGAAAAGAGAGAGAGAAAGTAAGAAAATTAGAGAGAGGATAAGATAGGATAAGTAACCTAACACACTAGGTAATTTGCTCCAATCTCCTAGTTTAACCCAGGCAGATCTAATTAACCCTCAGACAAGGGAGATTTAGCTTTGAATCCAAGACTGGAAAGTCAGATGGCCAGAGACAAAAGAAGCAAAAGCTTCAGTCATAGAGACTCTTTGAAAGGGAAGTTCCTTAAGAGAAGTTCAGGAAGATTCAGTCTTTATACTCACCACTTGGAATTCCAAAGGAAAGATTAAAGAACTGTCTTACCAAGGTCTCAGGTCCCAGGTCCAGCTCTCCCCCAAGCCCCAAGCCACGAACAAGAAGAACCCAGCTGAACTCACTGGGCTCTCTTTTAAAGGGGCTTCTTTTGCAGCACTTCCTGTGCCTTCCTCTTAGTTTACATGTCCAATCACAACAGACACTTTTCTTAGGACTGCCCAGGAGGGAGTCAGTAAATTCTGATTTGTCTAGCCCACCTGGATCACAGACCTCCCAACTTGTGAGTTAAGTAGAGTTGTTTACACTTTTAGTAATTAGATTTGAGAATGGGCCAGGTAGATTTAATCTCATTATCACACCAGTATACCTCAGATGAGCTTCATCACTATGGAATTGACTTCCAGAAAATATATTTCCATCACCATAGCAACATGTATTTGTTAATTTAGACTATGCCATATTTTAACACATAGATTTGTGTTGCATTAAAATTGTCACTAGATCCCACAGTCCTCCCTAGCTTTTGTCCTTTGTCTCTCTTTCTGAGCCAAATTCCTTGAAAAAAAAAATCATTTATGCCCACTGTTTCCATTTCCTCTTCCCTTACTTTCTTCTTAACAATTGTTAAAACAATCTAATTTCTGACTTTATCACTCAACTGATATCACTCTCCAAAGTTAATAATGATCTCCTTCCTAATTATAGATTCCAATGACCTATTTTCCAAATCTTTATCCTTTTTGATCTTTCTTCAGGATTTGACCCTGTTGAACACTGACCTCCTGGAGATCCTTACCTTCTCTGAGTTTTCTGAGACTGTTTCTTCTTAGTCCTCTTCTTACCTGTTCAACCACACCTCAGTCTCTTTTTCTGGTTCATCATTCTTGTCATACCCCTAAATGTTTTAGTTAACTTAGTCTTGACACTGAGGTGCAAATCCACAATACCACCAAAGCTCTATCCTCACCCCTCTTTTCTCTATATACTTTTCTCTCTTGGTGACTTCATCACTTCTCTATAGAAGACTTCCAGATTTATATACTTAACCCTAGTCTGTCTCCTATTGTTGTAATTAAAATAAATGTAGACTGATATTAAAAGAAGTGTTAATATTTTAATTAAGGCCATGTTGGTAAAATAAAGAATCACCACGCACCTGCTAAAGATCTATTTCAAATCACCCGCCATTAGCCATTACCTTCTCCCCATAGACCACGCGCCTCGCTCCTTCCGTACCCAAGAGAGCCAAGACCAATCAGGTCTCTCGATTTAAGCTATGCTTTACATTGGCTCACATCATCACGTCGAACCAGAAACCCGTTGAAACATGGGAAATGTAGTTTCCAAGTCCCCTAAACGTCCACAGGAAGTTTGTCATATAACTAAATATTTAAAACTCAAATGAGTCCCAAATAACTCTCAATGGAACCTCCAAAATTCCAGATAACACACTATCCTCTCATCCTACATCACCAGTTGCTTATTTGGACATTTCAAACTAAGTTTCCTGGACACATCTCAAATTCAAACTAAGACGGAGCTCATTAATTCTTCTCCAAATTCATCCTTTGTTCAAATTTCCTCACTATAGTCAAGAACACTTCCTTCTTTTAAGTCACCTAAGTTCTCAAACTTTTATCCTCTCACTCCTAACTGCTCATTCCTTCCACTCTGCCCTCTGGAATTCTCATTTTACAATTTTCATATTTTCCTGTATTCTGAACCTCTTCCTCCCATTTTTCACTAACATATCTGGCTTCCACCAAGTGATATTTCTGCCTTTAACTATCCTTTTCTTTTTCATATAACCTCCATCACACTTATCATAAAGAGAGAGTTGGGATACTACTTACTTCTCCTTACCACTTCCAGACTTTCTAGGTACCTCAAACCCTCAGTAACTGCTTCTCCCTTGAAGTTCATTCTATTGAAATTATTTGCCCTGTATAGGTCATGGTGGCTCTTGTTTGCTTCCTCCCTTTCTCAAGGATTCAATACCTGAGTCACTGTCTTTCTTTTCTCTTCAATTCCTTCCCTCTTGGAGACTTCAACATTTTTACTGATATTCCTTCAAACTCTCTAAGCCACATGGTCACACTTTGGATCTCACCATTATCTACAAGTGTTCTACTTCCATGACTAATATAAAAAAAAAAAAATCAACTCTGACATTCTATCTCTCCCTATACCTTTTTGTTGTTCAGTTATTTCAGTTGTGTCTGACTCTTCATGACCCCATTTGGAGTTTTCTTGGCAAAGACATTGGAATGGTTTGCCATTTCTTTCTCCAGCTCATTTGACAGATGAGGAAACTGAGGCAAATAAAGTAAAGTGACTTGACCAGGGTCATGCAGCTAGTAAGTATCTAAAGCTGAATTTGAACGCAGGAAGACTTTGGGTCTGGCATTCTAGCCACCGTACCACCTAGCTGCCCTATACCTTACCTCTCTAAATTTATTCTTTCCCCTCACTGATGTCTCTAATACCTTTGTCCATCAGTGCTTTCTCATATCACTATACCTTCCCTGACTTCACTTTTCTCTATTCTTAGCCTTGATACTATTGTTAACCAATTAAGATCCACAATGTCCTCAGGTTTCCCATCCCCTTGTCTTGTTGCTGTTTATCCCTTGCCAAGCCTAAACTCTGGACTATTCCACCATCTGCCCATTCAGTTCCTGCTGTCCTGTTCTGCTGAATGGAACTGGAGGAAATCACATATCAAAGCTGATCCACTATATATTACCTCACAGCTACAGGGCAATCCTTTTATTCCTCGCTAATTAATTTCCCATCATCACAAAGAACCTTTCTGAATCTTTTCTTGTCTCCTCAGGCCTTCCATACATCCTCTCTTCCATTTTCTCAGTTGAGGACATTACCTTATCTGCTCTTCTCTTTTTCTCAAAGTCTCATCATTATCCCCAACTCTCTCTTTTTTTATCTCTATACTTAGATGCCCTTGATCTCATCCCCTTCTCTCTTCTGTAGCAGATTTACCTCTCGGTCATCAACCCTTTCTCATCCATCTTCAGTCTTCCCCTATCTGATGTTCCCTTCTCTTCTGACTTCAAATATATCCAAGTCCACCCACTTCTTACAAAGCCTTCATCTAGACTATACTATCCCATGAAGGTTTTCATCCTTTTATGTGACAAAGTTAAGTATAATCTGACTTTATAATACAGTTATACCTTGGAGAATTTGCAGGTTCAGTTCTAGACCACCACGAAAAAGCAAATATTGTAATAAAATGAATCACATGGATTTTTTCCCAGGGTATTATAAAAGTTATGTTTACATTATACAATAGTCTATTAAGTGTTCAGTAATATTTCTGAAAAAACTCTACAGCCTCTGAATATAGGATTATGAAAATACTCATGATTAATCTTCTCATATTAAGAGTGTAAACAGTTTATCCCTTAATCCCTTATGATTGCTCATTTTTATCTTTTGATGATGACTCCTGTGTTTATACTCCAAAGTTCCTATGCTTTGAAGTCTTCTATTTCATTAAAGATTGATTTTTACTCTCTTTGTGGGATTATACTCAATTTTTCCTGATTAAGTTATTCTTGGTTATAAGATGTCCTTTGTCTTATTAAATATTATATCCCAGATTTCTTCTTCTTTAGGGTGGTGACCCCTGAAGCTGGATTGTGACTTCTCAGTACTCAATTCTTTCTGTTTGCAGCAATTTTTCTTTGACCTAAAAACTCCAAATTTTGGCTATGATGTTCCTGTGAATTTTTATTTTTGAATTTCTTTCAGGAGGTAACTAGTATATTATTTCTACCCTCCTTTTGCTTTCTGATTCTAAGAGGTTTGGACAGTTCTCTTAAAATTAAGATTTTTGAAGTACAATGTCTAGGTTCTTCTCCTTTCCCCGGTCCCCTTTGATCATGGTTTTCAGGTAGTCCATTGATTCTTAAATTACCACTCCTTAATTTGTTTTCCAGGTCAGTTTGTATTTGCTGTGACATACCTGGAATTTCCTTCTTTTTTTATTTTTGTCTTAATATTTTTATTATTGATTGGAGTCATTGTCTTCCATTTGGTCTAGTCTAATTTTTAGGGAGTTTGTTGTGTGGGTGAGGTTTGGTACCTTTTATGCCAAGCTGTTAATTCCTTTTCTAATTTTTTTCTTTCATAGCTCTCATTTCTTTTCCAATTTCTTCTTCCAGTGCTCTCATTTCATTTTTTAAAACATATTTTTAAAATGTGAACTTTTGCCTGATCTGTTTTTTTTTGTTTTGGTTTGGTTTTTTAAGCTTTGCTTGTAGATATTTTAGAGTCATTCTCTTCTTCTGGGTTTGTGTCTTGTACATCCCTCTCACCATCACTATAATAGTTTTTTATGGTTTGGAGTCTTCTTTTGCTTAACCATTCTTCTAGCCTGTGTCCTAACTTCAGACTTTATGTAAGAGTTAGCTCTTTGTACTTTTGGAGGGAATGTCTGGACTGGTTTTCATGCTTCTTTATTGGGCTATTGAACATTATATTATTACAGGATCTCAGGGACCTAGCTCAGCTTGAGTACCTGCAAGCTTTTTGTATTGCTACTGTATTCTTTTTTAAAATCTAGAATATTTTTAGAATATCCCCTCCTCCTGTAGTTCCTTCTGTATTCTGATCCATGAAATTAGATCACTACCCTCCAACTCTGAATTCTGTAGGTTTCTAATCTTAGTTTGGGTCTGTGGACTTTCCCTATTTGTTTAATCAACTGCTGCTAGATTCAGCCACTGTCACCTAGCTGAAAAGCTTTTTTGATTCAGAGTGAAAAAGTTGCAAGTTATTCTATGTTTTGACATTCCTACCCTGGTTACTTTGCCAAAACTTCAGTCCTTGCTAGAAGCTACAACTGAGACCCCCATTCTCCTTTGATCCTGAGATCAGAACTACATAGCAATTAACTTGCTTCTGAACTTGCTTCTTGCTCCATATTCAGCCTGGGCCCACAACCATTCCTTGCCCTAGATACAGTGATTCCCAAAGTGGGCACCACCGCCGCCCTGGTGGGTGCTGCAGCGATCCAGGGGGGCGGTGATGGCCACAGGTACATTTGGGGGCAGTGAATAACTGTAAGGGAGCGGTGATAGTATGTGACAGGGGACGCTAAGTAATATTTTTTCTAGAAAAGGGGCTACCGCCCCCTGTCACATACTATCACCGCCCCCTTACAGTTATTCACCGCTCCCAAATGCACCTGTGGCCATCACCGCCTTCCCTGGATCGCTGCAGCACCCACCAGGGGGCGGTGGCGCTCACTTTGGAAATCACTGACCTTATAGGGTCCCTGCTAGTTGGTAAGAGAAATTAGACATATACTTGTGAAATAATCAGCTAAACAATATATGCTATTATTGTCACATCCAACTCTTTCTGACTCTAGTTGGGGCTTTCTTAGCAAAAATACTGGAATGGTTTGTTATTTCCTTCTCCAGCTCATTTTACAGATGAGGAAACTGAAGCCAACAGGGTTAAGTGATTTGCCCAGGGTTACAAAACTGCGAAGTATCTAAGACCAGATTTGAACCTAGAAAAACCCAGCACTCTTATCTGCTGCATCACCTAGTTGCTCAGAATATGAATAGGTGCTCATTATTATTCAATACACAGTAGGCAAATTAATCAAATGGGATATTTTGCTGAACATATAAGATGCTGTAGTTCATCCTTCATTTTTGAAGAGGACTAATGACATCACAGGATGATTTCTTGATTTTAACCTGAATTAGATTTAAGTGAAGTAGAGTTGCATAGTTGTTAGCCTCACTCTCTCTTTCAAAGTCATCAAAGTCTAGTGGCAAGACAGAAGTCAGGGTGACTTGTGATATCCCAAGATGCAGTGGATGACCTTGTTCCAAGAGGTCTGACCAAGCTCTAAGTACTCCTCAGCACCTGCTTTAGCTGCCTTCTTGGCTGTTGAAACAAATTGCTCACATTCTCCCCTTCCACCAGAGGAAGTCTTCACATGCTTGGAGTAGACATTCCTTTAACTCACCAATAGGGTGGGTTTGAGGTCTATTGTTTGGTTACCCTCAATCTGGTTTAGCTTGCCTGCCAAGGTGGTTTTACCAGGATGTGGCTGCTGAGCATGCTATAGTTTCTTGGAGCCATAGGTGAGAACTGGGTGAATGGTAGGCACCCAAAGGGGAGAAACAACCCTAAAAAGAGCTCAGCAAGCCCTTACCCCTCATATAAGATAATTATAAGTATAACTCTGCTTCTTTTCAGCAGAAAGAAAGTATAATGTTAGCTTGAGGGGACAGAAATTACACTTGCCTCATAGCCTCCATTATATTTTTCTTTTATAAAAGTCCTATTTTGATGTCTTTGATGTTAGGTATTAGGGTGACCTATTCTTACTCTGCATAACAATGAAGCATAAGCTTTGCCAAGTGCTATGCCAAACTGAAATGACTTCAAGTATAACCATGAAACAAAGTATGTATTTGTAGTCTGAGGACCAAGCTAACTAAATTTGCCAAGGTTTGTTATGAGGTTGGCCACAAGGTGAAGAATTTTTCACCCTAGCCATTCTCAAATATCATGCTACAAGTCATAGTGTGGTTGTGTTATGTGTCAATAGAAGATTTACTCATCCTGATGAAAGTTCAGAGCCTATTTTGTATTAATAGCTTTCACTTGTGCCTTATTTTCATCTCCAAATATAGCCTCTCCCACTCCCTTCCTGAAAGAGCCATCCCTAAGACCCAAGAACAAAAGAAAGGTGGAAACCAGGTTAGCATAACTACCCAACTCATCAACCCAATCTGACCTTTTGTACAGTGTTCTATATCCATCAACCCCAGTTTTTCTCAAAAAGAGAGAATAGTGTGTTTTAAAGAATGTCTTAATAGAAATGATTCAACATACCTCAATCAGCTATCGTTATTACTATACATATTTTGATACCTGAACTGCCATTTTTTACCTTGTAGGCAGAGAAGCACTTTGAAACCAAAACACTTAACTTCCCTTCCTCTAGGGAAAAGTTGAAAGTCAAATCTGAAAGTGTGGTCTGATGCCAGCATCAAGTGGGTTTTAGGGAGGAGTCAAAAAAGATAGAACAGGAAACTGGACCATTTCCCAGCTCTCCTGAATCAAGACTTCAGAGTATAAGTCCATCTCTTTATTTTGAAGTAAATTCCCAAAATATCAGACATACCCACGTTCAAATATAAACTAAAAAGTACATTCCAAAGCCAAATAGAAATGATTTATGATCATATTTACTTATATAAATGTTCTCATCCCTCTCCAGCCACTTCTTTTCTTCCAAGCTGGTGTTTTATCACTGAAATTAGGTAGATGGATGGATGATGGATGGAGAGAGAGACAAAGACAGAGAGAGCATATGCTTATTAAGTGCCTAGAACCATGTGTCAGGTACTAGAGATAAATGCTAGAGCTTATACAAGCAAATAAGAATAATATCTATCTCAAGAAGCCTACATTCTAATGAAGGAAGACAACATGTAAAAGGGAGCTGGAATAGTGGAAGGAAGTTCAGAGAGGAAAAGATATCCTGGCAGGGGTAAGGCAACTGATGAAGTAGAGAAATCTGGATAGGGATTTGAGCTTTGCAGGAATGAAGTGACCAAGTCCCTTATGAAAGACTCCAAGAGGGAGGTAATTTGTGGGGTAAATCATCCTAATAAGTCCTACCAAAATAGGCTCCTACCAAAAAAAATCAAATCAGAAGATTCTAGGAACACTGTAGCTGCATGTTTCTGTCTTCTCTAAAGTTTTAATTGTAATGTTTTAAAAGTTATCACTAGAACTTGACCCTCTTCCTTGCCTTGGATAAACAAAATCATTGATGCTTCTTCCAATCCTTTGATCAGGTCTTCCTTGGTGTTTTGATGTTGCTGACAGACTGTCATATAATTACATGAAGGCCTCCAGTCTCTATGAGAGGAGGGACCTTGACTTCTGTTTCCTATCTTCCCTCACACCACAAACAATGATCTGCACACAGTATTACCTTAGTGTTTGTTGAATGAAATGAATACTTACCTCCTCACACTTGGAATATTAAGAACTTCCCAATTGGTCTCCCACATTCAAGTCTTTCTCCACTCCAATCTCTCTTCTCTGTGGCTGCCAAAGTGATTTTCCTGAAACACAGGGTTGTGTCATACCCCATCTCATTCAGACTCTAGTGGCTTCCTGTTACCTTCAGGATCAAATAAAAAGTCCCTTGTTCAGTTTTTCACAACCTGTTCCCCTTCCACATTCTAAAGTCCAACTATACTAGCTTACTTGCTTCCTCTCCCATCTCTGCCTTTTGCACTGGCTGTACTCCTGAATGTTTTCTCTTCTCATCTCTGCCTCTTAGAATCCCTAGCTTCAAGACTCAGCTCAAATCTCATTTTCTTCAGGCTTTTCCTGGTTCCTCTTATTACTAGTGCCTTCCCTATGAGATTACCTACCCATTTGTACTGTGTTTATATATATATATGTACATAGTTATTTGTATATTATTTCCTCCATGGACTATGAGCTCTTTGAGGGTATGATTGACATGGTACTTTTGTTATTTTGGAACAAAGTGCATACCATAGCTTCTCTTTCATTGTGAATAGTTAAGAGTAAATTATAGTAAATGAAAAGAATTGGTATGGCCTATTGGACAGAGAGTTTGTCTAAGAGCCAGGAAAACCTGGGTTCTAGAACGTTCTGCTTTTGAAAGTGCTAATCATATGACCCTAGACAAGTCACTTAACTTCTTGGGAAACTAGAAGAAAGTACCAACAAACATTGGTAGAAGGAGGCATACACTGGAAGAATTCTCTGTAGTAATAAGGTTACAAATCCTGTCCCTAAATAGTAATGAAAATGTAAACTAGAATGTTAATGACCAGGCATTCATCTAGAATAGTAATATCCTATAGCATTCATTAAACATTTATTAAATGTCTATTCCAAGATTGATGAAATCCCTACCTATAGTCAGTTGATGAGTGAAAATATTCCTTCTAACTTTTATCTCCCTGGGTAATCATTATTTGGATGTGGGGAGGTGGGAGGACTATACCTACTGAGAATTTAATCTTCTACCCACAACCTCAAATTGTATTTAAAGATGACTATTAGAAGACAAATTAAACCTATTATGGGTTATTCAGAACTGACTAATTGGATTGTGAACTCAATGTATAATGTCATTAATTCTCAGAGTCCTTTTTTGCTTTATTTTAAAGTTATTTTGTGTCTTTAGATAATTGTATTTCCATGTAAGGTGGCAATTAAGATGTATATTCTGTCTTCTATATGCACCAGGTCCTGTAAGGGTTACCCGAAACAAGATGAAATCCATATCCACAAAAAACTTAGTCATGTTGGGAAGACTAAACCAATAATAAAACTAGAAGATATAGTATTTATAAATAATGGTGAAATCCAAACTTACTGTAATTAAGCAAATTGCACTATACATAATAAGTACAAAAGAAATTTAGGGAAAGGGTCAGAAATGGAAATTATTTGATGGGAGTTTATGTTGTTTTCAATTTTGTTTAATTTCCAGCTCCACTCCTCTCTCTCCCACATTCCCTTTCCTTACATTGAGAAAACAAGAAAAACAAGACCTACTACAAATATGTATAGTCAAGCAAAACAAATTATCTCAGTAGACATATTCTCACTCCAGAAAAACAAAACTCTCATCTGAACTCTCAAGTCTACCACCTTTCTATCTCCAGCTTAAAAAAGTAAAAAAAGGAATAGTCATATTGTAGATAAAGCCATTTCCACAGAAATAATGTGTCATTAAAAATTATAACTCAACCAATTAATTAAGCACTTATTTTGTGCCTGATAATTTTGTTAAGTTCAAGAAGCTTACATTCTAAAAGTGAAAGACAAACCATGAAGGGGAGCTATAAAGTGGATGGGGCAGTGTGTTACATGAGTAAGGCAGCTGTTAGATAGAACAGTCCAGAATGTGAGTTGAGCTGGGAATGAAGTGGTTCTTTTCCACCTTCATTTTTCTTTTCATCCTTTTCATCTTCTAGGATCTTATAACAGGACCAAAAAGTATGCACTGTTTAGTAATTTTTAGAGTATTGTTTCAAATTGCTTTCCTAAATGGCTGAACCAATTCATAGGTCCTTCAATAGTGTATTGGGAGTCCTGTTTGCCTATAGCCTCCTCCAGCAACTGTCATTTTACTCTTTTCATTTTTACTAATTTGACAGACATGAAAACAGAACCTTAGATTTGTTTTTATTTTATTTCTCTAATTCATAATGATTTGGAGGATTTTATATTTTTTATGGCTTTGATTTCTTCCTTTGAGAACTGCCTGTTCATGTCCTTTGACCCTTTATGTATTGGAAAATAATTCTTGTTTGTATATATTTGAATCAATTTCTTGTGTATTGCTTGGAAATGAGACCTATGTCAGAGAAACTTGTTGCAACTGTTGCCCTTCTAATTTTAACTGTTGCTTTTGTTTCTATAAAATTTTACTTTTTTATTTTAATGTCATCAAAATTGTACATTCTCTCATCCCCTATTGCTTGTTGAATTGTAAAAATCTTTTTGGTCAGGAAAGGTATTTTCTTCCTTGATCCTATAATTTATTTACTACAATACTTATTACACACTTATTCATATTTATTATTTATATTATTGTTAAAATGTTACTATATAATTAATTATTATTATTATTATGCTTAATACATTGGCCTTCTGCAAGACCCTAAGCTCTTTTATTTCCCAGGTATTAATTTGGACTTTTCTCCTTTTGTGTTTTTTTGTGTGTGGATTTCCTAGATGCTGATCCAGCTCCAGTTCTTGCTTTAAACTGATAGCACACTGTAATCCAGGATGGTAAAATGACTTGAAATCCTGCCATATGAGTATTGTTTGCAGCAATTTCCTATGTTTAGCCTGGAGGACTTGGAGGCAGGACATGATATCAGTTGCTATCACTTAAAGGGTTGTCGTGTAGAATAGTAGTTAGACTTATTCAGCTTAGTCCCAGAGGACAGACACTGGATGAAAATTACTAAGAGGTATAGTATTGTTATTGTACCTCACCCAAAGTTTTCAAGGCAAAAACAATACAAAACCTTTGTGAAAACTCTGTATTTTAAAATAAGCATATTTCTCAACCTTTTAGAGTCTTGTTAAATATGCTTGAATTAGTGTCAGAGATTTAACTTAATAAAAACTTTAATAAGAACTCAAAGATAAAAGCATGTGATAATTTGACTTAAGTATTAATAATTTAATTTATAGGAGTTATGCTTTCTAATTTATAAATACTAAGGCAAACTATTCAATAATTTTTAAAAGATTCTCTAAAAGGGGCAGTGTAACATCCACTTTAAAAAAAATTCCACTGATCTCTTAGCCAGTGCTAAGATGTTTTGATGACTGCTGCTTTATAGTATAATTTAATATCTGGTACTGCTAGGCCACCTTCCTTCACTTTTTTTTTTTTCATTTTTCCCTTGATATTCCTGATCTTTTGTTCTTCCAAATGAACTTTTGTGTGTGTGAAAGTGAAGGGAGGAAGGTAGGAAAGTAGGAAGGAATGGGAGAAAGGAGAGAGAAAGGTAGAGGAAGAGAAAGGAAGGTAGTGGTCCCTAGCACCCCACGCCCCCCCCCCCGGGGAAATTGACCAGAACCCTCAAATGAATGATCAGAGAGCAACTTTAGGGTTAGAATAGCTAGGCTTTATTTTAATTAGAAAGGGAAAGGTCTAGGGAAAACTAGGAGGTAGGAAGAAAGGGGAAAAGGCACCGAGAGAGATCAGGGTTCAGGGTAGAGAGAGCTAGCAGGTGCAGAGAGCCCCTCCAGCCTCCAAGGTCAAGAGAGAGCAGAGCTCAGGGTCCAGAGCGCTAGCAGGTCTAGAGAGGGAAAAGGCGCCAAACTTTCCCTTTTATACTTTCTCTGACACTTCCCACAAAGGAAGTGGGAGGTGTCAGGGGAAGTTGTAGTAGAGAGAGTCCTGGGTGTTGTAGTCTCCGAGGGCTTACAATAATTTCAAATGACACACTGTTATAGTTTTTTCCAATTCTGTAAAAAGTTTCTTTTTTATGGTATGGCACTAAATAGGTAAATTAATTTGGGTACAATGGTCATTTTTATTATGTTAGCTCATCCTACCCATGAGCAATCAATGTTTTTCCAATTGTTTAGATTTAGTTTTAATTGTTTGGAAAGTGTTTTGTAGTTGTGTTTGTATAATTCCTGTGTTTGTTTTGGTAGATAGATTCCTAAGTATTTTATATTGTCTAGGGTGATTTTAAATGGAGTTTCTCTTTCTACCACTTGCTGTGATGTGTTGGAAATATATAGAAATGTTGATGATTTATATGCATTTATTTTGTATCCTGCAACTTTGCTAAAGTTGTTGATTATTTCTACTAGCTTTTTAGTTGATTCTCTAGGATTTTTTTTAAGTAGATCATCATATATGCAAAGAGTGATAACGTAGTTTCCTCATTGCCCATTTTAATACCTTCAATTTCTTTTTCTTCTCTAATTGCTACTGCTAGTGTTTCTAGTAAATGTTAAATAATAAAGGTGATAATGGGCATCCTTGTTTCACTCCTGATCTTATTGGGAAGACTTCTAATTTTTCCCAATTGCATATGATGCTTGTTGATGGTTTTAGATATATACTATTTATTATTTTTAGGAAAGGTCTTTCTATTCCTATACTTTCTAGTGTTTTCAACAGGAATGGGTGTTGTATTTTGTCAAAGGCTATTTCAGCATCTATTGAGATAATCATGTGATTTTTGTTTGTTAGACTGTTGATATGATCAATTATGTGGATGGTTTTCCTAATGTTGAACCTGATCATGATGGGTAGCCCTCATGATCACTTGCTGGAGTCATTTTGCTAGTATTCTATTTAAGATTTTTGCATCTATGTTCATTAGGGAGATTGGTCTGTAGTTTTCTCTGTTTTTTATCTCCCTGGCTTTGGAATCAGTACCATATTTGTGTCATAAAAGGAATTTGGTAGGACTCCTTCTTTGCTTATCATGTCAAATAAATTGTATAGTATTGGGATTAGTTGCTCTTTGAATGTCTGATAGAATTCACTTGAGAATCCATCAGGTCCTGGCGATTTTTTCTTAGGGAGTTCTTTGATGGCTTGTTCAATTTCTTTTTCTGATATTGGGTTATTTAAGTATTCTATTTCTTCTGCTGTTAATCTAGACAATTTATATTTTTGTAAATATTCATCCATATCACCTAGATTACTATATTTATTGCCATATAATTGGGCAAAATAGTTTTTAATTATTGCCTTAATTTCCTCTTCATTAGAGGTAAGATCTCCCTTTTCATCTTTGATACTGTTAATTTGGTTTTCTTCTCTCCGTTTTTTTTTTATTAGATTTACCAGTACTTTGTCTATTTTATCTGCTTTTTTAAAATACCAGCTTCTAGTCTTATTGATTAATTCAATAGTTCTTTTACTTTTTTTTTTAAACCCTTACCTTCCATCTTGAAGTCAATACTGTGTATTGGCGCCAAGGCAGAAGAGTGGTAAGGGTAGGCAATGAGGGTCAAGTGACTTGCCCAGGGTCACACAGCTGGGAAGTGTCTAAGGCCAGATTTGAACTTAGGACCTCCTGTCTCTAAGCCTGGCTCTCAATACACTGAGCTACCCAGCTGCCTCCTCTTTCACTTTTGATTTTAGGGTAAATGACATCAGAAAGACAGTCTACGATAAACCCAAAGAGCCCAACTTTTGGGACAAAAATCCACTATTTGACAAAAACTGCTGGGAAATTTGGAAAACAATATGGGAGAGATTAGGTTTAGATCAACATCTCACACCCTACACCAAGATAAACTCAGAATGGGTGAATGACTTGAATATAAAGAAGGAAACTAAGTAAATTAAGTGAACACAGAATAGTATACTTGTCAGATCTCTGGGAAAGGAAAGATTTAAAAACCAAGCAAGAGTTAGGAAAAATTACAAAGTGTAAAATAAATAATTTTGATTATATTAAATTAAAAAGGTTTTGTACAAACAAAAACAATGCAACTACAATCAGAAGGGAAATAATAAACTGGGAAAAAATCTTTATAACAAAAAACTCAGACAAAGGTCTAATTACTCAAATATACAAGGAGCTAAATCAATTGTACAAAAAATCAAGCCATCCCCTAATTGATAAATGGGCAAGGGACATGAAAAGGCAATTCTCAGATAAAGCAATCAAAACTTATCAATAAGCACATAAGAAAGTGTTCTAAATCTCTAATAATTAAAGAAATGCAAATCAAAACAACTCTGAGATATCACCTCACACCTAGCAAACTGGCTAAAATGACATCAGGGGAGAGGAATGAATGTTGGAGGGGATGTGGCAAAATTGGGACATTAATGCAGTGCTGTTGGAGTTATGAATTGATCCAACCATTCTGAATGGCAATTTGGAACTATGCCCAAAGAGTGCTAAAAGACTGCCTGCTCTTTGATCCAGCCATACCATTGCTGGGTTTGTACCCCAAAAAAGATTATAGGGGAAAAGATATATACAAAAATATGTATAGTTGCGCTCTTTGTGGTGGCAAAAAAACTGGAAAATGAGGGTATGCCCGTCAATTGGGGAATGGCTGAACAAATTGTGGTATCTATTGGTGATGGAATACTATTGTGCTAAAAGGAATAATAAACTGGAGGAATTCCATGTGAACTGGAACAACCTCCAGGAATTGATGCAGAGTGAAAGGAGCAGATCCAGGAGAACATTATACACAGAGACTGATACACCGTGGTAAAATTGAATGTAATGGACTTCTGTACTAGCTGCAATGCAATGACCCAGGACAATTCTGAGGGATTTATGGAAAAGAACGCTACCCACATTCAGAGGAAGAACTACAAGAAAGAAGAAAAACAACTGCTTGAACACATGGGTTAATGCAGACACAATTAGGTTGTAGACTCTTAATGACCACCCTAGAATAATTATTAATAATATGGAATTAGGGCTTGATCAATTGACACATGAAGAAACCAGTGGAAATGTGTGTTGGTTACCAGGGGGTTTAGGGTAGGTGGGTAGTGAAGAGAGTTTAACATAATAAGTTTTGTAGATCTTTCCCATCTTTCTTCTGTTTCTTATCCTTCTAGTTTCCATCTATAAGTGTCCTCAGTGATTTTGCTTAGTTGGGTCTCTTGCAGAAAATTGGCTCTTAGCCTACATTACTTCTTTCTGTTTTATGAAGTGATAATCTTCCACCAGCTCCTTGGATAGAGATTGTTTCATTCTTTGTGTTTGTACTCCTAGCACCTCGTACAGAGTGCCTGGCATAAAATAATTGCTTGTTGGTTAATTGAGCCTTCTCCATAAGATTTTACAAACAAGTTTATATTCTAAATACATAACTCTTGGCTTTAACTGTTATTTATCTCTTCTTGGCAAATAAGTCAAGTATGTATTGACTTAAGGTACTTTTAAGGTATTTTTGGTCTTATTAGAACAAACAAAACACTTCAAGAGATTATTTTAATTAATGATTATGCCCTTTTATCTATTTCCTTGTTTTTCCTCTTAATTATCATATTTAACTAGATCAGACTGGATTTGTTTTCTAACTTGGTGTTAATTTTGATCTTTGCTCTAATAAGTCAATGATATATGAAAAACTGATTCTGGAATGACTCCCACATTCATAATGATTATTTCTATCTATAAAGTTATCAGGATTTTTTGTGATATTATTCAATTCAAGCCATATTCAGCATTTTCCAGTTCTTTTCTAAAAGAAAAGTATAATTATGAAATTTTTGTGTAATCTACAAGTCTTAAGCCTCTCTCAACTCCTTTATTCCCCATCCATAATTTCCAATATGTTTTAATCTCCCCTTACTACCAACCTTATCTCTTCCTACCTTTACACTGAAGTCACTAAATTTGATTTAGGAGTATTATCATGTTCTTCATAGAATATTTCTACTTCTTCATTCTCTGTAATCAATAATGGCACATATAAGTTATAGTTATTTTATAGTTTGACTTTTTGCAAATACATAAGAACACTGCAAGATGAGATGGCCAGTGTCTGACCAATTGTATACCAATTTATTTTCCTTTGTCTTGCAATATTATTCAAATATATCTAGAAGAAAGAACTGTGGGGAGTAGGAATACAAAAGAAAAATATGATTTATCACTTATTTATATGGACATATGATTTGGGATTTTGGTTTTAAAAAATTACTTTATAACAAAAATTAATAATGGGGAAATAGGTTTTGAGTGACAATATATACATATAACCCAGTGAAACTACTTGTCAACCCCAGGACGGAGGGAGAGAAGAGGGGAGGGAGACAACAAGAATCATGTAACCATTGAAAAAATTTTTTAAATAAAATTTAAAAAATTATATCTAGACTCCTTCAGCTAATTTGGAGGTCTTATTGCCTTCTATCATTAATGCCTTTTCTGTTTCTGCTCAAGGTTTTTAATTGAGTTTTCTTCTTCTTGATGTTTAAAAAAAAATTTCACCTATTGTTCACTTTCTGACCCTTTCCCCTTTTAATCAATGATCCTCTTGGAGCTACATCTCAAATGAGTCATCTTCCTTCTACAATGGAAAATTCAAGTTTTATCTCAGTCCTAAATAATTTCGGGGGGGGGGGGAGGCAACTGGATGATGGACTTTACCACAGGCTTAGTAGAGTTGCTATTCTCTCCCAGTTTCTCCTTCCTCATAGTTCTGTTGCAGCACAAAGTGCTGCTGAGCTGCAAGTCTAGCCAGAGCAAATTTCTGCCTTTGTCTGTGGCAAGGAGGAAAGGGGATACGGAGAGCAGAATTCTCTTGCAAACCAGTGTATTAGCTTGTGTAGCCTTGCCAGAGCATGGTGGCTAGCCAGAGAGGAGATGCCAAGTTAAGCATATTTGGAATTACATATTAGGATTTTCTGTTGTTAGTCACAGATTTTTACCTTACTGGGGTTCTTGGTGTTTTAAAACATGGAAGCAGCTGAAATTGTTTCATCTCTTGTGCAACATTTTTATTTTTGGAGAGGCTTGAGAGGTTGTGAGGACAGGGAAACATGTCTAATCCTCCAATTTCTTGGTCACATACCAGTTGGTCACATGACAGTTGAGATCATATTAGCCATAACAACATAAATAAAGGTAAACTTTGAGTAAATGAAAAACAGCGGAGGTGCTAGACAATATATGATGAAATATATTTCTCCTCTTTTGGCAGAGAGTTAGATAACCATAATAGAAAGAGTATACACAGTTAGATATGGCCACTTTACTGTTTTGGTGGGGTTTTTGGTCACAAAAAAAGGGTTTATTATTGGGGGAGAGAAAGTTTAAATGATTAATATAAAAACAAAAGGCACCAAAAATGTTTATTTTGAAAGTGACAGAGGGCTGCATAGAACTGAGGGCTATTTTATGATTTTCTTTATTTCGTGAGTTAACATTACTAAAGAATTTATTGCCATGTGGTCATTCTATAGGTGATGAGCCTCTTTGTTGTCCTTAGGTAGAATAAAACAGACTCGGTCTTTTTTTCAGGACCACACTTAAAATCTTTCTAGCATAATTGAACTTACCAGGTTTATAATTTATTGGCTAAGGCCTTCAAAAATACAACATTACCTCCACCTCTAAGGAGACAGTATAGGACTTTGCGTAGGTCTCAAGTGAATTGATAATTGGTTACCCATAACTGTTTTTGTTCATCCCTAATTATTTCTCTTTGCTTATACTGTTCTACCCCTGTTGGAATATTGTCCAACTTCTCTGTTAATCCATGTCTGTTGCTTCCTTTAAAACTCCCCTTCCAAAAAAACATTTAAAAATTCAGAAAAACTCAGGATAAATATAGTGGACAGTACAGATACTATTGAAGTTGAAAGCACAAATCTTTTTTTTTTTTTAACAAGCTTTCAAAGTAGAAAATTAAATTAGTCACACTATCAGTTGTATTACCATTGAAATTCTGTAATTAATTTTGTATGTACTTCGAACACACTTAAATGTATTTGTTTCTCCCAAGAGAATGTAAGTTCCTGAGAGCAGGACCTGTTTCATTTTTTGTCTTTGTATCCCAATGCCCATGGAGTAGGTACTTAATAAATGTTTGTTGATTGATTTAATAATAGGTTTACATAATTGTTCTTAGGATAATATACTTTGAAGGGTGTTATCTGGGCAATGGGAACCCTTTTTTTAGATTTTTTTTTAAACCACTCACTTCTACAAGAAATTATTCTCTTAGTTTACTCACTCTACACTGACTACTCCTCAGCTTTGTATTACACAGAACTTACATGAATTTGTATTCTATATCTCTTTGTCATATTCTCTAGTTATAGATTTGACTTTTGTCTATCTAAGATTTTAAGTTCCTTTTTAAAACAATTTCTTTTTTCTACTACCATTATATCTTTCTGTTGCTCCCAACTCCTACTTAACTCCTCCTCTCATACTACAATATTTTGTTGTACACTCTGGGTTCTTAATGCCATATTGATTAAATGAAAAGCTGTGTGTACTGAATTCAATATACAATTGAGTACAAGACACTATAGTACTTACAAAGAAAAATAAAGCATGGTCTCTACTTATTGAGCTGTGAATGTGAAAAAAAAGACAGCTCAGAAAAGAAATAAATCATATTTACTTGTCAATAAATCTTTTTATTCATCTGAAGAAACAGTGTAGGATTTTATATGACATAGCTGTAACTCTTACACAGACAGTATCACATTGGATAGAGCAGGCCCCAGGGCCACAAAAAAGATTTGAGTCCTGCTTCTCATAAACCAGCAAGTCTCTTGACCTGTAAGTGCTCCAGACAACTAAAAGTTTAATATACAGAGAAGGGGCCAATTTGTATTGATAGAGAAAATTCCTCACTGGCAACTCTCTACGTCAATGAAATCCCAGGCCAAATAAAATAAACAATAAAAAAGCCATAATTATGAAAACATAGTTTCACTTCTTCCCAAAATGGTCTGAATTTGGTCTAGACCTGAATGCAATAAAATATTGTTCTCCACTGATAAACAGTAGTCATTATTAGCAGGTTAAATTTTATAAATTTCCTTGAGTGGGCAGCTGGGTAGCTCAGTGGATTGAGAGCCAGGCCTAGAGACAGGAGGTCCTAGGTTCAAATCCGGCCTCAGACACTTCCCAGCTGTGTGACCCTGGGCAAGTCACTTGACCCCCATTGCCTACTCTTACCACTCTTCCACCTATAAGTCAATACACAGAAGTTAAGGGTTTAAAATAAAAAAAATAAAAATAAATTACCTTGAGATTGAGTTAATCTAAGCCAGCTACCTAGAGGTTTGGGAATTTGAATATCTACTTTCAGCTTTCTTCATCCAAGAATGTATCTAATCTTTTCACTTTGTTGGCAGCTTATAAAAATCCTTATAGTTATATTCTGTCTTCCTCACACTGACTCCTAATATCAATAATTTTCACTGACAATATATACCACAGTCTTATTTTTGTATAATTGCTGTGGGTGTGTTAGAATGCATTTGATGTTCCAAGAACTAAAAAATATCTTATTGAATAAAAGAATGTAGCTTTCAATAGCCTTCTCTTTTCTCTTAGGCCAGGTTATCAAGGCATGGGACATTGGAGTTGCCACCATGAAGAAGGGAGAGATCTGCCACTTACTGTGTAAACCAGAATATGCATATGGCTCTGCTGGCAGCGTCCCCAAAATTCCCTCGAATGCAACCCTCTTTTTCGAGGCAAGTATACACCATGTTGCTGTGTCATCATCTGCCTTGCTTCAGTGCTGGCTTTGAAGCAACAGGCAGTGGGAAAAAGCTAGGCTTGCTGTTCAAATCAAATCCAAATTATTTATTTTGGAGCATGGATTCTTGAATTGATTCCCACAAACCTAAGGGGTGTGTGCCAGTGCTTTCTTAGAAATGTTTATCTGGCACCAAAAGGTTATACCCAAACAAAAACAAAAGATACCAAACCTAGAAACAGTTAGTTGTAAGTAGTGAGTAGACTCTCAATTGACTGGGAGACAGAATGAAAGAAACATGGCTTGCTGTTATCTGTATTATGACAGTATTCTAAAATGTCAATACCAATTCAAAAATATTTTTACATTATAAAAATTCATTCCTGTGACAGACCTAACCATTGTGAATTTGAATATTTATATCCCCATACATGGCAAAAAAAAAACCTAACAAAATATTAAAGGAAAATAGCTAAATAACTCCAATCAGAAGAAATATATTTTTTGTTGATCATAGACCAAATTTGTAGAAAATACTCATTAATAATTTTTTTCTAAATAGTTAAAAGGCTTTGGAAAGGGACTGACAATTTATAAACCAAAGATGAAAGAACAGTTGGGTAAGGACCCTCTGTTCAACAGGAACTGATGGCAAAAGTGAAAAAAAATTTTTTATAGAAAGTAGCTTTATACTAACAGTTTTAGCTGTCTACTACAATAAGTTCCAAATAAATAGGCAATTTAATATATAATATCCCTCCTATCACTCCTCCATTATAAGCCTGGTAACTAAGATTAAAAAAGAAAGGGAGAAAAACATTTTAGCAAGACCAACCAACACCTTAACCATGTATAACATTTTATGCAATGATCCATACCTTTAGCTTACCATCTCTGCAAGGAAGGCAGAGAGATAAAATTTTCTCAACTTTTTTTCCATGCCAAGTTTGGTCATTATAATTATGTGGTATTCAGGTTTTTTAAAAAATTTTCCATTTATATTGTTTTATTTATTATTTTTCTACCTCTCTCTGCATGAATTAATATAACTTTTCCCATATTTCTCTGACTTCTTCAGTCATTCTTTCTTAAAAAAACAAAAAAACCTTACCTTCCATCTTAGAATCAATACTGCATATTAGTTCCAAATCAGAAGAGCAGTAAGGGCTAGGCAATGGGAGTTAAGTAACTTACCCCAGGGCCACATAACTGGGAAGTATCTGAGGCCAACCTGGCTCTCATTCTATTAAACCACCTACCTGTCTCCAATAGTCATTATTTGTTCTAGTACACGGATATTTCATTATCTTTATGTATTCCAATTTGTTCTATTATTCCCCTATCAATGGACATCCATTTTGTTTTCCATTTTTCACTACCACTGAAAATGCTGCTGTGACTCTCTGGGGTATATATGGAACTGAAGAGAGAAAAATTCAACATTAATAATTTCTGTCTTTTACAATCTTTGCCAGTTTATTGGATGGGACATGAAACCTTAGAATTCTTTTAGTTTCTATTTCATTTCTTATTAGTAATATAGTAAACTTGAGCAATCTTTTTAATACTTTTCAGTTCTTTTGAAAATAGTTCGTTCCTGCCTTTGACCAGTTATAAAGGAAGAATTCCTAAACAAAGTCTAGAAGTAATTGTAAATTATAACAGTTTGATTATACAAGATTTTTAAAATTTTGCTCAGACAAAATTAATACAAAAAGAATAAGAAGTAGGATATTGAATAAGGAAAAAAAAACTTTTTACTATGGTAAATATCAGAGATAAAAGTTTAAGATCCAAGATAGATAAGGATTGGATGGAAATAATGTAAGAAGGGTGTGGAGCCACAATGGCAGAGTAGAAGCAGGGAAAACTCACCACTATGAGAATCCTTCCAACCAACTTTAAAATAATGCCTCAAAACAAATACTGGAATGAAATAACAAGGATTCAGAGTGAAGCAACTTTCATGCTGAGAACAACTTGAAAGGTAGGCAGAGAGAGTCTGGTTCACCGGCATGAGAGGGGAGCCCACAGGAGGGCACACCAAGGAATACCAGGGCAAGTCAACATCTGATGTTCCAGGTTCTGAACCTGGGCTCAAGCCAAAACATCAAGACCCTGAGACCTTGCCTAAGCTAACAGCAGTACAACCCCATGCACAACCCTTAAAGTTCCAAGCTGTAGTCCAAGCTTGTAGTGAGAACCTAAACCCAGCACAAGACAGGCCACAGTGCATCTGGCCTATGTAAGCCCAGGACTGAGGCCCAGAGCTAGCCCCTACCCAAGTTCAAAGCAAAGTCATAAGCCCCAGGGTAAAGTACTCCACAGTGTGCCAGACCTGATCAAGCCCAGAGTGAGAACAAAAGCCCCAACTCAGCCTGAGGCTAGACTCTGAGCCCCAACATTGGGTAGCTCACAGTGCTCTGAGCTCTGCAAACCTTCAACAGTCCCAGGGGGTGATTAAATCAGCAGTGGGAAGTGGCTTTCAGAGCTGCCAGCCCATAGGCAATCATCTTAGAAGAATTGAAACTTGCAAAAACCCAGAAATAGAGCTAAGAGTAGCAGCAAGGAAAAACTGAAGTTTATAAGAGTACCTTCTCTACCCTGAGAACAGAACCAACCTTTAAGATAAAAGTTGAAAGTCAAGAAAGGGGCTGGGAAAATTAGCAAACATAAAAAAAAAAAAAAAACCTCAACACTTAGCCATAGAAAATTTTTATGCAAAGAAAAGCTAGTCACAGACACAAAAGGAAAGAGTGAAAGCAAAACAAACACATGCAAAACTTCAAAAACAAATATGAATTGATCTTAGGTTCTGGAAAAACTCAAAAAAGGATTTCAAAAACCATTTAAGAGAAGCAGAAGAAAAATGGGAAGGAGAAATGAAAGCAATTCAAGAAAAAGATAACAGCAGAATTGCCCAAATGAAAAAGAAGGTTCAATGGTTCACAGAAGAAAATCATTCATTAAACATTAGAATTGGGCAACTAGAAGCTAATGACTTCATAAAACATCAAGAAACAATAAAAAGAAAAAAAGAAGAGAAAAAAAATCAGAAGAAAATGTGAAGTATCTCACTGAAAAAACAACTAACCTAGAAAATAGGTCCAGGAGAGACAATTTAAGTTATTGGATTACCTAAAAGCTGATTAAAAAAAAAAAAAAAGCCTTGCCTAGCACAGGAGACAGGGAGAATATTGTACAGAGTAACAGCAATTTTGTACAGTGATCAACTGTGAAAGACTTAAGTATTCTCAGCAATACAATGATCCGGGACAATTCTAAAAAACTTTTTAGAGGGAATGCTATCCACTTGCAGAAAAAGCACTTGAGTTGGATATATTTGAATCAAAGCATACTATCTTTCACATAACTGCATTTACAGGTTTGTTTTGACCATTTGGTTTTGTATGAGTGTGAGCTTACAACAATGGTCAATATATAGAAGTGTATTTTGCATGATAATGCAACAAAATAAATAAAAATAAATAAATTTTAAAATAAAAATTTTAAGAAGTCTGAACATAATACAAGAAATTATTGAAGAAAACTGTCCTGATATTCTTGAACAAGAGAATAAAATTAAAATTAAAAGAACCCACAGATCACCTCTAGAAACAAATCCCCAAATGACATCTCCCAGGAATATTATTATAGCTAAATTCAAGAACCCCCTAACCAAGGAGAAAATACTGCAAGAAGCCAGAAAGAAACAATTCAAATATAATGGAGCTATAGTCAGGATTACACAGGACTTAGCAGCCTTCACTTTAAAGGATCAGAAGGCTTGGAATATAATGTTCCATAAGGCAAAAGATGTAGGTGTATAATCCAGAATCACATACCTAGCAAACCTGACTGTATTCTTTCAGGGAGAAAAATGGCTATTAAATAAAATAGAAGATTTCTAAGCATTCCTGATGAAATTACCAGACCTAAACAGAAAATATGATGAATGAACACAAAACCTAAGAGAAACCTAAAAAGGGAAAAAAAGAGAAAATTTAAGGGATTCAATAAGGTTGAACTATATCTATCTATCTATATCTATCTATATATATATATATATGTGTGTGTATATATATATATATATATTCCTATATGGAAAGATAATATTTGGAACTCTTAAAATGTTTTATCAATATTAGAGCAGTTAGAAGGAATATACATGGAACAAAGGGTATGGTACTATGCTGATTATGATGATATATGTAAAAAAAAATCAAGGAGTGAAAAAAAGGATTGCACTGAGAGAAAAGGGAAGGAGGAGGTGGAATGAGGTAAATTATCTCATCCGAAGAGTTGTGAAAAACTATTATAGTGGAGGGGAGGATGAAGATGATTGACAGGCAGTGCTTAAAACTTAGTCTCATAATTGTCTCAGAGAGGGAATAACAACAATATTCATTTGGGTATAGAATTCTAACTTACCCTGTAGAGAAGTAGAAGGGGAATAAGATAAGGATGGAATAATAAAATGGAGAATGAAGTAGAAGGTGATGATTAAAAGCAAAACACTTGCGAGGGAGGCTAGAGTGCAAGGAAAAAGAGTGGGATTAAAAGAGGGAAATAAGATGGAGGGGAATACACAGTAGGTATTCATAACTGTGAATGTGAATGGGCTAAACTCAACCATAAAACAGAAGCTGATAGCAGAGTGGATTAAAAAACAATACTATGGGGGCAGCTGGGTAGCTCAGTGGATTGAGAGCCAGGTCTAGAGACAGGAGGTCCTAGGTTCAAATCCGGCCTCAGACACTTCCCAGCTGTGTGACCCTGGGCAAGTCACTTGACCCCCATTGCCTACCCTTACCAATCTTCCACCTATAAGTCAATACACAGAAGTTAAGGATTTAAAAAAAAAAACAATACTATGATATATTATTTTCAAGAAATACATTTTAGGCAGTTGACACATGCAGAATAAAGGTAAGGGGCTGAAGCAAAATTTATTGCACATCATCTGAACAAAAAAAGCAGGAGTAGCAAACATGATCTCAGATAAAGCTAATGCAAAGATAGAGCTAATTTTAAAAGATAAGGAAGGAAATTACATCTTGCAAAAAAGTACTATAGATAATGAAGTAACATCAATACTTCACATATATGCACAAAATGGTATAGCCTCCAAATTTTTAAAGGTAAAATTAAATGTCAGTATCAAAGATGAAAAGGGAGATCTTACCTCTAATGAAGGGGAAATTAAGGCAATCATTAAAAACTATTTTACCCAATTATGTGGCAATAAATATAACAATTTAGGAGATATGGATGAATATTTACAAAAATATAAACTGCCTAGATTAACAGCAGAAGAAATAGAATACCTAAATAATCCCATATCAGAAAAAGAAATTGAACAAGCCATCAAAGAACTCCCTAAGAAAAAATCTCCAGGGCCTGATGGATTCACAAGTGAATTCTATCAGACATTCAAAGAGCAACTAATCCCAATACTATACAAATTATTTGACATGATAAGCAAAGAAGGAGTCCTACCAAATTCCTTTTATGACACAAATATGGTACTGATTCCAAAGCCAGGGAGATAAAAAACAGAGAAAACTACAGACCAATCTCCCTAATGAACATAGATGCAAAAATCTTAAATAGAATACTAGCAAAGAGACTCCAGCAAGTAATTAAGAAGATCATCCACCATGATCAGGTGGGATTTATACCAGGAATGCAAGG